>NC_064848.1:75264438-75574716 GCF_024139225.1 Suncus etruscus
AGATGGTGATGGCTTATTTAAAATTAAAGAGAGAAAATATTTATTTAAAAGAATCACAATGCAAGAGACAATTTATTCTGCATAAAGGGTGGGCATGTGTTCAATGAAGCTTGGTTTTAACTAGAAGAAGATAATAGACTACAAATTGATAGACCCTCATTTCAGTGAATTTCCATTAAGAAATCCACATTGACAGAAAGATTCTCTCCTGCATTAACTATCTATCACCATGAAATGTTAAGTATAGCATTTTAAACTTAATCATTGTTTTCAGTTTTAAAAAACAATCCATATAAGAGCCTGACAACAGGATATTAATTATTGGATTGATGTTAATAAAAGAAAAGAAAGTCTTATTTTCCATTTAAGCATGCAGAAATCAGACAATGAACTTGTTTTCTTCTCAGTGGTGGTGATTGAGGAGAGTGTAAGGAATCTTGATATTAAATCTCTTGTTTTTAGAAACGTTATGTGTTTAATTCATGAGGGACTATTTTATTGCTTCATTTTTTTTCTATAGCAGATGCATTATTCTAAATGTGTGGCCCTACAATTTGGGTTAAATGGATCAAACACATTTTAGCTGTTAAACAGAATTACCACAGCAAAAATAAAGTTCACAGCACTTAATTCCAGATGTTTCTATTGCTTGGCACTAAACTAAGAGTCACAACTACTGGAAGGAGCATAGGTGGTTAGTAGACAAAGGTTATAGGTTTCATACTAAATACTTTGTTTTTATAGTGAATCATGAGTGTTTATTTCTATAAATAAACTTAAAAATATTAGATTATCTGGATTTATTATTTTTTAATTCGTAGAAACAAGGAAATACTTATTTTGAAAAAATCACCTCATTTGTTAATATATTGTAGTTAACAGTTTTGGTAATGTCAACATTACAATGATGTGCTTAATGAGCTGAAAACCGAATATTCTTCTAAACTGTGCATTTGCAATTCAGCTCTCCCTATTTTTCCAAATCTGATTTCTTTTTTCAAGAATGAAAGAAAGATCTTTCTTTAAAAGTTACTAATTATTAAAACATTGCACTATTACTTAAATATCTTCTTAATTCACTAGAATAATTAAGGATTAATTATTAATAATTATTATTGGTCATCAGTATAGATTGGATACTCAAAAAAGTTTTTATCAGTCTGCTATTTAATAGCTAGCAATGGAACTTATCATCTAAAAAATGTAAGCAAATAAGGTTTATATTTTATAGTAGTATAAACTAGAGAATGCAAAATGAATTCAGTCAGAAAGACTAAATATATGTATCAAAGTTATGAATATATGTTTTAAGCATCTCTGAAGTTTCCCAAAGTTTGCAAGAACACTAATGATTGACAAAGAAATTAAAAATAATAGTGAAGTCTTTCCTATGGTGTTATCACATGGGGCTCTTGAATTAACTGTGGCATCTATCTTTCCCTACTATTTTCATGAGATAATGTGATAAAATTGGAAATAATTTATTATAGAGAAATATTTTCCACGTGTATTTAAATAAAATTATTCATTTTGAAATGCTTTTATTTATTTTTTTCCACTACAGAAGAAAAAATTAGCTATGTAGTTAAAAACTAAGGAAGGTATAACTTTCCAACAGTATAGAAGCTGTAGATATGTTACCTTTGTATATCACCTGTAAAAAGGAGAAAATATTATTAGTATTAAGATCAGAGTTCTATCGATGAGGTACCAAAAATAAATTCTGAGTTAAAAATAATTTACTAAATGCTATTATTATAAATAAATGTATGAACAATAACTATATTTTTAAAATAATATGTAACATAATTTGTTACCAGTATACTGGACAAATTTCATCAGTCTTTGTTATGAAATATTTTTAGATACTTGATTAGTAACATCATCAGGTCAAGAACATGCTTTGTATATAGAAAGTGTAGGCTTTATCCCTGGTCTGCTGGCTATTTCCCCCTTCCCAAATAATAACAATTTTATTCTCTAATAACATACCTGGTTACTAACATGGTAAATATTTTAAAAAAAGAAAATAAATTATGCTTAGAAATGATCTTATATCAAAAGCAATTCAATACTTGTAAAAAAGTAACCAAAGGAACTAAAGAACTCATTATTAGAGTAAGAAAATGACAAATTTAGATAAAGTAAATATTTTATTTATAAATATCTAGTAGTAGCAAGAAGATCATAAGTTTCCCCTTGATGATGAATCTAACAATAATTAAAACCTGATAAAGTAAAATAACTTAAGTAACCAACATTCCACTGACATGAAATACTTATAAAGACCTATCTTTATGACCAACATAGTTGTCCATGCAGGAATAATAAATAATAAAGAGATAGTCCCATAGGTAGCAAGTTAGTTACAAACCTAACAAAAAATAAGGAATATAATAATTTACCAATGTTGTACAACAACAAAAATGTAAGAATAAAAATTCAAGTATGAACTTTCTACATAAAAATTATGTAATTGGGGACAGGGTGATAACACCACATAAGGCTTCGCACAAGACCAAGTCTGATTCATTCCCTGGCATCCCCAAAATGCGTGCCCTTTTTATAAAGTAAAATATTTTTCCTTAAGAAATCACTAAGAAGCAATTGCTTAAATCGCACAAATAAGTAGGTAAAGAATGAGTTTTTACACAGCACACTAAACTAATTCACCAAATGGTAAAGACCATTAACCATTTGTTTTTAGGTATTACCCAGTTGTTGGGCTCATTTGTAATATATTTGAGGTCAGAGATGGAGTTGAGAATTAAAAAAAAAAGTCCTATCTTCAGTATCTTCAGTCCATGCTGAAAATTTAAAATTTATTAAGAGATATTTTATTTTTAAATAACCACAACTCTATGAAAACTAAATAATCAGTTGCATTCTACTTTGATAATAAAGAATGAAATTGCCTTCATTAGGCTTGGTATATTTAATCTAATAATGACAGCCACAAAAGTAGCATGGAAATCTATTTCATCCACTTATCTACACTGAGAGGACAAAGATATGCGTAAATAAAAGGACAGGCCTATTAAAAAAATTAAGGCTTTTCTTTTATGTGTGACTAAAATGTAATAGCTTTGACAAACTGCAAATTACATTGTGAGAACCATTTGAGTCCATTTTAGTAGTTCATCTTCTGTGCCTTTCACAGATGGGCATTTCAAAACCTTTCCCTCTGAAACAATATAGTTTCATATTCTTGAAACATTCTCCTCTTCTCATAATTGTCTTTTAAGTGCTCATGAAAAACAGGGTTTCTTATGTGACTTAAGCCTTTCCATTTCTATACTTTGCACATCTGAATTCTAGTACAGTGATTGTGCAAGAATGACCTAAATTCATGTACTAGCTATTCAATGCTGATGATCAATAAACAACTCTAAAAAGCTAGCACTAATCTGTTTAAAGTGTTTTTATTTTTGTTTGTTGGGGTCCACACCCAGCTATTCTCAAGAATTACTTCTTGCCTTACACTCAGGAATTACTCCGAGGTATGCTTAGAGGACCATAAGTGATACCACAGAGATCATAACTCTGATTAACCATAGGCAAGGGAAATATCCTAGCCTACTGGACTGTTTCTCCAGTTCCTTAAGTGTTTGTTTAAATCTACTAAAATCCTAGAGTTTTAACCCAGAAACATACATTAAAGAAAAAGTTTATGAATTATAATTTTAAGCAACCTGATTGAACAATTTTATTAAAGGTGTTCTTTGTAATCACCAAATCTTCAGAAAAAAAGTGATTGCTAAAATAATGTATATGTTACCAATTAATATATATTTCAGTATATATCAGTATATTCCTGATATATATTTAGTATATCCCTGAAAGATTTTTGGCCTTGATCTTGAACTGCTCTTAAATTTAAGAAAATAAAATTCAACACAATAATAATTGCCAAAGCAGAGCTTAGTTGTTTAAAAGTCATTTGGCTTCATTTGGGCAATACATTAATTTTCATTTGTTTTTAACTGCTGTTGTTTTTGTTTTATTTGTGGGCCACAGGGAATATAATCTGGTGAAGGCAAGATAGCGTATTATTCCCTGTTCTAGTTCTATGTTCATTACAATAATATTTCTTTTTATAAAGATCTAATTTGCTCAAGGAGGCAACAATTTGACAAAGATTAGACAATTAGTCTTTCGTTTGGAATTTCAATCATTAATTAAGAGTGATGACCTTATTAAAATGTGTTATATTGGAAGTGTAAATTTTGTATTGGTATTTTCCTTCTTTTGGGGGAGGAAGTAGAGGGCCTTCAATGGATACTTAAGAGGCAAATTGCAACACCAGTGATTTGTCAACCAAGTCATTGATTCAATGAAAGGGTATGAGACTGTGAGCTACACAGGATCTGTGGTGCCAGAGATTAGAATGAGTCCCCTGGAAGTGCCTGGGGTCCTCCAACTTTGAACCCAATGATATTTGGGAGACCAGGTCATTCCAGGTATTAATCTTGAATAAGGAAAATGACTAGCACGCATCTTTACTATTGTACTATATTTTGGTTTCTTGAATTATATGTGTATGAATCTTATTATATAGAATTAAAATTTATAATTCATGACAAAATATATTTTTGTATATAAAATGCAGAAAAATCTGTGAAACTGTTTTCTAAGCTTCTAAATCTGTTTATTAAGCTTATAAATCTATGCATTTTCAGAAACAAATAAAACTACCAGCTTCAATGTCATTCTATCACAGGCTTTATCTTATGTTTATCTTCATGCAAATGTATTGAAAAATTTTATCTGAAAACTTAAAGCCCACATAATATTTATTCTTAATGCTGTGCTAATCTGCTTTCTTTTTGTCAGAAACAAAGTAATGATGACCCAATAACTGTTATTGAAAAACGTTAAATTTTCCTAACAAAAGGCAAGTTTTCCACACTGAGAAATATACTTCTATAGTTTTTAAAAATAAATTTACTTCATGTGACACTATTTTTAAGGTCTCAAATTGAGATAAAATGCTTTTAATTCAGAACTGATTTCTTATCATTCATCTTCAAATGTTTTCTAACAATATTGTTTTTTCTTTTAAAACTATCAAATCCATAATATAACGGCTACCCTTTCTCATCCATTATGTATTGATCAGGATTTAGTGTTAATCCCTATTTATCAAAGTGTTTGTCAAACTGCTCACAGTTTTACAGTACAATTCAAATTATATTACTATTTCAGGTGACCTGATAGTTTGTTTTATCAAAGTGGTTTTGGATAGTATAGAGGTTAAGTATACTTTATTTGATGATTTAATTCAAAATAACGTTTATGATAACTCCCAAATAAATTCTTCCAACATACATATTATTAACTCTTGCCTAGTGCATATCTCTGCTTTGAAATATCTTAGGCACTGGAAAATTAACTTAATAATTTCAAAATTAAAATATATTATTTTTATCACAGTCAACCTTTCTACCACCACAGAACATAATGATTCATCCTTGAGCTTCTCTACTTTTTATAGTTATTAATTATGTCATCTTAAAAACTGTCATTATAATTCTTTTCTTAACTTTATTTACATCCAAGCATTTACTGAGCAGATGTCTGAATCACCCTTTAATTGGACTATAGGACAATTTTCTATTGTGAACCTAATGTATGAGTTCTCTGTAAACTTCAAGTACAGATATTTTATAAAAATAAGTGGACTCAGATATAACTTATAAGAAAAATCTTACAAATAAATAAAATTGTTATTTTAAGTTTAATATTTTAAACAGATTTATACCAGATATCCCATCACTAGAACATCTTTATTCATCTTAGTGTACCTTTTATTTATTCAGAAATAATACTTTGTATAAGATATTCCTTTAGCCTTGAAGATGCTTTAATCACTATATTTTGATCCTCATTATAAGTAATTCATTTTGTTTGATTGTTCCGTAGAATTTTATTGGCTCTACTGTCCTTTTACATTCTACAAATACATATATTTTAACAATATCTTTAAAATTGTACTCAGCAACTCAGCAAATATTTTATATATAAACATCATAAAATGATATGTGTTAAACAACATAAAATCAGTATATAACTGTGAATATATGAATAAATTTACTGAATTAAATTTTAGAAACAGTTATGAACAAATTCATAGGAAATAGTTTTAAGTAAAGAAAAATTATGTTAGCAGCTTGAAACGTTTACAAACAAGTGGAATTGTAAAGAAAAAATATTCCCTCTCTTTAAAAATCAAATATATTGAATTTTGTGGAATACATAGGCAAGAAAATATATGCTAATATACACATGTTTTTTGCATATGTTGCAGTTAGATTTTATAAAGGAAAATACATTTTAATTACTCAATTAAATTTAGTTGCTATTTTTTGTTTTTTGTTTTTGTTTTTTTGTTTTTTTGTTTTGGGGGGGCACATCTTGTGAGGCTCAGGGGTTATGTCTGGCTATATGCTCAGAAATTGCTTCTGGCTTAGGGGAGGACCATATGGGACACTGGGGAATTGAATGCAGTTTGTCCTAGAATAGCACCAGCAAGGCAGACACCTTACTGCTCTGTGCCACAGCTCAAGCTCTTTAATTGCTATTTTAAAAGGTGTTTTTGGTAATCATAGGCAGTCTTTATTTTTGGGGTTTTGGGCCACACCCAGGATTGTTTAGGGTTTACTCCTTGTTCTGCACTCAGGAACCATTAGAAATGCTGGGGATCAAATCTAGGTTGCCCACATACATGCAAGAAAATACCCTACTTCTTAAGGCTCCAGCCCTATAGGGAGCCTTTTTTGAAATAGTGTTGAGTATTATCATAATTAGTATTTAAATGATAAACAGGATTTATATTTAAGTGATAACAAGAGGGAAATATATACAGGGTAATGAATAAGTTGCTAAAACATCTTGTGAAAATAACCATTTGGCATTTATTATCAAAAGGAAAATATTTAGAGCTATTACTTAGTAGATAATGACATTTGGGAGAAAATACATGTGTTCAGCCATACAATCTAGCATTTTTGTCTTTGCGGTTATACTCAGTGATGCTCATGACACTCTCTTGGCTCTTGCTTAGAGATTATTCCTTGTAGGGGGCTCAGGACACTACTGGGATGCTAACAATTGAATCAAGAATAGCTGCATGCAAAGCAAGCACCTTACTCTCTTTATAGTACTGTTAACCACATGAGCTCTTGGACTCTTGGGATTTCAACCTGCCAATATTTAAAGTTCATCATGAGTTATAAAATGTAAATATGAAAGGATGGAGTAGTTTGTGTCAATAATGCAAGCAAAGGTACCAGTGAGGTTGTTGTAGCCACTAGTCAGACCATGAAAAAGAATGATGGTGAAAACAGTATTATTACTATCTTTTGCATAACAAGAATTGGTATCATGCTACATATGGAAGCAAGTACTAGGAAGAAAAATATAGACTGTGCTAAATGTACTGACACAGCATGATACTTGCTGATTGAGTAATTAAGGAAAGCATAAATAACCCTATCTTTATATTAATTAGGGCAAGTCTTATATTACCCAAGTAGCAATATTAATTAAACTTATTACAATATAATGTTAATAGGAGATATCAAATGCCAAAACAACTTTCGATGAAGACTTATATGAAAGCTATCAGAATAAAAAAGCTGAAGCTCACTGGATTGCTTATTTTCAAAAATGTTTTACAATGTTGCCAGAAACTAAGAAAGTTTTAGAAAATTATCTGGTTGGACAAAGTATCTATTATGCAATAAATTTCACCCTTTCTGACAGGTAACTTAAGAGACTCTTTTATAAACTATACTGATCAGTAGTTAGGAAAAACATGTAGTAGGTATTTCAAGTTTTTGCTGAAATATATAGGATGAGAAATGATGGTACACTAGAAGACAGTGGAGTACATTTGGGATTAAATCTCTAGCCCTACTCACATTTCCAGAAGAGCTTGGCTTAGTGCAATCCAAAATTTACTATGACCGAGTAGGGCAAGAGTTACTTACTATTTGAAAGTCTATTTAAGGGTAATCTAAGAATAAAAAGAAAAGATCCATATTGAGTGTTTTGTAGTTCAAATAAAATAACTATTAGAATGGGCATTTGCAAATATTAAGACTGTACATGAGACCAGAGCTGTAGTACAGTGGGTAGGGTATTTGCCTTGCATGTAGCAGACCCAGGTTTTATCCTTGGCATACAACAGGAGTGATTCCTGAATGAAGAACCAATGGTAACCCCCAAGTACCACTGAATGTGACCTACCCAAAATACACACACTTTCACACACACTCACACACACATACAAAGACAATGTTCCCGTGTGTGCCTGAATGCATATGTACAATTTGGAGAAGCTGTAGGTCCTCCAAAGTACAAATTAAAAGCCTTACCTAGGAAAGAGCAATATTTAGACAATATAGAAGCTCAGATATAATGGTAGTGCTGTTATTAATAACACTATTACTAAAACCTTTTTCCTTTTATTACAGTAAAATTGTAATACAATTTTATTACAAATCATATTATCAATAAGATTATTAGTAAAGAGGTTATCTTCTCTGATTTAATCCCTTTATCATAATAGGAAAGAAATGAATGATACATAGTACAGTCTATGTTACTAATAATGATATATTTAATGAGTAATAATAAACTATTATTTAGTAAACAACCTAGGTGGCAAAATAATTTTTCTGAGAATAAGAAGAGGTTCAGACATTTCCTCCTTTGGGAAGAGAAGCACCCAGCTGGTGTTCAAGCATATGATTCTCAGCCAAACACTCCTGCCTTTCAATTCAGGGCCTGATGAAATAATGTCACTTGGATCACTCAGCTTTCGAGATTAACCAAGATGTCTCTATAGTTCTTGAGACATCTAGGCTTCAACCAAGGTGCTTGAGGGCATTCAGGGATTGAATTGAGGCTGACCACACAGGAAGCTTTAACCCCTGTGCTATCTCTTTTACTCCTAGACCTCTTTTTATTATAGTAAAAAGCATTTTACTATTAAACTGAGGTTATATTGATAAGCTATAATAAACTTGAGAATTCCTGGTATTGGTATTACTGAAACAATATCATGGACTCACAAACTTTTACTTTGTTGAAAAGAAAGAATGAAGATTAAAAAACAAGGCAGAGGAATCTCCATATTGCTTTCCATAAAGGTTGTACTAGATGGCATTCCCACCAGCAGTGGATAAGAGTTTCTTTCAAAAACTAGAAATCAAGCTCCCATACAACCCAGCTATACCACTCCTAGGAATATACCCTAGGAACACACAAATACAATACAAAAATCCCTTCCTTACACCTATATTCATTGTAGCACTATTTACCATAGCAAGACTCTGGAAACAGCCAAGATTCCCTTCAACAGACGAATGGCTAAAGAAACTGTGGTGCATATATGTAACTGCCTCTGCTCCTGCCCTTTACTGGGAGAGAATTCCGGCCAGCAGCTTTCTCTCAACCGGGACAGAAGGCAGAAAGCAGCTACAAATAATTCGCGAGTGTTAAGCTCTTTTGTGAACACCTAAAAAATTAAGCTGCAGAAGTTAGTAAATGCTCAAGGTGCGTTCCAGTCAAGAGGCTTTAATGAGGGCAAGCAGGGTTTTTATGCCCTGCTCCTGTGGGAGGGGTAGTAACATAGGATTGAAATATAGACCAATCAGATTTGTACAAGTACAACAATTTTAACCAATGGGAGCATAAACACATTTTGATGGCGGGAAGGATAAAGAGGAACCTGGCAGGATGGGGGGAGGGGAAGCAAATCCTTAAATAAATAGCTAATTGATATTTACGCAAATACAATTTTGTTTAGCCTATTTTCCATTTAAATCTTTCTTTTGTGCAAGCAATAAGGATCATAATTTAAACTTTACAAAAACCTATCTATAATTACGTTTTTGAGAGCAGTTACAAAAACAGGTTCCATGGAAAGGTTAAGGAATCTGGTTAAGCCAGATTCTGTGTTCTGAGCTAAATTTATTTGCAGTTTCCAGTTTGCTCGGGGCTATGCAAACTTAGTGGCTTGAATCAGGGCAGGCGGTGGAAAATTCATCCAGAGTTCCATTGAATATGTGGGTGTACGGTCGCCCACATATACACAATGGAATATTATGCAGCTGTCAGGAGAGATGAAGTCACGAAATTTTCCTATACATGAATGTACATGGAATCTATTATGCTGAGTGAAATAAGTCAGAGAGAGAGAGAAAGACGCAGAATGGTCTCACTCATCTATGGGTTTTAAGAAAAATGAAAGACATTCTTGCAATAATAACTTTCAGACACAAAAGAGAAAAGGGCTGGAAGTTACAGCTCAGCTCATGAAGCTCACCACAAACAGGGATGAGTTCAGTTAGAGAAATAACTACGTTTTGAACTATCCTAATAATGAGAATGTACGAGGGAAATAGAAAGCCTGTCTAGAGTATAAGCGGGGGTTGAGTGAGGAGGAGGGAGATTTGGGACATTGGTGATGGGAATGTTGCACTGGTGATGGGTGGTGTTCTTTACATGACTGAAACCCAAACACAATCATGTATGCAATAAAGTTGTTTAAATAAAAAAAATTAAGAAAAACAAGGCAGAAATCAGAACCCCTGAAAGTTATTTCATTAAAAAATGTAAAACTAAGTATAATGATAAGTATAAAAATAAATATAACTCTATTAAAAGAATTTTATATAGGTTTATTATAAACATATTATTTACAAAATAAATTTATGTATAAGTGTAATTTATTTTATATAGAGAGCTATATATAAATAGCACACAGTTTACCTCGAGAGATATATCTATTTATGGCATGTATAAATAGGTATATAAATGTAAACATATCTGAAAAACATACTCTTTAACTAAATCTCAAACACCATTGGAATATTAAATATAGAATATATATAATTTGTGAGCATGTTCTGGTTCTTTTGCAATTTCTTCAAATTATTAATAGTTTTAGAAGGTATATTTTGCTTCATTTAAAAGATTTTGCTCACAAACTCTGCTACTCACCCCCCTGGGCTTCCTCTCATCATTGCTGATTGATTAATTGCACAGTTGTTACAGTCCATTAAAAAGATGAAGGTATTTTCAACAGATAAAATACTCTTGCCTCTCTATGGGTCAGCTACTATCCTCTGGAATAGAACAATATTATGTGGGAGAATAAAGAAAATAATGATGTTTATTTAGCTCTTAAGTGCCTTTTTTGGTAGATTTTGTTTTGGGGTCATACAAAAAAAAAGGTGCTCAGGGGTTATTCTTGGCTCTCTACACATGAATCACTCTTGGAGGTGCTCCAGAGTCCATACGCAGTGCCAAGGATGAAAATCATATTATCCATGTACAAGGTAAGTTCCATATCCACAGTACTTTCATTCTGGCATCAGGATTGGTGTATTTTAAAAATAAACCAAATCAGTAAATGTCCCTAAAGATTTTTATGATATTAGCATTTATGCTATGATATTATTTATACCATCATTGTTTTGTTGAAAAAAGCTAATAATGTTATCACTGAATATAAGTTGCTTTTATTTATTTTTCTAATACTATCAAAAGGGAACCATGAAATTTTTTGGGTACACCCAAAAGTATATACATCTAGCTCTGTGATTACTGGTGATCATATGCAGTGGACTTAAAACAGGGTCAAGCATATGCAAAGTGGCTTAATTCTTTTACTTTTTTTTTGGCCTTTGAACAATTCAACAAATATACAAAAATATCAACAAAATACTTTACATATAGTATCATAATGCAGATGAAATTACTTATTTTAATTATTATTTAGTGTGTATTACTCAATGTGTTAAATAGTCAAAATTACATAATAGACATGACCTATTATTTGGAAATAAATATACTGTAGTAGTAAGGCAAAGTGATGCATTATAAATCTTACTATTAGGGGCCGGGCGGTGGCGCTAAAGGTAAGGTGCCTGCCTTGCCTGCGCTAACCTTGGACGGACCGCGGTTCGATCCCCCAGTGTCCCATATGGTCCCCCAAGCCAGGAGCAACTTCTGAGCACATAGCCAGGAGTAACCCCTGAGCGTTACTGGGTGTGGCCCAAAAACCAAAAAAAAAAAAATCTTACTATTAATGACAGAGAAGGAGATATATAGTTTATTAGAAGATATTCACACTAAATATAAAGGGCTGGTGTAATATATCTAGATGAATAATTATCCTTAGTGTAGTCTCCTAAAGACAGGGAAAATGAGGCTTTTATTGCTTTATCCCTTCTAGTCAAAGTTGAACATATAAGGAAATTATTTCTTCTCTGAAAAAATTTTATCATGAGATTTTTTCAAAATGTTAGCTCCTATTTCTATGAGAAAGGCTTGAATTTATTACTCGTTGGGTACAAATAAATAGAAGAAGGAAGGGTTGAAATAGTCAGAACAATCCACTCGTTTAGTCTTTGGATGGTTACACAAGAAAGATAACAGCATATGATGAAGATGACGATTCCATCAACTTTGTGAAAACACTTGGATAACTTATCAAGGGTTAATATTTATAATTGGTGACTGAGTATGAGTCATATGCTAGACATTTACTTTGCAAGACAAGCAAGATGAGAAATGATTAGTTAAAAGAAAAAGATTAAATATATAAATTTATCCTAGAAGTGATGCTATATTTTCAATTTTTATAGACTTGTAATTTATGTCCATAGACTTACATTATAAATAAATAATTCTTCCTTAAATGTTAAAAATGTATGGACAATCATAAGGAAGAAAAAGCATACTAATTATTCAGCTAAAAAGGAGGATGTAATTAATACTACTTCATAGAGTAAACAAAAATGAATATTTTCATAGCATTCATTTAACTAAGATCTCATAATTAATCACTATTAATACTTATGGTCATGATAATTGTACTGAGTGAATATTCTTAAAGTTCAAATCACCATCAACTTTTGATTACCTTCAAATATTTGGTGGAAAAAGTATGTCTATGATAGTAAATTTCTCATATTTGTAAAGTATGAACTCGATTATTCTAGAAGTGCACAATTTTTCCCAAATAATAGACCACTTAAATAACAAGTAAAAGTTTCACCAGTGAGATACTCTTTAAACCTATGAGGTATAATGTCACAACCATTGATGATTTGTTACATTATTTTACTACTCCATACAACCAAAACCTTATTCTTCAAATAATCTTATCTCTTATAATTTTGACTTATATTCTAAAGAAGAGGAATAATCTGTGATCAGAACTTTTACCATTATCACAAGTTACATATGACTTTTATAGAAATCATAAACTTATCCTTAAAGCATAAACTACAAATTGCCCCAAAGTTTTATCAGTAAAGTGGGCTAGATAAATAATATTAGTTGATTAACTAGCAAGTATTTGGCATGTAAATGACTGCACATTTTTCATCAATATTTTTTCTCCCTCCCCTCAATATTGTTTTTAAATGTTAACTTATGCTTTATAATATTTGTAGAAAATTTTTATGCAATATAGCTATTTGTTCAAAATATTGCACTATATATGTCAAGGTAGTTGATATTATACAGTTAGTAAGATATACAGCTCTGTTTAATTTTTTTACTAATCTTATTTAAACACCGTGATTACAAACATAATTGTAGTTGGGTTTCAATCATAACAAGAACACCCCCCTTCACTGTGCGACTTTCCCATCACCAATGCCCCATCTCTTCCCTCCTCACCCCGCCTGTATTTGAGACAGGCTTTCTACATTCCTCACTTGCTGACATTGTTAGTCTAGTTCTCAGCATAGTTATTTCTCTAACAACACTCACCACTTTTTGTGGTGAGCTTCATATCTTGAGCTCTTAAGGTCTGTTTATTAATTGGACATAGGGCAGGAGTTTAATGCAAGTTAAGAAGGGAAGAACACTTCTGTTCAAGATTTGAAAAGGCTAGAAACAGTGATGAGAATTTATGGTGCGCTCTATATATTTTAAGATGGGAGGAAAGCTTTTATTCAAAGTTTAAAAAGATCTTTACCATGATGATGGAACTGTATTTTTGACATCTGAACTTAAAACTGATAGCAAAATCTATTTTTAATCTGCATTTTTTTTTACCTTTTTTCGACACATGGTCTGTTGATAATGGTAGTTTTCCATGAGACAGTAGCAGAATACATTTTTACACTCCATTTGGATACAAATGTGAGCTCCCCATGTCTCCAAACAATATCTTGGATTCAACATTACTTTTAATATTCTGGATTTTGTTTTGTTTCTTACTGTAAAGCATGACATACTTATAAATCTACAGTAGAAAGAGAAGACAGTATAGTGTTTATATTTACCTCCATTATAAATATATAGAAATGTGTTTTATTCATAGGATTGATATAATTCATCACATGGAATGTTGAGATAACTAGAACATATTTCTTGTGCTTTACTTTTGAATATATAGTCACAACAACAAAAGCGTTTTAATTCATAACTCAAAATTTAGTTTTAATATGCATCACTCCCCAGGGCCAAGTTTTAATTTAAGTTTCTAGTGAGAAGCATATTTGAGGCTTTTGCAGACAATATTAAATGTACTTGGAACATAAGAATTCATGAGACAACCTCACTGTTCTCATTAGAAACAGCATGTCCAAAATCATTACGCTACCTGCAGCCTCCCTTAGCTGATAGACAAAGAAATTTGCCACAGACAAAGGAATATATTTCAATTGTCCTTGCTGTTTACATATGCCTCAAGAGGAAGACCCATATATTTTGATGAGTACAAATTATAACCCTGTTTCCTGAGTATCTTGGTCTCCACTGAGCTTGAACAGAAAATGGTGTTGTGTAATCAATACATCAAAACTAATGACTCTCTCTCTATGTATGGGTACCAAACCTTGAAGTCAATTGTTAAGGATTTTCTTACTACTGTTACAAATCAACATGTTAACTTTGTATTTTTAAAAGCAATGCCTAAATTATAAAAACGACTTCACAGAAAGTAATGTATATTAATTGATTATATAAGGAACAGAAACAGACATGTCTACATGAGAATGCTGTAGAGATTTTGGGAAAGAATAAAGATGAAATAGCTATTAAAGATCCAGGAATAACTTGAGATACTGCTAATATTGTATTTTTTTTTCAAAAAATTATGCGCACAGTTGTTCATGTTTTGGCTTAGGTTTTGTAAATTATTTTGTATGCATGCTTTCATATATTTTGTGCTTGTTTTCAGACTTTATTTTGCATGCATGTTTTCATATTTTTTGTGCTTGTATTCAGACTTTACTCCTATCACTGCGCTTTGGGATCATTCCTGGTGAAGATTACAGGGCCATATATGGTGCTAGGGATATAAACTTGTTTGCTTTATACAGATCAAAAGCATGGCCTAAATTATTAAAGTTCTTTCTCTGCAATTATATTTTAACTGATTGTATGATTCAAGAAGTTGAAACAAAAATTGTTTAATATTCTTGTCTTTTATCCCTTAAAATACATGTTTTGGGAATCACGTCTATCGGTGCTCAGTGGTCTTTATGCCTCTGCGCTTAAGAATAATTTCTGAGAGAGCTATTGGTATATAAAGAATGCCAATAATCAAACCCAGATTGCCTGCAGAAAAGGCAAATGCCATCTTGTACCATTTCTTTGACCTGCTTAGAGAAGTATTAACTGAACCATCATGACTATTATAAATCCTTTTTTAAAAAATAAGAACAAGAAGGAAAACAATGATAACAATAGCTTGCTCACTTGAGGGTACAGAGTAAAGCCCTGAAAGTCCTAACAGTTATATGCTTTTCTAAGGAACTTATTTTTGATATAAAAACTGTTATATGTTTTACTTAGATAATACCATACCAAGTCACATAGTGATTGGAAAACTAAGTTGGCAAATGAACCATTTTCTTAATTTTTTTGGTTTTTTGGACCACACTTGTTTGATGCTCAGGGGTTACTGCTGGCTAAGCACTCAGAAATTGCCCCTGGCTTGGAGGGGGAACATATGGGATGCCGGGGGATCGAACCACGGTCCTTCCTTGGCTAGCACTTGCAAGGCAGACATCTTACCTCTAGTGCCACCTCGCTGCCCCCCCTTTTTTAATTTTTTTTTAAAAAGAACCATTTTCAATGATCCTATCTTATATGCTCTGTATTAAAGCAATATAGACTTTATAGCTTAGGAATAGAATGTAACTATCATAAAGCTATGATTCGGAATACAGTTATAACATTAGAGAGAAATAGGGTAAGAAGAACATCTATACATATTGTATATATAATATGAATAGATTTTATTATATATATCTGTGAGAAACACCACAATTAGAGCAGAGAGTGGAATGTTAATTGGAAGAAAATATTAAGGATGAACAGCTACATTAAGAATGACATAAAGAATTGTGCTATCAAAATCCAATGATCCTACAGCCAATCTGAAGAGTACCAAACATTACGATAAAGCAAAGGCTATGTCACTATTTAGTAAAGCATGCATATGACTCAAAATATTGAGGCTATACTGGCAATGTTAAAAATGTGAGAATGGAAATATAGAATCCAGATGTTAGGCAGAATTCAAACAACAGCAAGAAAAAAGCTAAGATTCACATTTTCCAAAATCACAACAAAAGATTTTAATTCTCAAAATGATTATATAAGATTGTATGATTTCCCTTAACTTGAGAGAGGTCCCTGGACAGGCTGATAATTCAAAGCATATGCTTGACTTAGCATTTGATTTCATTGGAATTTAATTACTCAACATGATTATATACTGACAAAATCTCATTATTGGAAGGATTGATTATTATTATGCAAACAGTTCCATTATTCATTTATTGAAAACTTGGGCATACTTCCCAGACTAGAATTGAATTCTTCACTCCTTTACACTTCGTTGCCTTTTTAGTTAAATATGTTTAACATTCTCAGGTGGTTATTTTGACTCATGTCATTCTTTAGCATGATTAAGTCATTAAAAATTGCTCAGGAAATGGACTTTTCTTTGGATAACAACAGAGCAACATGATGGTGACAATCAGGGTAGCTCTGTCAATTATGCTCAAAAATGCATTTCATAATCTCTTGTTTGTTCATAGACATTTACATGACACAAAAAATAGTTTGCTACAATAGACTAGAATGTAAAGTCGTAAGTCTTTCTATAAGCATTTGTGAATTAATGGATAGACAATGCAAATAAACTATTGCTTTATTTAATATTTTAAACTTGGAAACATAACATTGATCTTATTATTTATTTTCTAAAAAGACTAATGTTTGTCTTTCAATAAACATATATAGTATTTAATAAATAATTTTATTAGCACTTTATACAATGTTATGTCTGCAAGAATATATGATAACAATACCCTTTGGTGTAGTTTTGGGGCCACACCCAGTAGCGCTCAGGAATTACTCCTGATATTGTGCTCAGAAATCACTCCTGGCAGACTCAGAGAAACAAATGGGATGCCCAGGTTTGAACCTGGTTCCGTCTGGATAGACCAGGTACAAGGCAAACGCCCTACCACTGTGTTATCCCTCTGGCCCCAGAAGTGTATTGTCTTTTATAAATAAATTTCTTCCAGTGTAATTTATTCCAAAGAGTTAGTAAATTATAAAAAAATTTAATACCATAGATCATTAGATTTAAATAATACAAAAATATTTTTACTTTAAACATAATAGTGCTTCTCTAGCTCATACTTGCAGATCCCTAATAATATTATTTAGTTATATATATTGTGATAATTATAGTTTCAATGAATACCAAATACTTAGCATGCATTTGTTCTGTATAAGATTTTTGTTCAAAATTTATATTGAATTAACATAGCATCATATACCATATTTATTTTAGGTTTTTTTAAAAAATTTATCAATATTGTGGTGGAACTATTATTACAGTCGGTAGGGTGTTTTCCTTGCACATGTTCACTCAGTTTTGAATCCTGGCATAATATATGGTTCTCCAAACACTGTCAGGAGTAATTTCTGAGTGCATAAGCAGGAGAAACCCCTGATTATAGAGAGGCATTTCCAAAAAATAAAAAATACATTTAATTCATCACAAAAATGTCCATTATTCAATTGCCTCACCACTATCTTTTCTTCCACTCTGGTAACTATGAATTTGGTCATACAGCCTAAAATTTGTTTTATTTAGTTCATTTATTTGTCTATATTTAATACATGAGTGAAATAAATCATTTGAAACTAGTTGGATAAATATTCTGAGAAAGATACTCATATCATTCTCTTTTAACCATCATCTCTGCCTGGATAAATTGAATAGTGACATATAAATCAATTTTTTTAGAAATAATTCATACATCAAAGACTGAAAGTCTGTGATAAAATAGTTTATGACTTTTTACATGTTTACTTTTTATGGAAAGTCATGAGGGCATATTTTCTAATTTTGAAAAATCAAAACAGATAAAGAAGCAAAATTAATAGCTATATGTGTGAAAGTGACATATTAATATATCCCTCTGTTTCAGAGAAGCTGCTTGTTGTATCATAATGTCAATGTTAAAAACAATTTAGAATCTGGCATACATAAAAACTAACTTCTAAAAATACCATAGTGTTTACAATCACAATTTTTAATATTGTGAGGATTAGAGGATTACAAGTTTTTGTTTTTTTTTTTTCACTTTACATTTACTTTTAAATACAATTTTCTCAGTATTTCTGATGCTCAATTTTCATGCAAAGCCAATATGATATTTAGCAATTTTTTACTTAAAGTTTGTTTCTTTTTTTTTTTTAATGCATAATTTTTTTTATTTAAACACCTTGATTACATACATGATTGTGTTTGGGTTTCAGTCATAAAAGGAACACCACCCATCACCAGTGCAACATTCCCATCACCCAAGTCCCAAATCTCCCTCCTCCCCACCCAACCCCCGCCTGTACCCTAAACAGGCTCTACATTTCCCTCATACATTCTCAATATTAGGACAGTTCAAAATGTAGTTATTTCTCTAACTAAACTCATCACTCTTTGTGGTGAGCTTCCTGAGGTGAGCTGGAACTTCCAGCTCTTTTCTCTTTTGTGTCTGAAAATTATTATTAAAAGGGTGTCTTTCATTTTTCTTAAAACCCATAGATGAGTGAGACCATTCTGCGTTTTTCTCTCTCTCTCTGACTTATTTCACTCAGCATAGTAGATTCCATGTACATCCATGTATAGGAAAATTTCATGACTTCATCTCTCCTGACAGCTGCATAATATTCCATTGTGTATATGTACCACAGTTTCTTTAGCCATTCGTCTGTTGAAGGGCATCTTGGTTGTTTCCAGAGTCTTGCTATGGTAAATAGAGCTGCAATGAATATAGGTGTAAGGAAGGGGTTTTTGTATTGTATTTTTGTGTTCCTAGGGTATATTCCTAGGAGTGGTATAACTGGATCGTATGGGAGCTCGATTTCCAGTTTTTGGAGGAATCTCCATATCGCTTTCCATAAAGGTTGAACTAGACTGCATTCCCACCAGCAGTGGATAAGAGTTCCTTTCTCTCCACATCCCCGCCAACACTGTTGATTCTCATTCTTTGTGATGTGTGCCATTCTCTGGGGTGTGAGGTGGTATCTCATCGTTGTTTTGATTTGCATCTCCCTGATCCAAATTAGCAAGAATGACTATAAAATATAATTATAAGATCTGTATGGAACATAATGAGTGATTTTAGACTACAAAATGGACTAGGTAAGGTACATACGCTAATAGATTGACAGGTGAATTCTCAGGGTTTGTAAAAGTGCAGCAGAAAGAATCATAAATAATAGCTTTTGTAAAAGAAACAAAAATATTTAGTAGTTATGACTAAAATATTTGTAGTTATGATAAAAATGTTCCAGGAGCCCTTTTATGAGCCCTGTGGGGAAAAAGAAAGAAAATTACATTTAGAAATATAAAAGGACAATTTCATAAGAAAAGAAGTTATCTTTAAAGTAGTGAAAGGAAAACTAAAACAGAAAAATACAGATTAGTGGTTGAATAAACCAAGAGAAATGTATGGCATGAGGAAATAAAGAATAACATCTATTGGAGATAGGTACTTCCTTACCAGGAAATACTATTTTTAAATATTGAATGTGATAACAGTCACACAATTCTGTGAATACAAGAAAGTAATGTATTTTATGTTTTCAAATGTTGAATCGCATAGCATATGAATTGTACCTCAATAAATCCATTAGTCTGGAACAAATATGAGAAGTTCAGTTCACAATACACAAATGAATGTAAGAAATATATATATATATACATAGAACTCTTTATTGGTTAACTTTATATAACTTTATTTGAATATTAATATTCAGATCCACAGCTGTCACAAATACATTTGCCAGTATTTATATTTGGCACATTATTATCACCTATCAAATGTGCACAGTGTTATTGTTAGAATGATAGAACAATGGGTAGGTCTTTCGTTGAGTTTGTAGCTGATCCAGAATGAATTGCAACATCCCAGATTCCTACAGCTGCTGGGGGTAATCCTTGATGTAAAATCAAAGAGTAAGTCCTGAGCACTACTGGTTGTGCCCCCAAATCAAAAGAAATAACAATTATAAATATAAAATATCTACATTGAACACTGATGGTTTCATAAGCCAATGATTAATTGGTTATAAACAACACCTACAATGATAACAATACCCAGTATTATCCAAGTGATAAACGTCTTTGCTGTTAAAGCAAAGCTGTAGATATCATTTCTATGAAGTAAAGGAAATCATACATACACATGAAGAAAAATTATATTGTAGATTTAAACATTAAAATGTTGATTAAATTTTGAAATAACTCAAGAAGACACCAGAAACAATGATTAACAGCTTCCACTGAAAGTCACTGATAATGTCACTATGTGGTCACAGTGGCAAATATAGGTGAGACACTTGCAACACTGGCATTAAGTCAATGCCCTGCTCAGCAAGTTGAGATGTGAAACTGGAATATCCTTGGAGCATTCTGAGTAAGTTTATGGTGCATTAGCACCACATCGTTTAGCACAGGTGTTTCAATAATTGTAGAATACTGGAAAATACACAGTACTCCATTTATCTTCATCATATCCCAAGGTGATACACTAGTAGCAATTTAGAACCTGCTTGAGCAATTTGGCATCTGTGGTATTTACCGGAGTGTTTGGTCTTAAAGGTTGGAAGTGTTATTTTGTGCTCTCATACTTGCTGGGGAATTATCAAGCATTTGCCAATAACGAATGCATTGTAAAACCTACTTTTTGAAAGTCACAAAAGCAAACTTAACAAAGCTTTTGTGAATAAAAAGTTTTATAAATGAGGCAGATTTATTTTATGTACAAAACTCTTAACCTCTAAAAACAAGGCTTTTGACCACAAGAAGAATTATACTACTAGTTCAATTATAAAATATTAATAAATAATTTGAGTTTTTATTGTGATTTTGGCCACCATTGGAGGTTCTTAGAATATTTACTCCTGTCTCTGCACTTCAGTATCATTCCTAATGGGGTTTGGAGTACACTGTGGTGTTTGGAAATTGAACACGGGTTAACTTCATGCAAGGTAGGTGCCATTCATGCTATACTATCTTTTGAGTCGCCTATAAATAAATAATTTAAATAAAAGTATGTTAATATTTTCTTGTAATATACATATTAGGTATATTACTCTGCCTCCAAGAAAACCAGTCATAGAGGCAAAGTAAATAGATTCTTCCTCCAAGTCTCAAAATATCTTGAAATATGAATAAAATAGTAATTTACAAAGAAAAGTAAAGACATTTTTATCTGAAAAATTATAAATGAGAAAAGGGAGAAAGAGCATGGAGAATGAGGAGTTGTGAGGAGAAGGTAATGAGAGAAATACTTTTCTTCCTCTCATCTCTTATACACACATGCATACATACACATAGATCAAGTTTTTGTCCAAAAATTCCAGATAATATGAAATAATGCCTTTTAAAAGAGATTGGTCAAACAATAAAACAAGGTATTGATATTCCAGTTTTTGTCAATACATTCTTATTTAAACCATTGTGATTTAAAAGTTAATCATAACTTGTTTAGAATACAATATTTCAGGACCAATCCTACTACCAGTTTCAACCTCCCTCCACCAATTTTCCAAGCGTCCAGCCCCTGCCAGTACCCCCCTCCCCAGCTGCCGTCAGAAAAGGGACCTTTATAAGTTTGGTTGTGAAGGTTTGGGTCTCATGGTATCATTGTTTACTCTGATTTGGATAGTTAGTTATGTTTTTTCATCACACTGAACCCCTTGGCCCTGTCCCCTGTCATTTAATATGTGTCTTTCTCAGCCTCCACTCAATTGCTTTCCTTCTCCTCACTATACTCTGGAACCAGTATAGTGACTCTGATTCCAGAGTATGGAGACTAGAGAGTTTACCACAACTCCCACTTAAACCATTTCATATCTTCTTGCAGTTATTCTAAATACCAGTATAAGGGATATCATCTTATATTTACCCTCCTTCTTATGGTTTACTTCACTGAACAAAATATATTCCATATCCATCCATGTTGCAAACAGTTGAATTCTCACATCATTCCTTACAACTATGTTGTGTATATATACCACATCTTCATGATCCACTCATTTGTTGTTGGTCATCTAGGTTTATTTTAATTCTCAAATATTGTACTGAGTGCTGTGGTGAATATTTGTGTTATTATTACAGCATTATGTACAGTAATGAGTGAAATCCTTTATATTTATCTCTGATAGTTCAACATAATCTATGATTTCTGATTCCTCTATAAAATTATTTAAATCAAGAACTTTAATATTCTCTGAATATTTTTGTACTGAAATATGGATGGGGAAATAATTTTAATGCATTTTAGTATTTCGATGAATTCTTCTTCTTATGATAATCTCCAATAATTGTGTGCCTTTGTGGTCCTATTCATAATCTTAGAATTCATAGAAAAGCATGAAATTGTAGCATTTAAGTTTAAAGAATCCTGCCCTTGAAGTATTGTTTCTTTGAATTAAAGATACATGCTGCATATCACTATCATAGAAATGTGAGTTAATCATAGAATTCATTTTGAGAAAAGAAAAACTGAACCTTTTAGTAATGATATAGTGTACATTTCCAACATAGTTTTTCAGCCTTAAAAAATTCTCAAGGAAGATCAAGTAGAAACTCTTAAATATTAAGCCTCCTGTCTTTCCTCCATTGTATTAGGAAGTGCAGTGACATTTTTGAAACTTAAGTTTTTGAATGTCTTATTCAATGAACAATGACATGACAATGTAAGGACTTAACTCACTATGTTCTCTATCAATGGTATCTAAAATACAAGTAGCTAAAAATGAAATGATATTATTCATAGTTATATTTCATGTCAGTTTCCTGTTGTAATAGAACAGTAAATAGTCTCATATTCTACTTTTTCTCTTTGCAGTAACTCTGCCCACACAAGATTACACTGTAACACAACTGTTTACTTATGTTACTTACTTACTATGTTACTTATGCTTTTTTGTTTTTGTTTTGTTTTGTTTTGTTTTTGGGGCCATACCCGGTGACACTCAGGGATTACTCCTGGCTATGCACTCAGAAATCGATCCTGGCTTGGGGGACCATATGGGATGCTGAGGGATCAAACTGTGGTCTGTTCTGGGTCAGCTGCTGCAAGGCAAAAGCCCTGCCACTGCACTATTGCTCTGGCCCCACTTATGTTTATTTAAAATGTATATACGAGGGCCGGAGCGGTAGCACGTGGCTGACCCAGTACTGGGGGATGGAAAAGCGGTCTGTACTGGGTACAGGAGTAACCCCTGACATTGCAAGCAGCTGATCCTGGATGGATCCAGGATTCCCGGCATCCCATATGGTCCCCCAGCCTGCCTGAACCGATTGCTGAGCCAGAGCCAGGAGGAACCCAAGTGCCCCTGGGAGTGACCTCAAAATCAAAAATAAATAAAATAAAATGTATATAGTTAAACTGAAGAGAGAATATAGGCAACTACTTGCCTTACATGTGGCCAAACTTTTTTGATCCCTGTCATCAAATACAGTTGCTGCTGTACACCAGGAATAATTTGAGTACAGAGCCAAAATTAATACCTGAGGACTTCTATTGGTGACTCTTAAACATTAAAAAAATCTGGAATGTATATATAGTATGCATATATTATAAATATATTTGTAAAAGAGAATAAAAGTCACCAAAGGTTTTAGGAGTCCTCCCCAAATGTTTTACTTTGGTAAATGAATTATTTTAAACGAGGTCCACTAATGCCATGGAAATTCACAAGAAATATTTACCACTCCTTTAGAATAAAAATTGAAATTCGGGTAATATTTCTTTTTTTAAATAATATTTTATTTAAGCACACTGGTTACAAGCATGTTTATAATTGGGATAGAGTCATAAAATGCACACAACCCTTCACCAGGACAATTTTCCACCACCAATGTCCCCCATGTTTCTCCTCCCCCTTCCCTTCTTCAAGACAGAAATTTTATCTCTCTTTATCATTGTCATGGTAGTTGTTGTTGTAGTTATTACTCTAACTGCGCTTACCACTATTTGTGATAAGTATCATATCATGAGCAAGTCCCTGGTCCTCATTTCTATTGCTTCTGGGTATTATGATCATTCATAATAATAATTTTATATTATTATATATATTCTTTTATATTATTAATATTATTATTATATGTCTTATTTTTCTTAAATTCCACAGATGGTGAAAGTATTCTCTGTTGAAACTTAGGTAATATATCACTTTAGGTGTTTTATTTTCTTTTAAATAAGAAATAGCATTTACCATCAAATATATATATATTTATATGGTAGTAAATAGCCAATTGCAGAGCATCTTTTCTTCATTAGCAAATCACAATTTCCTGATGATGTACATTCTTTTTGAAGTCCAAAATTCACATCTAATGCCTTAGCTCAGTATGCATATGCCTTTTTCTATGATTGTTATTTGAATCTACTCTAGATTGATTCTCATAGGGTTAAAATTATTTTTATTCTCCTAAAAATGCTTGATTTCTTTAATTTATTTATTCTGAAAAGAATAGAGAGAGTAGAAGAATATTACATTTCTCAATATGATGTAAAAATATAGATAGTAGAATCTCTCTTTTTAACTTGAAATCAGTTACTGTAAATGCCACAGGGGACTGCTGTTTTGTATATTCTCAGTATCAAAATATTAAACTAGCTATTGTGGTGCCTACATTCAATAATCTATATTTATTTTTTGATTTATTTCTAGATCATATGCAATATTGAGCTAGACATTTTCATAAAAATTGAATAATGAATTTACTTAAAATCATATAAAATTCTTTTCAACAAATTACAAATCCTTGTTTAGTTTCTAACTTGATTCCCTTGCATATCTTGCATCTATCTTTTTATATCTGTATTATAATTTTTTGTTTGATTTTGGGTCATATCTGACTATTCTCAGAGCTTATTCCTAACTCTGAGCTCCAATATCACTCATAGAGGGGCTTAGAAGACCAGATGGTGTGCTGGAAATCAAATCCACCTTGGACACATATGAGGCAAGGGCTCTATCCACTTTAATATCTCTCCACTATCAATTTTAGATTATTTTTATATATCTCATTTAATTTAATTTATATTTTCTTCTTTCAATACTTATGGAGGTAGTGACTTCAAATTATGCAAAACAGCTCTGTAGAGATCTTATAGCAGGTAAAGCTATTGACTCATATGTAGCTGACTCAGGTTCAAATTCTGATTCCACAGATGGTCCCTCCAGTTCTGCCATTAATGATGCTTGAGCAGAATGCCAAGAGCAACTCCAAAAAGTTGTTTTCTTACACTTTTCATTGTTTCTATGTCACATATCAGGCTTTGTATTATCTACAGAAAACTGGATACCTTGAAAATCTATATTGAAATAAAAATTTATTTCTCAAACTAATTTATAAAAAATTATTTTTAAATTATCACAGAAGGCAGGGATACACAATTACATGTGGATATTTCAGCTTGATCCTTATCAAAGAATACCTTTGGATATGGCCCCATTGAACTCTAACTACCATATTAATTTAGTGAAGCCATTGGCTTCAGCACCACAAAGTCTTTATTCTCAATTTTGTTCCCAATATAGTATGTTCCTATCCTGCCTTTCAATAGTTTTTTTTTTGTTTGTTTGTTTTTTTGGGCCACCCTTGGTGACACTCAGGGGTTATTCCTGTCTATGCACTCAGAAAATGCTCCTGGTTTTGGGGGACCATATGGGATGCCAGGGATTGAATCCAGGTTCATCCTGGGTCATCAGTGGGCAAGGCAAATGCCCTACCACTGTACTATTGCTTAGGCCCCTATCCTGCCTTTCACATTTTAAAATACCTTTTACATGTTATCATTTTCAAATTTGCTTACCAGTCTTTTTGAGACTTGATACTTTTCAAACACGTTGACAATGCCAAGACAATAATTTGTCTCAAAATATATTTGTAATAATACATTTTATTCAAAAACAAAAAAGAACAGTCATGTAGGTATTTTCATAAAAATTTGAAAACACAGGTGTAGCACTTCTTCAGGTTTATTTACAAAAAAATACAAAGTTTTACAAAAATCCATATTCAGATTTAAAACAATTTGCTTTTACAGCTGGCTCAAACTCCAAGTAGACTAATCAGCTCAGAATTGTGTAAGGATCTCTCAAGAGGACTTCCTGTTCTTGTTCAGGTATGGGTACTTTTCGAAATTCCGAAACAGTGCAAAATTGAGACTCTTCTTAAGACAATTATATTCAACTGCTAATTAAAGTGGAATGTTGATGATTGTTCTCTCATAATTCCACAGGTCGAAGGCATGTGCTAGGAATGTAAAAAAGAAAAGCTCAACTGTCACTGGATTTTGAATACTAAGTATTTAGAAGCATGCAAAGTAATACTATTTTTACCAAAGTTAGTGTAGTCAAGAAGCATTATGCCTATAAAAGATAATTTCTTTCTTCCTGAATCTCTTCTCAAAACTATATTTGTTCTGAATGTTTTTTGTTCCTGAGATTGTTTGTAAAGAATAATTTATTTGTTAAAAATAAAAAAATAATAGTCATATGCAGACATGATATAGGTTTGTGAAAAAACAGTCTCTGCACTCAAATTAAAAGTTTTACTAAGAGAAAATTGGAGGAGTGGAAATTCTGTAACTCCTCAGATTTATTATAGAGTGATATTAATACATTTTGGCAGGCTTTAGTATGTTTAATCTAGTAAATATTTAATGTTTTGTTATTAACTCATTTTTTCTTTCCTCTTCGAATTTTCAGGATCATATTTATAGTCATTCTAGTTTCTCTTTATCTAGCAATTACATTATTTCAAGAGCCATGTCTATATTAATGCCTCTTTCCCACTTATATCCCCATACCATTACAAACTCACAAAATTCTCAAGAAAGTGCTTTCAAACAATTCATTGCATATGGTACCTATACAATTTTAATTATTATTTTTTTAAAAAATTCTATTCCCCAGAAGAACATGATATTGCCAGAGCAATAACAAAGTAGAATGTTGATGACAAGTAGGTAGTATGACAGGTAAGGAAATTTCTTTGAATACAGTTGACCTGAGTTTGATTCCCTAACATCCTCTATGGTCTTCCCCTAGCAATATCAGGAGTGACTTTTGAGTGATGGTTCAGTAGTATGCCTGAGCACCATCAAGTGTGGACCCCCAAAATAAGCCCTCTTTTATAATAGATACAAATGATTATTCCCTAAATTTAGTAACAGACTAAATAAATAAACATCTTATATGGACAACAGAAACCTCTAGAACATCTGACAGATAACAACTTTGTAATATTTACTTATTGTTCTACTTAATCACGTTTTTAAGCAGATACTTAAGTTACTTGAATTTTTCCTCCTTTTAACCTACAGCATTTACTGTAAACTATATAATGTACTATTTTTAATTATTTTAAAATTATCTAGTCAATGTTATAAATGCTAGATAAAGTCATACATTTTTATATACGATTTTAGCAAGAAATTAATATCTCAACTCATGAAGTAATAATAATCATGCTGTTTTCAAATTCTGATAACACAGAAATTCCACAAAATCTAAAAATATTTTGAATAGGACTTTATTTTATCCAAGGTCAGATATTTCTACACTCCTAAATTTCTAATATTAGATACAACACACATTAAACATATCAAAGTTAAGTTAAATTGTTTAACTTTTACCAATATGAAAGCTACAGTAGATCAAAATTAGAAAATAATGTTATGTACTTAAATATGAAAAAAAAACTTTGTGTCTCAACCTGTGATTTGCAAATAATTTTACTTTATTTCTGTTCTAATGTGCTATTTACTCTGATCATAAAACATCAGTTAAAATCAAGGATGATAACTAGTATAAATATATAACAGCTTGCATCACTGCATCATACAGTGTTAGAAACTATAATAAAACTGTTATATTATGTAGTAAAATACAATGAGATACTAGTACACTTAATAAGAAACAGAGCGTAGGGGCAGGAGCGATAGCACAGCATATGGGTGTTTGTCTTGCATGCGGCTGACCCAGGACATACCTGGGTTCAGTCCCAGGCAACCCATATGGTCCCCCTAGCCAGGAGCGATTTCTGACCACATAGCCAGGAATAAGCTCTGAGCATCACCCGTTGTGCCTCTCCTTTATAAAATAAGAAAAAAAGAGTGATTGTTTTTTATATGATATGTTAAAGGTATTGGAAAGGAATGTAGAATTAATTACTTTCTTTGCTTGACATTAAAGCACATGAATAATTAAATAAGATCTTCAAGCATGTACCAGTTTGTGAAATGGCACATAAAATTTAGTAATGGTTAATATAAGCCTGTATTCATATCTATAATCTATATATTTAAAATGTTACTTATAATAATTTAATAAATGCTAATTTATGTATATTACTTTTATAAATTTTGGAATTAGTAGAGTAATAGTTTAGATATGTACATTGAAATACAACATATCACTCTAACTGAAAAAATAAAATTTCTCATATCTAGTTTTGAATTTCACAGTTAATAATGATTTATACATTTTTATATTTTATAAGATAAAATATATTTCACTCAACTGAAAAGCAAAATATTTTATAAAACAAGTTAGAATATTAAATAATTATTTGTTAAATTGAAAGCATTTTGTAAATAATTCTGCAACCTCTCTATATTATGATAAAGAATAAAACTCAATAAGCAGGTATCTCTTTTTTAATTGTATATTTATGCCTTCATATTTTTTGTCAAAATTTTTAAACTAGTTTATGAAGTAAAAATTTGTTGAATCATGATTCTAATCACTAAGAACATTTATATGAACCTAAATAAAAAAGAATTTGGAAAATACCTTAAATAAATTTAGAATACAAATAACTTGGGTTCTATAATTCCTGAAATGACTTGTATAATTTTTGTCCTGACATTCCTTGAAACCACATGGAACGAAGATTAATATTTTAGTGACCATATGATATCACAGATTTTCTCCTAAATATAACTATCACTTTTGTAGACACCTGATAGAAAATTACCTCATAAACTATCATGCAAAAGCAAATATATTATATAAAATAATATACTCATATGTAGCTAAAAGGATAATATTTCCATCTTAAATTTTGTATTAATAACTATTAGTTTGCCTCTAAAGATGTCCATTAATTTTACTGATTTAAATTCTAGAGCTTAATATGTCATTCACATTCCTCTCTAAAGAACTGATATTATATATATATATATATATGTCCCTTCAACACTTTTAGTGAGAAAAAATAAAGAAATTTTATATTATAAGCAGTAAGAATATACGTTGTGTCTAAAGACATATACAGCTATTGAGCAGAAATATTGATAACATATTTCTAGTATACTTAATATCTAATTACTTAATAATACATTTTATTAAAATAAAATATTGACAAAAATTGAACTGATAAGCTTATAATGGTCAAATAACCATAGCTTTTATTTAAATACAGATATGCTTATAGAATATATAAAATAATTCTATATGTTAGATATAAATATAAGCATATATTATATAAAAGCTTCCATACATAAAATATTGGATAATTGATTGATTGAAATGTCATATAATGATCGAGCTATACTTTTGCTCTGGTACTTGTATCATAAATCTTAATATTTTTCTGGAATTAAGACATCTTATATTTTTCCAAAATTCACCCTAAGTTTCTGTTCCTTTTCTTCTAACATTTGGACTGTATTTTACTACTCTCCAGTCCTTGAGGTTCCTGTGATATTTTTAGGCTTTGGCCTAACTTTATGTGAGCTGAGCCTATCAAAAAAAAATTTTAAACATAACCAATTAAATTAGACTGTCAGCTTTTACCCTGCTCTGCAACTTTCTGACAGCACTAACCTGTTTCCTTCTCGGAATGAATGGTGTATGTTCAATGTACATATTTGAAAAACACCTATATCTTATCCTGTTGAAAGTCATCTTTGACTCTGAGGTCTTTTGATACAAGGTAAGGACATTCATTATAATTTATTATTTGTGACAATTCTTTAAAGCAGCACTAGAAATATAATGCACATATAGTTTTGTAAATAGTTTCCTGGGGTATGTTTTGGGCCACACCCAACTGAACACAGGGCATATTCCTCATTCTAAGCTTAATATCTTACTCCTGGTGGTGCACAGGAAAAATAAGTGGTGACAGGAATAATTACACGTCACAAAAATAACATGTCTGGAGTTTAGGACATGTGTGGAGAAGTATATTGGAGAGTAAAAATGGAGCAGAAAATATTTGCACATTATGAAAAAATGATATAGAAAGTGGTCAGCTGTATGTAACACAAGTGCCTTACCTACAATTCTATTTCTTGGCTTCTAATACTTACACTTTTTAGGGTAAATGTAAAATGTATGACTAAATGACTGGTTATACATCTCTAACATTTCTTATTTCCCAAATTAAATTAGTCTACTTAACAGAGTATTTAATTTGTTGGGGCCTATAAACCTTGTTTTCTATAATAAATAAATTTTATAGGATTATTTTGACACATTATCTCTATTCACATTTTTAGTTTCATTTTATATTTTGTTCTTAAATACAGTTCTCAAAGATATATCATTGAGAAAAACTGAAAGATTCTGATTCTTGAATTAACTTATTATATTTACAAAAGTGTTAACCAGCACTTTTTATCAGTTATAAAATATTTATGGTAGAATATTATCATTTGATAATGAAATACACCACATATTTAATATTCTGGTAATATATATGCATTCTGTAGCTTACAAGTAAGCTTATAAAATTGTTTGTAATTTAATATAACTACATATAGACTAAACTTTTTCAAATATCCTAATTTTGCTTGCTCATTTTCAAATTGCTCATGTACTTTTCTTAAAGTTTAATTTGAAAAATATTTGCTTTATTTGCAATTTTATAAGAATTAGCCCATTATTCATCCTTTGATTACAGCATGGGTAGGAAAGAGGATTCTATTTTAGACACATAATAAAGATTGCTTAATTATTCATATTTATTGATTAAAATAATTTAAGATACATTTATAAACTAAACATGATAAATTGCCATCATAAGTAAGAGCAGCAAAAATAACGAATTTATTTATGTTTGTTTTATTTTATGTTGCTTTTAAAACTAAAGTCCCTGAAACAAAAAACATGCCAAGGTCAGACATTTATGACCACTATTGTGTGAATATTCTCATTACCACATTATGATCATAAACCAAAATAGAGAAATATAATAAATCTTTTTGGAGAACTATTTACTAAGAATTTTATGTATCTGAAAAAAATTACTTTTAAATAAGTATAGAACTCATATGTGTATGTGTTTGTGTGTGCTTCTTTAAATTGCTCTTGGGATAATAAAGTTATGTAAATATTAAGTCCTATTATATTTAAGTACTTGACAAGACTGTGTCTATATTATCACCATATTGAGGAATAGGAGTTATTGGTTACAAAATAAGGTAAACATACAATTATATTTTAATAGATAACAATAAGGAAGCATTTTAAAAAAAGGACTAAAGTTAATTTCTTTAAAGAGCATGATCATAAAAGCATAAAACAAGAGGCATTGAAAAGTCGTACTCAACAGATAACAAAAATAACATCTGAAGATTAGGGCATGTTTGGAGAAGTATGTAGGAAAGTAAGGATGGAGCAGAAAATATTTGGGTATTGTGAAATAACTAAAATCTTCCTATGTAAAGAATATATTCAACGTTAATCCTGTGAATTTTATGTAGCTTTTAACATTTTAAGCAAAAATTAATATGTTAATGTATTCACAAAATAATAATTTGTGTAGCTAACAGATATTATAGGTGCATATATACCACCAAAGAGGGTTCAATCCCTGCTACTACAAATTGTCCTCTGAACACTGCCAGGAGTTATATCTGAGCACAGAGCTAAGATAAATCCCTAAAAATAACTGTTGTCACCCCAAAACGAACTATAGGTCTAATTTTGTGAGATTTTATAAAATTATTTTGTGTATTTAACTTTAGAATTTGACCAAAAGAATATCCTTATGTTAGGATTGTCATGAATACTGAAGCTCAAAATCTTAAACATATCAAACAATCTTAAAGCCTCCTAAAACATATTAGACAATTCTCAAAATAGATTGTATGCCTACAAATATAATAACTATAAAGTTTAGATTAAAATTATGAATTTTGAGGGTCTGATAGGTAGGACAGCCGTAAGACATTTGCCTAGCACTAGGCTGACCCAGGACAGACCTGGATTTGATCCCCAGCATCCCACATGATCCCCCAAACCAGGAGCAATTTCTGAGCGCAGAGCCAGGAGTAACTCCTGAGTGTCATCTGGTATGGCCAAAACCAAAATATATATATATGAATTTTGATAATAAAGATATGGGTACTCAAGTCAGACTAACAGTACTATACTGAAATCTATCATCTGGGTAATTTAGTTAAGGCATTTACTTATTTATTTAATCTTCATGGGCTTGATCTATTGTATGTAATATAGAAAAAAGCTTATCTACTTCCCTTTCTTAAATTAAATATCTAGAATGTTAAAACTCTGAAGATATAGGTGGAAAGGGTAAGTTAAAAGCCTTTGAATAAATTATGATATCCTTTGAAAAACTTTCAGGCATAATGAAAAGAATGTGAAAGCAGCAGCTTTTTAGGAATTGTTTCAGTTGTTCTAATCAGATGGCCATAGAGCCTGAACATTCCTGTATGAGAGTATTTCTTTGTGGTGTAATTATAAGGGTGGAAGTATGCTATTTATTTCTTGCCTGAACAGATATTAGTTGTTCAAAGTGGTCATATGTCATTTTTTTATTTGTATCATCAGGAAAGTAGGAAAAATGTTCATGGATTACATTTTTAAAAATTAGAACCAATGATAACTTCTGAGCTGAGCTGTATATTCCTATTTGTTTTTTGATTGGGGGGGCAGATTAGCAGTGCCCAGAATCTATTTCTGGCTCTGCACTCATGAATCACTTCTAGCCATCTTTGGGGGCCATAAGGAGTTCTAGGGTTGATTAGTTGCCTACACGCAGGGCAAGTGTCCTACCCACACTGTTCTATCTCTCTAGCCATTATCACTATTTGGTTATTTGTCCATTTATTTTTGGGTTTGAGTACACAATAAACAATGCTCATTAGTTACTCCTGGTTCTGCTCTCTGGAATTGCTTCTTGCAGGCTCATAGGACTACATGTATTTAAGGGATTGAAGCTGGATTGTTGGCATGCTAGGCAAGCACATCACCCACTGAATTATTTTTCCATCGTATTTTTCATTGTTCCATTCCTATTTTTATATTATTTACAAGGTATTCTAGAAAGAAAAAAAGTTACTTAATCAGCACAGTTTCCCCCAATTCATATTGTTCACATGTTGCAAGCATTTTGTTTTGGGGTTATACTTGGAAGTACTCGAGGCTTACTTCTGTCTCAACACTCAGATATCACTCTTTTTGATATATCTTTATTTAACCACCATGATAACAAACATATTTGTAGTTGGGTTTCAGTTATAGAAAAGAACATCCCTCTTCATCAGTGATATCACTCTTGACAGGACTCAGGGCACCATATGTGGTTCTGGGCGCCAAACTGTAGTCATTCTTATACAAGAAAAAGATTTTCCCAGCTGTTCTATCCTGATCCACAAATTGTTCCCATCTTGAATTTTACTTTGACTTAAAACTGGAAAAATTTCTTCTCACACCTATTCCTGCTGATTAGAGCAAGTCAAAAAACTAAGGTATGAGGGTCAGAGATAATGCATGGAGGTAGGGCATTTGCCTTGCATGCAGAAGGACGGTGGTTCGAATCCTGGCATCCCACATTGGTCCCCTGAGCCTGCTAGGAGCGATTTCTGAGACAGGAGTAACCCCTGAAGGCAGCCAAATGTGACCCCCCCAAAAAACAAAACAAAACAAAACGAAAAACTAGGTATGAGTGGTAAAACATGCTTTTCCCTTGGGTTCTAGGTATTATTTTGAAATGGCATAATGGAGGAAATTAATTATTTTACTTCCATTTTCTTCTCTCTATTGATATAGTTTTTTCAGTGCTGGAATTAGACAGGCACTTTGTTGTGGTGCTTACATATTTAATTTGGTACTTCACTAGAGGTTGCAATCATTTAGGTGAGTGCTTGTTCACATGATGAGTGCTCACCCGGGAATGCGTTTAGATTTTTCCCAGGAATAACACTATGGCCAGAATGCTCACTTAACTTCAGAAAGTGTCTGAACTCATATGCTTTGGTATAGTTAGAAATCACTTACAATATAACACGTGGTATATACAGTGGCACAAGGGATAAAAAAATGTTTGCAAAATAGGCCCTTTTGCAATGAGGCATCTTCTAATCCTAAAGTTTTGGAAACCCAAAAGTTATATCATTGCTTCTGAACATATTAGTTGCATTAGTATGTCCATTATCTTATCTTTTTTATTGTCTTGAGATACAATCATCAAGTAATGACAGGATAATTACTTTTGTATATATTATATGCTTATGTTTTGTTTTATATTGCTTTAGAAATACATTTAAAAAATAATATACCAATATCCTAAAAAATCCCAGTGCTGATGATTGTTTAGCTTTATCTGAATTTGGAGTTATTTCCAAATTCATATTTGAAGATATTTATAGTTAGTTTTTTTCATTTCAAGGAGATGCTTTAATTGGTAATTTTAGAATCATAGCCCTAGATACTTTTATATATTCCTTAGACTGCTTAGACTTTTATATGTTAATCTACAAAGCTTCATATAGTCCATAACAACTGATGCCAGCTTGTCTTTATTATCTATTATAACAATAATTCTCTTTGCCAAGAAAAACATCCTCAGACCACTCATTCTACTCACATTCTGTTGGTCATATGCAACATTATTCCCATATGTAATATTCATAGTTTTAAAGGGGTGAATAAAAATAGTTTTTTTCCTTATTCTATGTTCTTAGGTATGATAGTTATATTTCCAAAAAGGCATATTGGCAGAATTAAAAATAAAAACATAACCTAATACTCGTGGAAGTCTCATGTACGAGAACTATAGAAAATGGAATAAATAACTTTTTTGGTATTTTGACAAAGAATTAGTTTTTCAAAAAATGTCTTTGGACCTACAGATCAGTAAAAAAGTAATACAGAGTGTTTATATAGGCATTTGGGATATAAAGTCTCTAATGATAAGGATGATTACTTCAAAGGTTATACATTTTCTCATAGTGAATTCATCTGTTTTCAAAGTCAATGAAGAGTTAGAAAACGTGGACCAATTGTTTCTTGAGTAATTTCATTTCAAAATAATCAATAGGCCAAATGGTATACTTTGAGGAAACCTACCATAAATTCTATCATTTTATTACTGTATCTTATAGATTTTAAATATGTGGTTATTTGTTTATTATGTAGAAATACTATCAAATAAACATCCAGAGGACATTGAAGTTTAGAGAGAACACAGACTTAGTATATCAACCCTAAAATCTCATGCAAGATTATATAGAGAACAGACTGAATAAAAATGTACACACAATTAAAATATCATATGTCATTTTAAAAGTTTCTAGAAGTTGTACTTAAAAATAAGTAGAAGAATTAAAATATGTAATAACATTTTATTTAATCACAGATATAATGACAAATTGAGAAAATGAAAGAAAAAAAGTGGATGGGTCTCTGGGGCCAAATCGTTTCAGGAGCATTGGGTAGAAAATAAAAGGTCAGATTTAAATACCAAGCCAAAGTCAAAGACAATAGAATCAAGAAACCCAAAATATAACAAACTAAACACAAAATGGACCTGCTACACTGCTAGTTCTGATGGGTAAGGGTGGAGATATGAGATGCATTCTTGGAACTCTGGTGGTTGGAGGTCAACACTGGTTGTGGGAATGGCTCTAATTCACTGTCGATATATGCCTAAAATACAACTATGAAAACTTGTAGTTCATAATAGTCTCAACAATAATTAAAAAAAGAGAGAGAAACTTTATGTGGTGTTAGGGAACAAACCCAGGTCAGTCACATCAATACAAGCACCTTAGTGATAGTAATATTGCTCTAGTCATTAGGCAATAATTTCTTTTCCACTAATATCTCATCTTGACAGTGATATTATTACTACACCAGAAATATTAGTCTTTTTGTAGAATATATTGCAAAACTTAGGACAGAATAAGATGAATAGAACAAAAACTTTACTCTGCCCCAAATTAGAATAACACCACTTCAAAATCTATTAAAATATATTTCTGTGATTATTTCATCTTAAAATATTGTTAACCTTGTATACACGTAATAAATTAACATTCACCTATATCAGGATTAAGCTAATTAATACAGCTTCCAGATTTTCTTGACCACCAAATAAATACCTTAAAAACACCTTGTTGGAAGCTATAAGACTTAGAGAGTCTCTGACACCTGAGAAGTCAAAAGCCTGTGTACATGACAGGCTGCTGGTGGTGCTTCCCCCATGAACCTAAAAAGAAAGAGCTGACCATAAAGAGAGCCATTACCAGAGGTCAATGTTTAAGCAAGAAAAAACATGCTATGTAAAGGCTACATGTTAAGATTAGATCTGTAGCACTGTTAACAGAACAGAGCACCACAGGACCACTTATAGTAAATGTATAACTCGCTAAAAAAAAAAAAACCTGACATATTTGATGTATGGAAATGTTACGGTGGAAAAGTACTGAACCAGCCCTTTCCCTCTTTTGTCTGAAAATGTGCCCATGCTATAAAGCTAGCCCCCTTTCAATAAACTTTGGCTCTTGATCAGAGATTTTTGACTTGAGCTCATTTCTTTTCCAGCCTCTTCTCTTCTAGGTCGGATCCTCTTCATGACTTACGAATAACTTCATGACTCCCCAAGTCTCCTGCGGGCAAGGGTCCTAGGGGGTTGCAACACCTCATAAAACTGAAGCCATTGCATGCATATAAGTAGATGCATGTTGCTTTTCATTCAAAGGAAATGATTTAGCTACCAACTTGGAAATACTTTAAAGTAGGGGCCAGAGCAATAGCACAGCGGTAAGGTGTTTGCTTGCACGCGACCAACACAGGATGAACGGTTTTCGAATACCAACATCCCATATGGTCCCCTGTGGCTGCCAGGAGCTATTTCTGAGCACACAGCCAGGAATAACGCCTGAGCACCACTTGGTGTGACCCAAAAAACAAAAACAAAAACAAACAAACAAAAAAAAGAAATGAAAATATACTCTTGTATAAAATAGCTGCACACTATGTATGACTGAAAACATAAATGTAGTAAAGAAGCCACCATAACACTAAACATTTTGTGTGGCAGTAAACCTGACACTATGTTTAATCAACTTGTCTACTAAAGATATGCTTTATTATAAAAGGAATGGGATCATCTGCTGTAAACTAAGAATCAGTAGACTACCGACCTAATATAGTTAACAGAGAAAAGTAATTTTGATAATATTTTTGTGATCTAAGCAGAATAGTTATAACTGAATATTGAAAATTGCGTTATAATTTAAATTTATAAAATAATACAAATGTAGGCATCTAACATTATATCTAATTTGACTAAATTCTTCTGCATGTTGTAAGACTGAGGTAAAAGGAAGAAATATAATGTAATCTGTACATTAACAAATAATTATAAGCATGTTAAATATATCTATACCATAATATATAAAATTATATGTATTCAATTTATATATTGGACATTTATTTAATAACTAAGACTCCAAATCATGTACAAAAATGTACTGAAATTAATGTTTGAAACTGTAAAAGACTTTCTCTGGTGTCTTGTCCTCCTATTACCACATAATATATTGCCTTCTGTAATTAAGTGACCTACACTTTTACAAAATACAGGAGAAAACTTGCAAATGGAAGACACAGTCAGTGTTTTAGAATTGACAGTCAGCAATTTGCAGGCTAATAAATCTAAAGACCCAACTGTTTCTATCACTAGCAGAAAAGGAGCAGGCACTTTAGGCTCTACATTTTTGGTTAATTAGAGCACTTCTCAGGTGGTAAAATTGATAGGCTGTAGCTTGGTAGGCTTCTGTGCCACCTGAGGCATGCTGTTATCATTCAAAGTGCACTACCTGACAAATACTCCTGCTTAATCTGTATAATTAGTTTAGCATTGTAATCATGGATTTTTCAAAAAGAAATACATAAGAAACAAATTCTTGCACATACATCAATAAACATTTTTATCACTTCCTTTAAGATTTCTTTTTTTTGGTATAGCTTTGGATATCATTGATTTTTACTAATTTTCTTTAAAAATGCAAGTATAAAGTAATGATAAAAGTAAATATATATCAAATATGTACCATTTATTTTTATTTTGATTGAATATTTACATTATTTATATTTTATTCTTTGTGCCTACAACAAATTGTAATAGTTTTGTTATACTAAATTTCTTCATGAGATTTCTATCTTTATTCTGTCTGAGCTGAAGATATGAAAGAATTTAGCACAATCATACTACTATTCAATGCTTAGTTGATATCTTAAGCCATAGAGGGTCACTACAAAACTTAATACAATATATTTAAAATAGACTACATTATATGTTTGTAAATTAAAAGGGCTATCGGGCATGACTGTAAGGTACAATGTTACCAAATATTAATACACTGGTTTAGACAAAGACTATTTTCTCACAATCTGTTTTGTAGTATCAGCAAATATGTTACCCAGTCATTTCAAGAAGAGAGCAAGCAGAAACTCACCCAGAGCCTCCTTGTCATTTGTTTCTACTTGCTTCTTCAGAACAATAAACAGTCTATGCAGAAAACTATTTACTATTATAAATTATATCTCAAAATGGAATAGACAGAAAAACCACCAAGCTGGTCAGGTATCCAGTTATTTACGGATCCCCATTGTATTGTCCAAACATTTACACCCATATTCTAATAAATACACTTACCGGAGTGATCAGTTCCAACTATCATTGTCAGAGTGGATTATCTCTGACTCCATATCTCTTTCCTTTTTCACACCATGATTTGCACTATTCTTAATAAAGATGTACCATTTAGCATCTAGTTCTTGTCCAGAGTGATTAGTTCTATCATTGCCATAGTCGACTTTCCTACTCTACGTTCATGCACTGCTCTGTGGCAAGTGTTCTACCATAGACTGGCTTTCTTGATTCTCATCTCTATAGTCTCTGGATATTGTTACCATATTGTATTTTATTTTTCTTATATCCAACAACTGATTCTGAATAGTCTATCCCTCTTGCTTTAACTCATTTAATTCAGCATAATAATCTCCATATCCATCAATGTATATGTGTAAATTTCAGAACCTCATTATTCTAATAGCTGCATAATATTCCATTGGTTGATGTGCTGTAGTTTAATTTGTCATCATCTGTTGTCAAGCACCTTGGTTATTTCCAGATTCTGTCTGTTGTAGTGTTGAAATGAATATAGGAAAGTGGAGGGCATTGTTTATTGTGTTATTGTGGTCCTAAAGTATATCTCTAGAGTGGCATCACTCTATTATATGGGTGTTCAATTTCTAATACTTTGAAGAATATCCGTATTATTTTCTAAAAATGCTTGACTAGTCTGCATTCGAGCAATAATGAAAGTCCCTTTCTTCTTGCATCCATGCCACATTTGTTGTTCTTGTTCTTTGTGATGTCTCTGTGAAGTGAGATGATACCTCACTGTTGTTTCGATTTGCATATCCCTGAGACTAGTGATGTGGAGCATTTTTTCATATGTCTGCTGGACATCTTTATTTCTTCCTTGAGGAAATGTCTGTTTATTTCTTCTTCACATTTTGAATGGGGTTGGATTATTTTTGTTGCTATATTCTTTCAATGCCTTGTATATCTTAGATATTAACCCCTCTATAATTGGTATTTGGTGAATAGATTCTCAGGTTCTGTCATTAGCTTTTGAATCCTAGTCACTGTTTTCTTTGAAGTGCAGAATTCTCTCAGTTTATTGTAGTCCCATTTGTTTATTCTTGACTCCACTTGCTTACTTGGGCAGAGGTGTTTCATGAATTTGAAGCTAAAGACATCATCATGGAGTGTTCTGTCTGTTTTCTCTATGTACCTTATGGTTTTAGCTCTTATGTCAAGGTTTTTAATTAATTTTGATTTGACATTGGTGCATGACTTTAAAGAGAGATCGCTCCTGGATTGGGGAACCATATGGAATGTCAGGGGATTGAACTGCAGTCCCTCCAAACCCTACTGCTGTGCCACCACTCCAACCTCTGAAGGTTGTTTTTTATTCCAATATATTATGTTGTTTAAATGACTACTGATTTATGGTACAGTTTAAAGTTGGGGAAAGTGATTTCCTCATCTTTTGCCAAGGATTGTTTTAGCTATTTGTGTCTATTTAATACTACATATTAATTTCATGGATTGTTTGATCAACTTCTAACATTTTCATGGATATTTTAATAAAAAAGGCATTAAATCTGGACATTATTTTGGGGCTTATTTACATATTCATGATGTTAATGTAATCCATAACCCATGAGCAGTGTGTATATTTCCATTTCCTCATGTAGTATTTTTATTTCTTCAGGAAATTTTTAATAATATTCTTTAAATAGGCCTTTCACTTCTTTCGTTAATTTGACTACAATGAACTTGATTTTCTGAGGTATAATTGTGAATGGGGTTATTTTTAATAACTTTTTCTTCTCTTTCATTACTTGTGTCTAGAAAAGTTATGGATTTTTGCATTCTCAACTGTAGTTTGCCATTTTAATGTATAAGTCAATTGTTTCTAGACTTTTTGTAGACTTTAGGATTTTCTAGATAATACCTTCTCATCAGGAAACAATGAGAGCCTCACTTCTTCCTTTCCAATGTGGATGCTATTTGTGTCCTTTACTTATAATTGCTAAAACAAGTAACTTCCAGTACTATATTCAATAGAAGTGGCAAGAGTGGGAACCAGGCCTTCTACCAGATTTTAGAGAAAACACTTGTAGTTTTCCCTATTGAGTATAATCCCATCAATGAATTTATGTTAAATGGCTTTGACAAAATTGATTGTTCCTTCAATTCCCATTTTGTTGTTTTTATCATGAATGAGAGCTGGAGCTTGTTAAATATTTTCTCTGTATCTATTGATATGATCATATCTTTTGTTTTTTCTTTTATTGAAAAAATTTATCTTTTATAATATATAGATATATAATAAATATATTTATCTATATAATATTGATTGACTTCTATATGTTAAATCTTCCTTGAATTCCTGGTATGATTCCTCCTTGGTCATGGTGTATAATCTTCTTGATGAGACATTGGATTCTATTTGTTAAATTTTGTTGAGAATCTTTGTATTTATGTTCATTAGGTATGAGACTATAATTTTCTTTTTGTGGTGTCTTTGCTTTTGGTATTAAGGTGCTGTTAACTTTATAGAAACTACTTGGGAGAGTCTTTATTTCTTCAATTACCTGAAAGAGCTTGAGAAGGAATGGCAGCTGATATTCTTACAAGGTTTGAAATAATAAACTACTGATTTTAGCTGGAACTGGGCTTTCTTTTTGGGGAACCTATTAATTACCATTTCATTTTCTTCAATCTTGATGGACTATTTAGGTATCCCAGATCATCTTGGCTCAAATTTGTAGTTATAGGAATCTAAAAATCATTCAGTTTTTCCAGGTTTTCTTTTTTTTGTGGCAAAAAGGTCCTCAAAGGAATTGCTGATGACTTTGATTTTGTGGTATCTGTAATGAAATTCTCCTTTTCATTTCTGATTTTGTTAATTAAGTTTCTCTCCATTTCTTTGTGAGTCTTACTAATGGTTTATCAATTATTTATCTTTTTCCAAGAAACGACTCTTACTTATAATGAGCTTTTCAATTTTTCTGTTGTCTTCTCATTAATTTCTATTCTAAGTTTTATTACTTACTTTTACCTAACTACTTTATGTTGATATTTTGCTCATTTTCCAATTTCTTAAGATGTGCCATTAAGTTATTTATGTAGAAATTTTCTTCCTTATAAATACTGCAAAGTGATCAATTTTCCTCTTAATACTATTTTTCCATGTCTCATAAATTTTAATAATTCATGTCTTTCTTTATTCCAACTTGTTTCCAGAAATCTTTTGATTTCATCTCTGACCCACTGTTTATTCAGTAGTGAACTGTTTTATTTCCAGGTGTTATTTCTCCATCTCTATTTGTAATTCTCTTTTATTTTCAGTGAATCATAGTCTGAGAAGATAGTTGATACAGTTTTTATCTCCTTGGGCTCAGAGAGACAGCACAGCAGTAGGCCATTTGCCTTGCACAGGACAGACATGGATTCGATTCACAGCATCCTATATGGTACAGTGATTTCTGAGCACAGAGCCAGGAGTAACTCCTGAGCTCCACTGGGTATGGCCCCAAAACTAAACCAAACCAAACCAAACAAACAAAAAATATCCTCTCGATTTTATGTAGATTTATTTTATGCACAGCATATGATCTTTTAGGTACATTAAATAATATTGTACCTCCAGATTTATGAGGATGAAGAACACTTTTTTATATACTAAGTCACTCTCTTTTGCTCTTGCACTCTCTTTTGTTCCTTCAGAGCCAGAATGTCCTTTTAACTTCTAGCCTTGAAGACCTATCAAGGGCTGATAGAGCAGCATTGAAGTCTCCCTATTATTGTGTTGTTATTGATATCTTTCTTCTATAGAAATTGTTTCAAGTAGCTTGCAGGCCCCTCCTTGGGTACATATATTTTTATGAGTGTGATTTTTTTCTTGTTTTATACATCCCTTTATTATTAAGAAATGCCCATATCTGTACATTATAATATTTTTTAGCCTGAAGTATGTGTCTTTTGACATTCTTATGGACATACCAGCCTTTCTAAAGAAGCTATTTGCTTGAATGATTGTTCTCCACCTTTTTACTTTTAGTCTACATTTGTTCAATTATTAAGATGTGTTTCTGTAACTAAACTCATCCCTGTTTGTGGTAAGCTTTTTTAGTTAGAGAAATAACTACATTGTGAACTATCCTAACAATGAGAATGTATGAGGGAAATAGAAAGCCTGTCTAGAGTACAGGCAGGGGTTGAGTGGGGAGGTGGGAGTTTTGGGACATTGGTGATGGGAATGTTGCACTGGTGATGGGTGGTGTTCTTTACATGACTGAAACTCAAACACAATAATGTATGTAATCAAGGTGTTTAAATAATATATATATAATGATGTGTTTCTGAAGGCAGCAAAAAAGGAGTGCAAAAATAATAATTATAGTAGCAAGCACACTTGTGAATATTGTTGCGTCTCTACTGCCGTCATTAATACCATGACAGGAGATTTTATAAGCTATTGTTAGCTCTTAGTTCTGTTAAATTAGGGTATTTATTTAGAGATGACAACATCTATTTAATGAGCTTTTTAAAAATTTTAAAGCACCATTAGTAACATATTTTAGGGGCATATACACAGACTCCAGGCCTCTAGGAAGAATAAAGATACAAGGGGAGAGTGCCCACACTTGCTCTATAAATACCTGGTGATATCAGCCACCAAACTGGTATACTTGAATTGTGATCAGATCAGTATCAATGAAGGGAATTGTAGAGCATCACCAAAGATATAGGCCACCTGGAAAACTGTTATTCTCGGTGGCAGTAGCATAGCTTTGATAGGCTAGTACTTGGCCCACTCTCTCCTCCTGAGATGGCCAACTATATGCTGCATGGGCCAATATAGCCAATAATAGTTCATGGCTCAGTTTAAATTACATTCAAGAACAGGATAAGTCTATTGAGATGGCACAGTTCCAACATAGTGATTGTCTGTGTGTGTGTGTGTGTGTGTGTGTGTGTGTGTGTGTGTGTGTGTGTGTGTGAGTACAGGTACCACTTGCTCCATAAATACCTGGTAATATCAGCCACCAAACTGGTATACTTGAATTGTGATCAGATCGGTATCAATGAAGGGAATTGTAGAGCATCACCAATAATATAGGCCACCTGGAAAACTGTTATTCTCAGTGGCAGTAGCATAGCTTTGATAGGCTAGTACTTGGCCCACTCTCTCCTCCTGAGATGGCCAACTATATGCTCCATGGGCCAATATATAGCCAATAATAGTTCATGGCTCAGTTTAAATTACATTCAAGAACAGAATAAGTCTTTTGAGATGGCACAGTTCCAACATAGTGATTGTCTTTGTGTGTGTGTGTGTGTGTGTGTGTGTGTGTGTGTGTGTGTGTGTGTATGTGTACAGGTACCACATATAGAAAGAAGGATACAGGGAAGTGGTGCCTACACTTGTTCCAAAAGCCCTGGTGAAACCAGCATACCTGTAGTGTGGTCAGGCTGCTGTCCTTGAAAGGAATCTAGAGGATCAGTGATCAGGTAAGGCCATTGAAAAAAATAGTAATTCTGATTGATAGAGGCAGCAATGGCAGCTTTGGTAGGATAGGGGCTTGGCCAAAGATGACCAGCTTCCTGCTGTGTGGGCCATGTAGCCAAAATAATTCATGTCTTGGTTTACATCTCATGTGAGTGAGTATATGGAGCTGGCTCAGTTTGAACATGGTGACCACATTTGTGGACATGGTTACAGCTGCCAGATCCTGGAAGAGGAATATCCAGGGGAAAGTTCCCTAATTTGTTTCAAAATATCCTGGTTATATCAGCCCCCAAACCAGAAAACCTTAAGCATGTTAAAGCCTATAAAAAGACTCAGTATCCTATAGACAGACAGACAGACAGACAGACAGACAGACAGACACACACACACACACACACACACACACACACGCCATATTAAGTTAATCCTATGCTAAGTTCCTATCCATTTGGAGAGTTCTCCTTTCTTCTCTATCTTTCTATAAGCTTTTGACCTCCTTAATCTGATTCTGAACATGTTTATTATTCACTATATTCAAGAGTGACAAATGAATATGGAAACCATTGACTAATGGAGACCCACCATCACTGCTCCTCCATCAATGGGGGTCTTATGTCTTAAATACTAAAATAATTTGTGAGTTTTGCCTTTGTACTTTTGCAATACTATCCTAAATAAATCTCTTTAGAGGTTACTTAAATTTAAGAAGTATCAGAGGCAATATAAAAAAAAAAAAGTGAATGAATTCAGGTAATAGACAGGTAAAAATCAGCTACAAGAGAGAGATTTGTCAGTTAGTAAGATCTGAAGGCCCCAAAACATCTGTAATGAAAGTCACTCAAGATTAACAAACCAAAAAAATAACCTATGCACATCATAAAATCTTAATATCAATAAACTAATTGTTTTAATACAATAAAAATGTAAAATTCAATAATATTAAACTAAAATAAGTATTTTAGAGTTTTAAGTATTTATTACAACTTGCATAACAATATCTTAAAGACAATTCATATTTAATATTCAACCATAAATTCTGATTAAGATTATTAGGGTAAATCTAGTTTCAGCATATTGAGCATTATTTAATATCCTTGAAAATTTTTCTAATAATATTTTATTGATTTTAACAAATGTGTCACTGCATTATAGTATTTGGTTAATTTCCTATGTTGGAATGTATGAGAACGTTTTGTGCCCTACTTAGTTTTTATATGAATAGAAACCCACTCTATTAATATAAAAATATAATACCAAGACAATAAAATTCATATATGTGTTTGTGCTTCTTTAACATAAATATGGAATTTTAAATGTAAAATAGTTTACTGTAACAGAATTCAATCAGATTTAACAATAATAAATTACACAATGAATATATTAAATATTACAATTTTGCTTTGCAGTTCATACTGTGATTCAAAAATATTCATTGATACTGAAAAATAATAAAAATTAGCATGCACTACTTTTGAACATAAAACACAGAGATTACTACAGAAAATAGTTGATTAGTCAGTGAACTGTTCTATATATATACTAAAAATATGCTGTATAAATAAATATTAAGTTATAAAATTAACTAACAAAATGTTTAACTAATAGTCTTATAGTATTATTTTCCCTTTTAATATTTTGGAGAGGTTGAACAAAAGAAAGATGTAAATGATAGGGAATTTGTACAGAGAGAAAGCAAGATTATATAAGTGGAACAGTTTTGTTTAATCGTATTCCTAGAAATTGCTATTTATTTTAAACTGCTAAATTGATGTTCTTGAGCATTGAAAATATTGAAAAAACTTATCTACAGAGCCACAGAAATTTTAATTAAGACAAACTATTATATATGACCTAAATTTTGCTTTGTCTTGCTTCATATATGCAGTACTCTATCACAATTTTTAAATAAATGCAACAGAAATGGTTTATAAAAGAGAAAAATAATTTTATTTTTGAGCCAAATCTGATTGTGCCTGGGGCTTGTCCTTATGCTCCTTATGCTCAGACTTGGCAGTGTTTATGGTGCCATGTACATTGCTGAGGGTTGTGTCTATGTCCTATTTCTTACAACATCTTTCTTTTCAGAAATGCAAAGCATTTTATGGGTATTAATTACAAAAGACAAAACAATATTAAAGTATAAAATTGTAAACATAATAAATAGAATCTTACTAAACTATGAGTATGAGTAAATTCTCAGCATAACACTATTATTATGTTACAAGGAAATAATGATAAAAATAGTGATATTTTTGTAGTTTTAATTGCTAAATTATTCTAGTTAATATTTTCATAGGTATACAAAATGCCAAGCACTCCTTTCCTCAGTTCACATGCAATATTTTACTGAATAATTATAAGAAGAATTGGAAGTAGATATACACTGTAAAAATTAGTAAACAAGAAAAAAAGATTAAATTCTTAAGTACATATGTTACTTGATGCAAAAGTTGGAATTTTTACAGTAAATTTAACTAACTTCTGAATTTAAAATTATTAAATTCAATTCTGAGTATGAAAACTATATGTATTTTTATTTTTAATCCTTCTATGAAGAACAGACATTTTATCATTATTAAATACTTTAGCTACAAAGCATAAAAATTAGACTCTTCATGCTACACCATCTTTCAAAAGACAATTTTAAACCCAGAAATATTTCTCACTTAAATTGATAAAATAAATAATAGATTAAATGATTTTAGTTAACAGCATTGTTATTTGAATTAATATGACTTAATATGCTATAAAAGAGATAAAATAAAATAATCCCATCTTCATATAAAGAGTCCCATGAAGACATTCTAAAATACATTACTTTTAAATTTGACTAAAAAATTAATGTTTTGATATATACCAAATATTCTGGAAATTTAGTTTGGCATGTCAGAACACTCTATAGGCCAGAGAGATAGTACAGCAGCTAAGATTCTTGCCATACATGGGTTCAATTTTGTTTTAATCCCAGAACCTTATATAGTTCCTAAAAAAGTGTGAGCATACAGCTAGGAGAGTAAACGATGAACAAAGTCAAGTATCATTCAAAGTAAAGCCAAAAGCATTTTCTTGTGTAAAATAAAAAATAAAACTTCTTTCATGATGCAGCTTTCTGAAATATCACTTCTAATAAGATTATTTAATTTCTCTAATCATACTTACACAACTAGTACCACTATTGAATTATGAAATTTAGAAGCTTCATTATTACATTATTACACACTGTACTAGTTCTGGCTTACTGATAATGTATTTTATTTTATACTGTCTAATTTTTTAATCAAATTTTGAATTTGAAATTCCATATACAAAAATTATTATTTTCTTGTTCAAATAAGCTTCCTGATGTTAATCTGATTTTACTGACTTTGGCTTACAAGCATCATGCTAATCAATCCAAGATGAATGTATTTGGATGAGACTCATGTGAGTAGCACAATTGATAGCCACTCTTCTTTTTGTCCTCTATTATTTTCATTAGATACAGATCAAATTTAGGAACACTCCAAATCTTAAGATATGGATCTTAAGATATAGATCAAATTTAGGGAATATCCTAAATATAATAATGTAGCTAAATTTTGACTTTTTTCTTAAAAATATTTTACCAATACTTGATCTAAAGGATTTTTAAAACCTTAATACATATAATTCCAAGATATTGTCTCATTCAGTTCTTACAAGGCTTCTGAGATATTCTTATTCTGCAGATAACAATGAAGACACAGAGGACGTAAGCAATATTTCATAGGACACACACCTATAGATAAAGCCAAGATTTACTTCTAAACTGCCATGAAATACACACAACAGCCAGGAAGTACATTTTTCAGATAGTATCTGAAGCACCAAACATGTTTTCTTTTTTTCTTTAACCTTTTTTTAGCCAGTAGAAGCTTCCTTAAATAGTTTAAGTTAGCTGGATCTGTTCTCTCTATATCTATTTCCATTTTAATAACTAGCAAATTCTTAATGTAAATAGGATCCCCACATTCTTATTCTCTAAGTTTGCACTTATTTTTTAAGGGACTGTATAGTATTATCTAAATCTTGTCAGTGAGTATGAAAGGAGTACCAAAGTGGATTAGGTAGGCAAACCTTCCTAGGATGACCAACGTGGCTTCACCAGTCAAGTCTCTAGGAGGCTCAGTACTCACAAAACACCCACAAGAGCATCTGAAAAGTGTGGACAGTAAATTATAAACTGAACCCACGTATACCTGTTTTATGTTTTTTGGTTTTTCTTTGAAGGGGGCACACCCGGTGACGCTCAGGGGTTACTCCGGCTATGTGCTCAGAAATCACTCCTGTCTTGGGGAGCCATATAGGACACTGGGGGGATCGAACCGTGGTTCATACTGGATCAGCCGTGTGCAAGGAAAACGCCCTACCACTATGTCATCATCGCTCTGACCCCTTATGGTTTATTTTTGCAGAAAAAAATTTTTAGGAGATGACAAAGGGTGACGAATAAAAATTTTATTTATAATTTTTGAGGAGCAGCAGAAGAAAAAAGTGAATCTGTTCAAGAGTAAACACAGGTTGAGAGATAGAAGAGAATACCTTAGAATTAGTGAGATATTTACAAGTTTTTGTTTTCTTTCTAAAATGGCAGCAGCGTACTCCTTCACAGAATAAATCTCTCCAAACACTTCTTGATTCTAAGGTTTTGTCTTTACAAACATTCCTTGGATTTTATGGCCCCTTGAAATTTACTGTAATGGGCCTCCCATGCCTTATTCACTATGCTCATAGTTGTTATACCATATTTTTCAGGGGATAATGGCAAAAAAATAAAATAAAAATGTACATGCAGATCAGATACAACCATATTAGACTAACTGATATTATATGTATTTCTATCCACATTTGGTTGAATATACATTTGTGAAATCCAACCAGAAAAACAATATTGTTATTTTTGTTTCTCATACATTGGTGTTTTCAATTTAATAGAGTTCACTGATATAATTTTTAATATCATTGGATTAAAATAATATTTTTAAATATTCTCTAATAAGCTTGGTTACCCTGAAACATATAAAAGTGTGTAATTGTTATTGATGAAAGGTAAATAGCATTCTAACTTTATACAATTTATAAAATATGACATGCTAAGTTAAGTTTTAAAACAGTTAGAATAGTTAAAAACGGTCTCTAAAACTTTTAAAAATAGACAAAAATGACATATTCCTGTACATACACAAGAAAAATAACTTTGGATGCACCTCAAATTTTTTACAACCTACTCTAATTTGAAAAGTTTTATGTATTTAAATTAAACCTTTTAATGATACTAACTGCAAATTTACTAAGTTATATTGATAGAATTAAATGGGCTTTGGAAATGCATTTCATATTATCTAGGTAACTTTGTAGATTCCCCAGATTCTCATCACATTTTCTGAAGGTATTTTCAATTACCATTTTAATTCATTTTACAGTGTATTTGCTATGTGTCTCTCATTAGACCAGCACTCATTGATTTTGTCTATTCAAACACTTCAGATGAATTTTCTACAGTTTAATTTGCTGAACACTTTGTAGCTCTGAAAGCTTCAAAATAACCTTTGAGATATGGAGAAAAAAACATTTTCTATGTGCTTGCCATAATCTTATTTCACCCTTTCAATAGATATACTAATACGTAAATGGTTGATAAGACCACTGTCATCATAAGGATAAAGGGTCTGGTAAAATGACTCTCAGCAGAATCTATCTGAAAAATGTGACTGCAGTTAATATGCAGAAGAGATAAGTGTTCAGCACTTAATTTGGGGCTATTGTAATGGAAAACATCAAATATTTATATGTAGGAACATAGGCTTATGTAAAGTTTCATAGGAAAAAAAGATTACTTTGCAGAAGTATAGAAGCTAACTATGTATAGTTACAGTGGTGAATAAAATGAATAAAATATGACATGATTCACATGTCAAGGAACTTTGTTTTATTCTATTTTAATTGAATTCAACAAATATTAATCCAGATCCAACTATAGGCATGGTTGCACTCTGATATAAAGAAAATACAATAAAATTGAATGAATTTTATTCCTCGTCTGTGTCATTTTTCTGGACTCTAAAAAAAAAAAATCTCTATTTGTCTACATGACCCTTACCAAACAGCTTCTCATTATTTTCTGCTGTTTGAGGCAGGTAATACCAGAAATTTAAGGTCATATTTCATACAACATGACCCCTGAAAATACTTAACTATTTTTTCAGGATGACTAAAAGTAAATGCATTACATGTCTTAATATTTTTCTTCTTTTGTTATAATATTATATTGAAATAATATGAAAGCATAAATAGTATTAAAGCATTTGCTATAAACTCAATTATAATGAAATTATAATATTAAGTTTTTTTTTTTTTTTAATTTTTTTTTTATTTAAACACCTTGATTACATACATGATTGTGTTTGGGTTTCAGTCATAAAAGGAACACCACCCATCACCAGTGCAACATTCCCATCACCCAAGTCCCAAATCACCCTCCTCCCCACCCAACCCCCGCCTGTACCCTAAACAGGCTCTACATTTCCCTCATACATTCTCAATATTAGGACAGTTCAAAATGTAGTTATTTCTCTAACTAAACTCATCACGCTTTGTGGTGAGCTTCCTGAGGTGAGCTGGAACTTCCAGCTCTTTTCTCTTTTGTGTCTGAAAATTATTATTACAAGGGTGTCTTTCATTTTTCTTAAAACCCATAGATGAGTGAGACCATTCTGCGTTTTTCTCTCTCTCTCTGACTTATTTCACTCAGCATAATAGATTCCATGTACATCCATGTATAGGAAAATTTCATGACTTCATCTCTCCTGACAGCTGCATAATATTCCATTGTGTATATGTACCACAGTTTCTTTAGCCATTCATCTGTTGAAGGGCATCTTGGTTGTTTCCAGAGTCTTGCTATGGTAAATAGAGCTGCAATGAATATAGGTGTAAGGAAGGGGTTTTTGTATTGTATTTTTGTGTTCCTAGGGTATATTCCTAGGAGTGGTATAGCTGGATCGTATGGGAGCTCGATTTCCAGTTTTTGGAGGAATCTCCATATCGCTTTCCATAAAGGTTGAACTAGACAGCATTCCCACCAGCAGTGGATAAGAGTTCCTTTCTCTCCACATCCCCGCCAACACTGTTTATTCTCATTCTTTGTGATGTGTGCCATTCTCTGGGGTGTGAGGTGGTATCTCATCGTTGTTTTGATTTGCATCTCCCTGATGATTAGTGATGTGGAACATTTTTTCATGTGTCTTTTGGCCATGCGTATTTCTTCTTTGTCAAAGTGTCTGTTCATTTCTTCTCCCCATTTTTTGATGGGGTTAGATGTTTTTTTCTTGTAAAGTTCTGTCAGTGCCTTGTATATTTTGGAGATTAGCCCCTTATCTGATGGGTATTGGGTGAATAGTTTCTCCCACTCAGTGGGGGGCTCTTGTATCCTGGGCACTATTTCCTTTGAGGTGCAGAAGCTTCTCAGCTTAATATATTCCCATCTGTTAATCTCTGCTTTCACTTGCTTGGAGAGTGCAGTTTCCTCCTTGAAGATGCCTGTAATGTCCTGGAGTGTTTTGCCTATGTGCTGTTCTATATATCTTATGGTTTTGGGGCTGATATCGAGGTCTTTAATCCATTTGGATTTTACCTTTGTACATGATGTTAGCTGGGGGTCTAAGTTTAATTTTTTGCAAGTGGCTATCCAATTGTGCCAACACCACTTGTTGAAGAGGCTTTCCCTGCTCCATTTAGGATTTCCTGCTCCTTTATCAAAAATTAGATGGTTGTATCTCTGGGGAACATTTTCTGAGTATTCAAGCCTATTCCACTGATCTGAGGACCTATCCTTATTCCAATACCATGCTGTTTTGATAACTGTTGCTTTGTAGTACAGTTTAAAGTTGGGAAAAGTAATTCCTCCCATATTCTTTTTCCCAATGATTGCTTTAGCTATTCGAGGGTGTTTATTGTTCCAAATGAATTTCAAAAGTGTCTGATCCACTTCTTTGAAGAATGTCATGGGTATCTTTAGAGGGATGGCATTAAATCTGTATAATGCCTTGGGGAGTATTGACATTTTGATGATGTTAATCCTGCCAATCCATGAGCAGGGTATGTGTTTCCATTTCCGTGTGTCCTCTCTTATTTCTTGGAGCAGAGTTTTATAGTTTTCTTTGTATAGGTCCTTCACATATTTAGTCAAGTTGATTCCAAGATATTTGAGTTTGTGTGGTACTATTGTGAATGGGGTTGTTTTCTTAATGTCCATTTCTTCTTTATTACTGTTGGTGTATAGAAAGGCCATTGATTTTTGTGTGTTAATTTTGTAGCCTGCCACCTTGCTATATGAGTCTATTGTTTCTAGAAGCTTTTTGATAGAGTCTTTAGGGTTTTCTAAGTAGAGTATCATGTCATCTGCAAACAGTGAGAGCTTGACTTCTTCCTTTCCTATCTGGATTCCCTTGATATCCTTTTCTTGCCTAATCGCTATAGCAAGTACTTCCAGTGCTATGTTGAATAGGAGTGGTGAGAGAGGACAGCCTTGTCTTGTGCCAGAATTTAGAGGGAAGGCTTTCAGTTTTTCTCCATTGAGGATAATATTTGCCACTGGCTTGTGGTAGATGGCCTTCACTATATTGAGAAAGGTTCCCTCCATTCCCATCTTGCTGGGAGTTTTGATCAAGAATGGGTGTTGGACCTTATCAAATGCTTTCTCTGCATCTATTGATATGATCATGTGGTTTTTATTTTTCTTGTTATTGATGTTGTGTATTATGTTGATAGATTTACGGATGTTAAACCAGCCTTGCATTCCTGGGATGAAACCTACTTGATCGTAGTGGATGATCTTCTTAATGAGGCATTGAATCCTATTTGCCAGGATTTTGTTGAGGATCTTTGCATCTGCATTCATCAGTGATATTGGTCTGTAATTTTCTTTTTTGGTAGCGTCTCTGTCTGGTTTAGGTATCAAGGTGATGTTGGCTTCATAAAAGCTATTTGGGAGTGTTTCTGTTTGTTCAATTTCATGAAAGAGTCTTGCCAAGATTGGCAGTAGTTCCTCTTGGAAAGTTTGATAGAATTCATTAGTGAATCCATCTGGACCTGGGCTTTTGTTTTTCGGCAGACATTTGATTACTGTTTTAATTTCATCAATGGTGATGGGGGTGTTTAGATATGCTACATCCTCTTCCTTCAACCGTGGAAGATTATAAGAGTCCAAGAATTTATCCATTTCTTCCAGGTTCTCATTTTTAGTGGCGTAGAGTTTTTCAAAGTAGTTTCTGATTACCCTTTGAATCTCTGTCATATCAGTAGTGATCTCTCCTTTTTCATTCCTGATACGAGTTATCAAGTTTCTCTCTCTCTCTTTCTTTGTTAGGTTTGCCAGTGGTCTATCAATCTTGTTTATTTTTTCAAAGAACCAACTTCTGCTTTCGTTGATCTTTCGGATTGTTTTTTGAGTTTCCACTTCGTTGATTTCTGCTCTCAGCTTTGTTATTTCCTTCTGTCTTCCTGTTCTTGGGTCCTTTTGTTGAGCATTTTCTAGTTCTATTAGCTGTGTCATTAAGCTACTCAGGTAAGCTCCTTCTTCCTTCCTGATGTGTGCTTGCAAAGCTATAAATTTTCCTCTCAGTACTGCTTTTGCTGTGTCCCATAAGTTCTGAGAGTTTGTGTCTTTATTGTCATTTGTTTCCAGGAACCTTTTTATTTCCTCCTTGATTTCATCTCGGACCCACTGGTTATTGAGCATGAGGCTGTTTAACTTCCAGGTGTTAAAGTGTTTCTTCTGAGTCCCTTTGGAGTTCACAAATAATTTCAGAGCCTTGTGGTCAGCGAAGGTAGTCTGCAAAATTTCTATCCTCTTGATCTTATGGAGGTATGTTTTATGTGCCAGCATGTAGTCTATCCTGGAGAATGTCCCATGTACATTGGAGAAGAATGTGTATCCAGGTTTCTGGGGATGGAGTGTCCTATATATATCCACTAGGCCTTTTTCTTCCATTTCTCTCCTCAGGTCTAGTATATTCTTGTTGGGTTTCAGTCTGGTTGACCTGTCCAGTGTTGACAAAGCCATGTTAAGGTCCCCCACAATTATTGTGTTGTTGTTGATATTATTTTTCAGATTTGTCAACAGTTGTATTAAATATTTTGCTGGCCCCTCATTCGGTGCATATATGTTTAGGAGAGTGAATTCTTCCTGCTCTACGTACCCCTTGATTAATATAAAATGTCCGTCTTTGTCCCTTACAACCTTCCTGAGTATAAAGTTTGCATTATCTGATATTAGTATGGCCACTCCAGCTTTTTTATGGGTGTTGTTTGCTTGGATAACTTTTCTCCAGCCTTTTATTTTGAGTCTATGTTTGTTCTGACTATTCAGGTGCGTTTCTTGTAGGCAGCAGAAGGTTGGATTGAGTTTTTTGATCCATTTAGCCACTCTGTGTCTCTTAACTGGTGCATTTAGTCCATTGACGTTGAGAGAAAGAATTGTCCTGGGATTTAACGCCATCTTTATTTCAAAATTTGGTGTGTCTTTTGGGTAGTCTTGTCTTAGATTAGGTCTTTCAGTTTTTCTCTTAAGACTGGTTTTGTGTCTATGAAGTTTCTGAGCTGTTTTTTGTCTGTGAAACCATGTATTCTTCCATCAAACCGGAAAGTGAGTTTTGCTGGGTATAGTATTCTGGGTGAAGCATTCATTTCATTCAGTCTTGTCACAATATCCCACCACTGCTTTCTGGCATTGAGCGTTTCTGGTGACAGGTCTGCTGTAAATCTCAGGGAAGCTTGCTTGAACATGATTTCCCCTTTTGATCTTGCTGTTTTCAGAATTCTGTCTCTATCTGTGGGATTTGTCATTGTGACTAGGATGTGTCTTGGGGTGGTTTTTCTGGGGTCTCTTTTGGTTGGTACTCTTCGGGCATGCAGGATTTGATCACATATATTCTTTAGCTCTGGAAGTTTCTCTTTAATGATGTTCTTGACCATTGATTCTTCCTGGAAATTTTCTTCCTGGGTCTCTGGGACTCCAATGATTCTTAAGTTGTTTCTGTTGATCTTATCATAAACTTCTATTTTCGTCTGTTCCCATTCTTTGACTAATTTTTCCATTGTCTGCTCATTTGCTTTAAGTTTTTTGTCCAATCTCTCCTGCTGTATGGAATTGTTATGTATCTCATCTTCCACAGCACCAAGTCTATTCTCAGCTTCTGATACCCTGTCCCAGAGCTTATCCATTTTGTCATTCACTTCGTTTACTGAGTTTTTCAGGCCTGTTAGTTGACATGTTATTTCAGTTTGGAGTTTTGTCATTTCTGCCTTCATATTTTCTTGGTTCTTATTAGTGTTCTGTTCAACTCGATCCATGGTTTCTTGGAGTCTGTTGAGCACCTTCCATATTGCTAGTCTAAAGTCCTTATCTGAGAGGTTGATTAGTTGTTCAGTCATTATCTGGTCCTCAGAATTGTCATCTTCATTCTCTATGTCTGATGCTGGCCTGCGCTGTTTCCCCATTGTCACATTTGTATTGTGGGTTTTTCTACGTGTTGTAGTGGTATTCATTGTCTATATGATGTAGGCAGCACACTCCTCTGGCTCCTCCCTTTCTGGATGGGCTGACTTGCCTCTAAGGGAGGGGAGTCCTCCGTGGATGAAGCCTCACACTGGGTCAAATCTTAGGCCCGAGCATGCAACAGAGAAGACAGTCCAGAGAGAAATGTTTGCTTCTGTGATATAGCGCCGTTCTTAGTGTGATTTTTCCTTCTTGTTGCAATGGAGTTCTTTCCTTAGAAAGAGTGCACGGCCGCGTAGCGAAGCGGAGCGGCCGTGCTCCTCTGAGCCTCTTTTTGCCCCACTGGAAAGAGTTTCACGCAAGAGGACAGTAGACAGACATAGACAGGTCACACTCACAGTCTTTCACAGCTGAGCCCCACTGGGCCGGTGTACTTTCGCGGATTTTCCCCGCCTGGTGTCACACACAGGGAGCCAGCTTTTGCAAAGGATAGCCGGTTTTTATGCTCTGAAGTCCCTCCCTGAAAATGGCGTCTGGGCGAGCGAGGTTTCTGGAGGCTCTTTTTGCCCCACTCGCAAGAGTTTCACGCAAGAGGACAGTAGACAGACATAGACAGGTCACACTCACAGTCTTTCACAGCTGAGCCCCACTGGGCCGGTGTACTTTCGCGGATTTTCCCCGCCTGGTGTCACACACAGGGCGCCCTAATATTAAGTTTTTTTGCAAATAAATGATATTAGCAACAGAACATGACAGTAATTAAATTCCATTATTTTGATACATTTTATTCAGTTATTTATACCACAACTTCTTAAACAAAAATTGTCATTACAAATGAATGTTGTTGTTATTTTATTTTTTGTTTGTTTTTTGAGTCACACCTATGGGTTACTCCTGATTCTGTGCTCAGAAATCACCTCTGGCAGGCACGGGGAACATTATGGAATGACGGAATTCAGAAACGGGTCCATCCTGTGTTGGCCGCATGCAAGACAAAAGGCTTACCACTGTTTTATCGCTCCTGCTCCGACTTGAGGGAATCTTGTAGAAATGTCTTTGCACAGTATATATATATATATATATATATATATATATATATATATATATATATATATATATATATATATATATATATATATAATTGAATGGGACACAAACTTTCTAGTGATGCTGATGCTAGTAAAGCTGTTCAGCCAGCTTATTCAATTTAAGCATTTTGTCAATGGGCCAGAGTTATAATACAGGCCAGGTAGGGCATTTACCTGGCACAAAGTTGACTCAGGTTCAATCCCCAGTATCCTATATGGTTCCCTGAGCCCTTCCAGGCTTGACTATTAGTGAAGAACCAGGGCTAATCCCTGAGCATCTACAGGTGTGGCCAGACACAAACAAGCAAAAAGCTAATGGCAAGTTCTTCCCAGATTCCTTTCCATTAAGCTCAGCATCTTTATTCTGTTACACTTGTGATAAAATTCAGATTTCTTCATGGTGTCCTGTAGAATCCATTTCAGAATAAAAGCGCTGAGAAGAAAAGAGATTTACTGGGCCAGAGCAGTGGCACAAGCAGTAAGCATTTGCCTTGCATATGCTGACCTAGGACGGACTGCAATTCGATCCCTCTGCATTCCATAACCAGGAGCGATTTCTGAGCTCATAGGTAGATGGTAGTAACCCCTGAGCATCACTGTGTGTGGCCCAAACACCCTCTCCAATGAGATTTACTTATGAATCTAAAATACTGCTCAATTACCAGGACCACATTGTTACTTTAAGTTTTATGTTTGTTTGGGACCACACCTGGATGCTTAGGGCTTAATCTTGACTCTGTGCCCAAGAAACACACCTGGTGATACATAGAGATGACATGCAACACCAAAGATTGAAGCAGTGTTAGCCACATTTAAGGCATGAACCTTACACCCTGTTATACCTCTCTGGCCCCTCTCTTTTTAAAAATATTTGAAAGAATATATTTTATTTCTGTAACTACCTAATTTCTAACAGTCAGATATTCAAGTTGGATAGATATCCAAGATCAGGGATGGGAATGAGATGTATAATTTCTTATTAAAATATTTTTCTGGTCTTATTGTTGGGTGGTAACATACATTCTTTGCCTACAAGAGACTTGAGCTCAATCCCATTTCTGTTGGGAAAGCAGTATTTATAAATAAAATAAAACATTAGAAAAATAAGGAGATACATAAATAATATCTAATCTTTAAAGTTCATATCATAACACAGTAATATAAATATCAAAAAGTATATAGAAACATCCAGATCAAACTGTTTAAAATAAAACACAAAATGTATGACAGAATTATATTTCTTCAGAAGAAAAATATGAGTTTTTCTGTTCTAAAAAAAACCAAAAATACCTGCTATGGGTGAGGATGTAAAGAGAGGGGATATAATAACTTATAAAAATAGTAAGGAAAGAAAGATTACTATGATTCATTTTGTCATAGAATACTTTAATTCCATATAATCATAGTTTCTTATTCCCTATCATTAAATTATATGCTAATATTATATTTGCACTGCTTATAGGTCCTTCACTTTGTCCTTTACTGAGAAAGTTATTCCTTCAAAGAGATTTTAAAAGCTTCATCTTGAGGTCCGAAGAGATAGCATGAAGGTAGAGCTTTTGCCTTGCATGATGAAGGAAAATGGTTTGAATCCCAGAATCCCATATGGTCCCCAGAGCCGGCCAGGAGTGATTTCTGAGCATAGAGCTGGGAATAAACCCAGAGCGCTGCTGGGAGTGACCCAAAAACCAAAAACCAAAAAAAAAAAAAAAAACTTCATCTTGAATTACACAAGAAATTCTAATAATGTTCGGAGCATAAATCTGCCAGACCCAAGTATATCTTGATAAATGTTTTATTTCATAGGTGGGTCTCTAAGGATGAAGAGATATTTCCATGATGAAATTAAAAGATGGAAAGAAGATATCTCCATGTAAATTGTTAGAATGGAAGGAGGAGGGAAGGAACTCCAGGTAATTAACTGAATATATGTAAGTGGTCATTTAAAATTTTGGAGGGCCGGAGAGGTGGTGCTAGAGGTAAGGTGTCTGCCTTGCAAGCACTAGCCAAGAAAGCACTGCGGTTCGATCCCCCGGTGTCCCATATGGTCCCCCCAAGCCAGGGGCAATTTCTGAGCACTTAGCCAGGAGTAACCCCTGAGCATCAAATGGGTGTGGCCCAAAAAACAATAAATAAATAAATAAATAGATGAATAAATAAATAGATAAATAAATAAATAATAAAATTTTGGCTCTTTGAGGCCAGAGAAACAGCACAGCAGTAAGGTGTTTGCCTTGCATGCAGAAGGACGGTGGTTCGAGTCCCAGAATTCCATATGGTCCCCCGAGCATGCTAGGACCAATTTCTGAGTGTAGAGCTAGGAGTAACCCCTGAGCGCTGCCTGGTATGACCCCACCCCCCAAAAAAAATTTTGGCTCCTTAAAAAGCAGCCATTAATGGAAATGGCTAAGGGGCCAAAAGCTAACATTTCTGTTGTTGTTGTTTGGCCATACTCAGGGGAGGTTAGATGTTATATCTGGCACTGAGCTCAGAAATCACTCTTAGGGCCGGAGAGATAGCACAGCGGTGTTTGCCTTGCAAGCAGCCAATCCAGGACCTAAGGTGGTTGGTTCAAATCCCGGTGTCCCACATGGTCCCCCGTGCCTGCCAGGAGCTATTTCTGAGCAGACAGCCAGGAGTAACCCCTGAGCAACGCCGGGTGTGGCCCCAAAACAAAAACAAAAACAAAAAAGAAATCACTCCTAGCAGGCTCAGGAGATCATATGGAATGCTAGGGATTGAACCCAGGTAGATCCCGGGACAGCCACGTCCAAGGCAAATACACTACCTACTGTGCTATTGCTCAGCCTCAGAAGCCAACATTTATAAGATAAATGACAATCAGATATCCTTCCCTTGGAGTCTATAACCAGCCCCAAATGGGAAACAGTACTTTTTTATGCCCGGGAAGAAGGTAGGAAAAGCTATAGTTCTTACCCATAAATACAAGTCTAGTGTCCAGTAATCCAAAAGGACAAAACCCAGCAAACTCCACCAAGAAGAGGCAGAATACAAAGCATCTCTAACAGATCAGCAGCAATCATAACATTAAGACATTAAGGGAGAGAAGCATCATGAGACTAGTATAGACCAAGAAATGTTATATACAGGAACTCGTGAGAAACTGATGTGTTGTCTAGATATGTTGACAGAGTGACAGTGAAGCCATTTTCTTCAGTGATTTTTTTTATAAAACAGTAAGCACTGATATGCCTCAAAGTAGTCAAGCCCCATTTTGACCAATTTGATATGAGGATTACAAAATGCAAAAGGAAAATATGCATGTTTAATAGACTACAGAAAAACCATGTTTAACAGCTTCAATTTGACTTTTAGTAAAGGTTTTAAGTCCCAATAGAGATTCTTACATTGACTTTAAGTACAGATTTTCTTCAGTCCTAATACATATAAACAAAAGGAAATATAGTATATACGGAGATTTATTTGATTAATCTGCATTTAGTCATTAAACTTGACAGAAGACTAAAGAAAACAGTTCTATATATAAAAATCTCTTACTGGGTTCCTCACAGTAAAATGTTTACATTAAACTATGAGCATAAATTTCTTTGCATATTGGCAGGCAGGGTGAGTGTGCCTGCCACTCGGCCACCTCCCCACATGGGCGCCGGACCCGCGCTCCACCCAAGTCCCGCATCTGAACACAGGGACCCCCAACCCGGCTGCAGGCAGGGCAACTGCGTCACCCAGCCAGCTCCCCACGTGGGCACCCAGAGAACCCTGCACCTGACCCACTCTGTGCCACTGGGAAGGGCTACAGTTTATAGACCAGGTGAGCTTTGCTAGAGCAGCCTGCCCCCTGAGCCCCGGAGTGGACCTGGGACTCCCAGGGGCAAAGAGAGAACACCAGGTGGGCTTGTCTTCGACAATTTCCTCAGCTGAGGCTACGAGGTGGTGAAGCTCCGCTGACTCACAGAGCCTCAGACCAGTGGGTTAGAACAGAATTTCCAGACATAAACCCACTAATATTTGACATAAGAGCCAAGAACTTGAAGTGGAACAAAGAAAGTCTTTTCAACAAATGGTGTTGGAAAACAACATGTAAGAAATTCAAAATTGACCTATACCTCACTCCTTATACAAAAATCAACACAAAATGGATTAAAGACCTCGAAATTAGACCCAAATCTATAAACTTGATAGAGAATAAAATAGGTAGAACACTCAAAGACCTATATATCAAAAAGGTCTTTGAGGATGGAGCACCAATAGCAAGAACTTTAGCGTCAAACATAAACAAATGGGACTACATCAAACTAAAAAGCTTCTGCATGGCAAAAGAAAATCTACATAACACAAGAAGATAGTTAACTGACTGGGAAAAAATCTTTTCACCCAATATATCAGATTAAGGGCTTATATCCAGAATATACAAAACACTCAGAAAGCTGAGCCCCCCAAAATCAAATAAAGCCATAAAAAAATGGTTGACAAAATGAATAGAAACTTCTTGGAGGAAGACAGAAATGTGGCCAACAAATATATGAAAACATGCTCACCTTCACTCATCATCAGAGAAATCCAAATCAAGACAACAATGAGGTACCACCTTACACCAGTGAGAATGGCTCACATCAAAAATAATGGAAACAGCTTTTGTTGGCAGGGATGCACTATGAAAGGCACTCTCATCCACTGCTGGTGGGAATGCCCCCTAGTCAAACCCATATGGTGAGCAGTCTGGAGAGTGCTCAAGAAACTCAGAATTGAGCTGCCATTTGATCCAGCAGTTGCTCTCCTAGTTATCTACTCCCAAATCAGAAGGGTTTTCATCCCAAAGTATGTGTGCACCCCACTATTTATCGCAGCACTCAGTATAATAGCCAAGTTTTGGAACCAACCTCGATGTCCAACAACAGATGAGTAGATCATTAAGATGTGGTATCTATACACAATGGAATACTACATGGCAGTCAGAAATTATAGAATCATGGACTTTGCAGCAACATGGATGGACCTAGAACATATTATGTTAAACAAAGTAAGTCAGAAGACGAAAGATAAACTCAGAATGATAGCACTATTCTGAAACACCTAGAACATACACCCTATATACAACTAATACTCAACAATCAAATAACAGGGTTTAACAAGGTAGAAACTCCAAACACTGTAACAGTTAACATATACCGGGGAGCAGTGCCCAAAACACATGAAAGAAGAACAACACAAACTCTTGACTACACATTATACCACAAAGAAACCAGCAACAGCTGAAACAGCAGCACAGAGAGAACAGGTATGTAATCAGCCTTCTACAACAAAGGCCCATAATAATCTCTTAGGGATCTTATACAGAATTACAGGTAAAGAAAACCATGGGAAATCACTGACTCCAATGGGAACATCTCATAACAATATGCTTTAATGCCTTAATCTTTCTATATTTAAAATAATCTCTCAGTTTTTCTGTCCACAGAGATTCTTGGATACAAAGGGTGGACAAACTAAGATGGCATCTTGGGGCCCAGTCACACGAGATACCATACCCAGCTTGCACTATGAGAATGTCCCGAGAAAACTCTTTAACATACACTTTATCTCTAGGTTATACCTTCTTTTAGGACTTGAAGCACGGGACCAGCCAGACACTGAAGTAACAACTGTGACCTACAGACTTATTCTACAGACCCTACTCATCGAACATATTGAAGCAAACTAGCATTCCCTTGCCCTTTTCTCCTTTCTTCTCACTACTTTATTTTTTCTTTTTCTTCTTTCTCTCTAATTCTTTTTCTTTTTAATGTATTTTCTCTTCTCTTCTTTCCTGCCCCTTAATATACTTTCTCCTTTCCGCCCTTTAGAAATCTGACTATACCTTCACCCCTCAATTCCATCTAGATTTCCCACTTTATTAAAACTCTTCACCCTCAGTTCTTAATTTATTAGGCATCAAGACTGACCTCCTACCCCAACAAACCAGTACCCAACACCCAAGTGAAGGGGCACCAAGTTAAACCCACACCTTGTCCCTGGCAAGAAAAGGCAACCAACTTTCCTGCTGACTCATATTGTGTGGCCCTCCTTACCAACTCTTCCTAACGTGGACTGTTACTTGAAACCGGACTTAGCTCTAAAAGTATCCCCAAAGCAAAAACTCTTCCCAAGACCTCCCTGCTGCAAAGCTTTTGCCAATCTCAAGAAGGTCAGGGTGTGTGATGGAAAGGCGCCCGGGAACCCATATACCAAAAGAAAATCTCAAAAGACAATGGGGAAACATATAGTTCCATCATAAGTATAAGACCTGTATTGCATTACCTCTTTACCTGCTATTCCCCAAATATAAGATAGTCTCTTGCACTATTTTGTCCCTTTAATTACTTTTTTATTTCATTTTTTAAAAATATTTGTTCCATATATATAGGTGAGCACATATATTTTTATTTCTATTTTTATCTTTTTTGGTTGTGTGACCGGTTTCGTTTTCTTTTTTTTCCACCCCCAAATGCACTAGCAATATAATGTAGCACCATTTCCCCCTGCAAAGACACACTAAAAAAAGGGGAAATCTTACATATAAAAACGAGCTCTTAGCTACTAGGGATAAGAACTCATGCTTGTTTACAATATAGGGACATCTCCCACCTTGAAAATATGTCACGTGGACCCAACTTAGACCCCAGGTGATTAGACACCATCCGTCCAGCCTTGAACCTTGGATCCCAGACATAGAAATGACAAAGTTCTTCATGACAGCTACAGGAAACAAATCCCATCTGGGACATCCTCAATACTGCTTGGACACCAATATGTGCCAGCTCTAATACGATATCCTTACTAAGAGGAAAATGGGAACAACTTGACCTAAGAGCAGGTTATCCTATCCCTCCAGCTGACAACAAGACAAAATCAGAAGACTTGTCACCCTTTGGTCAGTCCAAAAGCCAAGAGTGCGATTTACAGATGACTGGCTGATAGAACCATGACCAGACTGTATGTATCCTGTGACCAATAAAAAAAGCCCTAGTCTATAGTTTGAGCTATGACCTGCACAACAACTATGATCTCCATTTCCAAAGGTCCGTCTGAGACAATTACAGTGGAATGGGTCTTCTGGAAACACAACGAAAGAAGCTATCATAGGCTCCATCCTAAGATCAGTGCAAAGACCAAGACCACCAAACACAGAAGATGGATTAAGAATTATATTTTATAATTTTCATATTTTCTCCTTTTTTCTTAATATATCAATCAGATGTTTAAATCTTTCTTTGTTAGCTCAAACACCTTGGTGAACTCTGTATCTTCATATATTACTATCTTTCTTGTGATTATCAGTCATAATTTAATCTTCTTCTTTGCTAGTGAGTGTTAAAATATCTTAACTCTAACAAGAGGATGAGATAATTAATGAAATTCAGTTTTTAAAATTCAGCTTAACTGTAATCAGGGTTTAGTTTTAGAAACATGATTGCTACTTCACAGTATTTGTACTTTTGTTCATATAATTTATCCTTGCATTACTTATTTTTTTCTTTTTCAGTTTTTATGCAATGGTTCTCAAGGATTACTTTTGACTCTGTGCTCAGGAATTACTTTTGGTGGTACTCAGATATGATGGTTGAGATCAAACCCAGTTTAGTAACATGCAAGACAAGCACCCACCTACTGGTATTCTTGTGCCTATCCTTTCATGACTTTTCATTATAAACCTCACAGCCCTAAAGCCTGGAATACTCAATAATTAGGCAAATTGACTGGGTGGGCTCCTTTATTGAGTAATAAAGACCAATTGTGATACAAAGAAGTACTATGTCACTAACATTAAAGTAGACAAAAAATTGGTCAGGCCCAATTTTTGGATATAGAAACTAAGGTTTTTTAATATATTACTTATTAGCACCTATCCAGTGAAAAGTAGTTTCTTTTAGGAAGATTAAGCTCCAGCAGGGAAAAAAAAAAGGTTTAGGAAAAGTACAAAAAGTTGGACCAGAAAGAGTTCAACATTCTTCCCTTTGACAGCATCCTAATAAGGAAATATTATCTGCATAGGAATCCCGACATGGAGACATCTTGAGAGGAAGCCTACAGACTCAACTCTCCATAAGAAAGTAGGCTGCTTTACCATTCTGGTAGGGATGTGCTCACATTTTAACCTTAAATGTGTACTCAGGTCTCTCCACTTGGAGAAGCTCATGTTCTCTTAGGAACATATCTTTCTCTATCTTTTTCACTCTCTCATGCATGATTTACCATTTCTTGGAGTGTCTGGATAAAACATTTTTACCTCACAAGTTACCTCCTCCTGATATTATTTTCTGCGGGGAAAGGCAATGTTCCTGAAAATTGTTTTCTTCATAGAGCAGTTTTCTGCAAAGTCAATTTCTCTCTCCAAGCTTGACTTAAACAGTTCTCCAAGAAACTGGGAGGCAGGGAAAAATTGCCATGCCAGAAAGAACAAATGTGACTTAGGTGCACTGTGTTGACTGCCCAGTGAAACTAGAGAGACATAAGTTCTGTTCCATGTAGGTACTTCATGCAAACTTTCATTAGTCCTAAATTTTTCAGGCTCCTGCCGAGGTCAATAAGGTGGGTGTAGCTAAAGAAAAAAGGTAAATCACGTCAGGGAGGCTGCCACCTCTGTTCTCCCCCTTTGACATCACTCACAGCACTTAGCTCTGAATTTGGGATTTCATTCCAGCTGTCTAGTTCTAATTCTTGTACTCATTTGAGCTAGACTTTAAAAATCAAAAAGTGTCATGCGCAAATGTTCATAAAAGTGTGTAAGAAAAAAATATAGATCTACTTGGTGTTTTTTTCTTCAAAGGGCCTATGAAACTTGGAGAATTCTAAAATTTAGAGGAGCATTTTGTTCATTGTTTTGCACTCCCATTTAACAATAATCCAGCAACTATAGTTGGTGAACAAAGAACAACTGTACATGCACCAGATGCTTCACATATCTAATTTTTTTACTTTTGGCCTTACAAATCTTAAATCTTGCTCTTTTGCCTTTAACAAACAGAAGTTCTCTGAATGGGCCAACATCCAACATTTACATATACACTCCAGGCCTAAATTATTATAGATTTAAATAAACAATTTTAGATTTAAATATTATAGATTATATTATTATAATATAATATGCAATATTATATTAATATATTATATTCTATTTTATTATTTATTATTAAATGTTATAGATTTAAATAAAAATTTATAAATAGATTATATTGATCTTGCTACATTGTTTTTCATCTAAATTATTGAGTACATGCCTTTACATGTAAACTTCAGAATCAGTTCTCCCCTTTCTGAATAAATGAATTACTGGGACTTTTTTGTTTGTTTGTTTGTTTTTTGTTTTTTGGGGGGCTATACATGGCAGCTCTCAGGAGTTACTCCTGGTTTTGAGCTCAGAAATAGCTTCCTTTCAGGCACGTGGAACCATTTGATATGTCTGAGATTGAACCCAGGTTTGTTCTGGGTTGTCTGCGTGCAAGGCAAATACCCTACCTCTGTGCTATCGCTACAGCCCTGATTTACTAGAACTTTGATTGGAATTCTATTGAATACATATGAATGGTTTATCCTACGGATACACTGAATTTTACTGCTTTTTAAATTAGGAAATACATTTATATGCATGAAACCATTACAGATCATGATTCATAACTATTTCTATATCAAAATTGAGTAAACTTGGTAATATATTGAGAAATTGTATATTTATTCATGACAGATATTGTATTGTTTTCTGTTTTCTTATGTATTTTGTCTTGAAATTAAGTGAATTTTGTCTTATATGTAAATCAGGAAACATACATTGTTCTATTTTTGTAATTAATTAGGACCATATTTTTTTAAATATTTGTTTTACTTCAAAATTAAAACTATCTGGGCATTTAATAATAATTCACTGATTGATGTTTTGACAGGTTGGCTATTGTCCAAAACTTTTATTACATATGTGTTTGCTGATATTACCCATTTCTTCTTTAACTCTTCATACTATACTTTTCAAGAAATTAGTTCATTGCCACAAATTGAATTTGTGGAAAGACAGATATGGTATTACTTTCTATTATTCTATTCATTGAATTACTGGTGATAGGAATCTTTTGTTTTGCATATTGCCTGATTTGTGTCTTTTTTTTCTTTATTGGGCTTGGCATTCAGGAGTTTTATTGATCTTTTAAGCAAACTATTTTTGGTTTCTTGACTATTTGATTTATGGTTATCATTTCCACTGCTTTCTCCTTTTTTCTTCTGAAGTTGTGAGTTTAATTTGTTTCTCCATAATGTGGGAGCACAGATTATTATTTTAGAACATTAATTCTAAATATTCTCCAAATATACTGATGAAAAGTTATACATTTTTGCTTAGGTGCTGTTTTGTTGCATCTTATACCATTTTTTTTTGGGGGGGACACTCCTAGCAGTGCTCGGGGATTATTTCTGGCTCTGTACTCAGAAATTACTCTGGGCAGATTTAGGGGAATATATGGAATGCCAAGGATCAAACCTGAGTTGACTGCATACAAAGCAAACATTCTGCTCTTGTGCTATCACTCTATCGTCTGGCCTTAATGTTATGTTTTTGATATTAGTATTATTCAGTTAAAATGTTTTACATTATCTAATGATCTTTTTCCTATGTGGTTTCCTAAAAGTGGTTTGTTTTATTATCAAATATACCTTTTATATTTTATTTTAGTAAACCATGATTTAAAATACTCCAATTGATAAGGCTTTCAGACTCAATATTCCAACACCTCACCTTCATTTCATCTGTTTCCCTATAGCTTTGTCTCAGGATTCTTCCCCTCAAGCCCCATCCTCTCTTTCTATTCCCCATCTTCCTAGCATAATGAGCTTGGTTCTGTAGATCAGTTTACAGATTTTATTGCTTTTAGCAATTTGTTATTATATTATTATGCTTTGGTTTTTGTTTGGTTTTGTTTTGCCCACACCCATTGAAGCTCAGGGGTTACTTCTGACTATGCTCTCAAAAATTGCTCCTGGCTTGGGCTTCCATATGGAACACCAGGATCGAACACAGGTCCATCTGGGTCTGCCCTGAGCAAGGCAAATGCCCTACTGCTGAGCAATCTCTTTAGCCCCTCATTATGTTTTGTTATATCTCACATATGAAAAAGGTCATCTCTAGTTCTCCTTCTCCCTTTGGTTATCACCCAATATGATGACCTCAGTTCCATGCATATAGTGCAAATTTTGTAATTTCATCTTTTTTAAATTTACTAGTGTAAATTGTGTATATATAAATTACAACTAGTTTAACCAATTATCTCTTCATTGGATATTTGGACTTTTTCTAGATGGTTTCTACTGTGTCAAGGGCTTCAGTTAACTTAGAAGTACATAGGTCTTTTTGGAATATAGTTTTAGAGTTCTGGGGGGTAGGTGCCAAAGGTGGAATTTCTGGAAAATATGAAAGTTCAATTATTTTCTGTTTAGAAGTACTTATATTGATTTCTAAATGAGTTGATCTCAGAAGCATTCATACCAGCAGTGCATGAGGATTTTTGGTTCCCCATACCCCATATCCTTGACAAAGCTGATTGAATTGAATCTTTTTGATATAAGCCTGTCTCACTGGTACAAGGAGGTATCTCATTCTGGTTTTCTTATGCATTTTCCTTGATAAAAAGTGACAACATGGCATTTTTTCACAAATCTGTTGGTCAGCTGCTTAGCTTTCTCAAGAAAATTTCTGTTTCCTGGGTCCAGCGAGGTGGCTCTAGAGGTAAGGTGTCTGTCTTGCAAGTGCTAGCCAAGGAAGGACTGTGGTTCAATCCTCCAGCATCCCATATGGTCCCCCCAAGCCAGGGGCAATTTCTGAGCACTTAGCCAGGAATAACCCCTGAGCATCAAACGGGTGTGGCCTGAAAAACTGAAAAAAAAAAGAAAATTTCTGTTCCCATTTTGGATATTCTACCCTGTGTCATTTGGTAAATATGCTTTCAATTTTAGGTAAGATCCTTTAAATGCAAGTTTCTTCTTTAAGGTTCCTGCTCCTAGTATTTTATTTTATCATTGATATGTTCCTGGAGTGCTTTTTTATTGTAAGAAGTTATTCAAGACACAAAATTGATTAACATATTATGGTTAACTAACATAACATAATATAATAATATAACATATAATATAATTAATATAATATAATAATACATGTAAGTCAAAGAACATTTCTGATTAAAACACAATTTTGGCTTACATTATTAAAGGCATTTTTAATTTATTTTTTTTCACAAATCTTACACAGTGATATTTAAGGTACACAGTGACAATAAATGAGGGCCTTTCCACCACCAGAGTTGTCCTCCCTTCATCTCTGTTCCCAAGCAGATATCCCTTATCTCCCTGCTTTATCCCCCATAATGCTAGTGTAACTAAAAGTTCCAGATATTTTTACTAGTGGTTTCTTAAAGGTTTAGAGTCAAAGGAGCACTGTAAGAACAATGTTAGAGTGGCAATTATCGTTTGCATGGGTCCACCAAAGTATGGGGGTCATGGAAAGGAAAAAATTTGGCCTAAGTACACGGAGATCCTACCCCTGAAGTTTCCTGACATAAGATCATTTCTAGGCTCCAGAGGTCCAGAGAAACTAGTTTGTCCAATCCCGATCATTGTCTGTAGTGCCCATACAGTTATATTTTTCACAGTCTCTGTTGTTGGTATTATGTTTCTGTACTGAAGATCCTGGAATCTATATATCCTACACTGAAGTCAGGATGGTGTGGGGCAGTGTCTAATTTCAACTCACAATTGAAGGGCAATGCAGAAAGCCCTGGTATGCAGGTCATTGTTGTTGTTGTTGTTTAAATCTTCTCAATGTTAAGGGAAGATTCTTTTGAGTAAATCGATGTCAGAGCAGCAGTAGGGTCTTCCCTGGTAGAGGATTGCTTCCAGGTGATGTCATAGACAACTTTGGATGTTTCATAGATAGCTTCCCTGGTTCAGGGGTGAGTGGAAAATGCCCAAACCTCTGAGGCCTGTGCCAGGTCATCATGTCAATGTTCAGGGTGTAAGGTTTTATTGGACCACAAGATTTGTGTGTTCCTATCTCTATTAAATAAGAAATTATTTGTATGTTTAGTATTTTCCATTTTAATGTGCCCATACAAACAAGTAATAATGACAACTAGCATTATCAGCGCATAAGAGGGCTGCCAGAACAAGTCCAACAATCCCCATGACCTAGTTTAAACATAAGCATTAAACTGAGGGACTCTTTCACCAAAATTCCTTACTGAACAGTTCACAAAGAGCAAAAAAGATAAAAAGTAGGGAAAATAAACAATCTAACTTAAGACAGTGGACACAATTGTCACCGTTTAAGAAAATTTGTGTGTTCCCATCTCTATAGGATAAGAAAGTGTTTGTATACAATTTCCCATTTTAATGTGCCTATGCAAAGGAAGAACAGTATCACATGGCGACATTGGAGCCTATGGCAATGCTAGAACAAGTCCAACAATTCAAGTGACTTGGTTCTTATATAAAGGTTAAATGGAGGAACACTTCTACAAACTTCCCTATTTACCAAATTACAAAGGGAAGGAAAGATAGAGAGGGACTCTTTCACCAAAATACCTTATTGAACAGTTCACAAAGAGGAGAAAAGATAAAAAGTGGGGAATATAAACAATCTAACATAAGACAGTGGTCTCAATTGTCACCGTTTATGGGAATTAATAAAAAACTTAGTATGGTATCAATCACAGTTACACAATGAGAAAAGGAAGTGGCCAAGAGGCTGCTGGGAGTAAACAAGTAGATAGAGAGTACTGGCCTCTTCCCAGCCTGAGAGTCCATCTTCTCATTTTTATTTTGAAAATATATGGTACCCCACCTGAATTGGTCTCCCAATTTTATTTCAAATAAATATTCTACGCGTGGGGGCGCTAGCCCCCCACGATTTTTGAAATGGAGACCAATGAGAGAAAAAAAAATACCAGTGGTTGTCACAAGTAATTTCCCAATATACAACAGAACTGCATCGGCCAGCCATCCACCCCATTTGTCCCCACCTTAGTGTCGGGAGAGAAAGGGGGAAAGCCTGAAGACCACAGTAGAGTCCACGTGAGCCGGCAACCAGGGAAGGCCTGGAGTAGGGGGGAAATCGGGGAAATGCCTCTGGTATAGGGTGTCCCCTAACCCCATGTCTGGGAAGAGCAGACCTCCAGGATCAAAACACCAGAAGCCAGCTATCTGCCCGGACCCTCCCTGTGCTCATCCTCCCTAGAGTAAGGACAGGGGGTAGGGGGAAGCCTGGAGACCCATAATAGGGTCCACCTGGAACTCACAGCAGGCCACCCGAGGTTGCACTCAGGCCAGGCCTAGAGTCCAGGGGGAAATAGGGGAATAGCTGGAGGCCTGCCAAGCCTCGCAGTACCCCCCAAGCTAGGGAAAATGCCTCCGGTATAGGGTGTCCCCTAACCCCATACCTGGGAAGAACAGGCCTTCCTGGGATGTTTTTATGTGGGTCTATTTCAGCTGCATCTCTTGGCCTTCTGACTTTGTGTAGTCACCAGCTGTGAATTCTCCAGTATGATAATATTGACTACTGATTCCTCATCAATGCACAAATCTACTCCTCAGGAACCATACCGTTTCTTTTTATTGTTATTTTGAACTCATTCTATTGTTCTATCAAGTACTGGTCATTTGAGACATTGATCATATTCTGTTGTTTTATAGAGGATTTTTAGAGTTCACTGCTTTTTGTCCTCAATTTCAGATAAAGCCTACAATCATACTTTTATTTCACCTACCAAACTCTATTTCTGTTACTTATATTGTGGTTTTCTTAGCTCCTCTCTCGTATTTTGTTTTACCAATGCCATTGTTTCTTTGAGCTCATTATGCAACCTCATTAAGTTTGCTCTTGTTTGGGATTGGCAGGCTTCAGGGCTATATTTTCTTTACTCATTGAAGTTGGTTGGTTTCTAAGTACTTCCCCTTTGTGTCTTTTTGCTATCTGCGCATGAATCTTTGCAGTTTACTATCTATCACTTGAAAGAGCACTCTTAGTGATTAAGGTGTCTACAGAAAGGTGTGAATTTTCTGGATGTGAATTACAGTTTGACTTACAATGTCATTGATTTATCCTTTTTTCTTGCTATAATTTAGAGTTCTATGACTTCTTACCTACCACCACAGCCTTGTCAGTATTTTCTTGTGAGATACGTAGTTTGGGCTAGGAAACAGTATTAGTCTAAGTGACCGAGTGCAGTCAGGATTATACATGAAACTGTGGGTTCACAGCAAGACGTATAAACGTATGCCCTGTGAGGTGTGAGATAGTGAGCTCTCTTGTAGCTATGCATGGTTGTAGAATTCTAAGTAAATTATTAAACCTAAGACAACGTCCAGAGGGTGACGCTCCTTCAGACCCCAGATCAGAGAACTTCACAGGGAATTGTGTATTCTGCTCCTAGGGAGCAAAAATACAAAGTACAAAAATACAAAATACAGCTCTAGGGAGCAAAGCAGCTAATCTGGGACAGATAAAACGATAGCAACCAGTGGGCAGATTCCTTCCAAAGATAGATACCCAATGATCAGATTTGAAAGTCTGGGGAGTTTGTTGCATGGAGAAAAAGAAGTAGAAGACACTAACTTCCAATATTTTGAGATTTTTCTAGCAATTGCTCTGTTACTGATTTTTAATTCCATTGTGATCTGAGAGCATGTTTTATAATATGTAGTCTAAGAAAATGTTCTGGGCAAGCTAGAAAAGCATGTGTATTCTACTATATTTTAATGAAGTCATACATAAATGTCAATTATATTTAGTTAATTGATGATGCTATTCAATTATACCATAGCCTTAATTATTTCTGCCTGATGGTTCTGTCAGGTGTTGAAGTACCAAACAAGAATGGTGAATTTATTTCTTTCCCATTGCTGCTTTATCAGCATTTGCCTTACGTATTTTTACACATTTTTTGTGAGACATATCAACATTTGGGATGCTATTTATTTAGCTAGTTATTTTTGGTGAAGGAAGAAACTTTTTATGAAACTTATTTAGAAAGATGTGAGGAAAGAGAAACAAAGAAATGTGTGTTTGTGAAAAAACACTTCTCCAGAGTGCTTTCTTCAGAAAAAAGACAAGTGAAGAAACAGATAATCAAGCAATATATGTGTTTGAGAGAAAACATAAGCTTGAAGAACAAGCCTGGAGGGTGATCATTAAGTGGAATATGTATGTTTTATCATTATTTAATGATCTCTATGTCCATGATAATTTTTTTATTATGGAGTCAGTTTGATTTGATGGTAATTATTATCAATATACATTAATGTATTTATATATTATATCAATTTACATTAAGACAAAATTATGGATCTTCATATAAAACTTTACTTTAATTAGATATTTTTGCTTGACTAATATAATTTGCTTTATGAAGAAGCCCAACATTTGTTGTAGGGAACACTCACTGAAAATAAATTATCTCATTTTTTCTTTTTTTGGTGATCATATATTTATTTTCCTTTAATTTAGAGAGAATAACTTCACTGAAATTTTAAGTTGATAGATATTTTCTTTCAATATTTTAAATATTCAGTTCAACTCTTTACTTGTTTGACTTCTCAGCAAAAATAACATATTATTAAAATTCATTCTTTATAGATATATTTTTCACGAAAATCTTTCAAAATATTTTGTTACATGTATACTTGAAATATGATATGACAAGTTTTATACTGTTTAAAATGTTTGTTACTAATATTAAATTTCATTAAATTTAAATAAATAATATTTATTTATCATTAATATATAATAATTAATATTATTAACATTATAGTATTAATAATATAATATTATTAATTATATTAATTTATATAATTAAATAGTATTATTTAATTATAAGTAATTATATGTGGTTTGGTGTCTGCCATTAATTATAAAAAACTATCAACTGTTATTAAGTTAATTATTTCTTGTTTCTCTTTTCTGTTTGTATTATCATGCATGCTATTTAATTTACAACTAACTCATGCACATTAATTTGCATTTGTATATAGTTTTTTTTCCTCTTTGCTCTGTCATTTTAATATCTATAGTAGTTTAGAGTACCATAACCTTAAGATTATTTACTCTTTTTTGGCCATTTAGTATATTTATGAACACTCAAAAATTAAACTCCTGTAAAAGTGTTATTTTTCCCTAGCATTTTCCTTTGATTCTTTCTGTAATGTTTCCTTCTCTCACTTTAATTTACTTATTATTGAATGTTTTACATTTTTTTACTAGTCATTCACATTTTAATTAATTGTTTTGAATGCCTATTATTGTGGGTGCCCCAAACTGCGGGGGACACCAGTCAAAATATGGATTACTCTTTCTCAAAGGGAGCTCATGCATACAGACAGACACACAGAGCCAGACAAGAATGGGAGTATTCCAGTTGCAATTCCGTTTAGTGAAGCACAAGGCCTACTTTATATACTTTTTGCAGGCACAGTTCTGCACGTACACATGCCGATATGGCATAGATACATTGAACAGGCCGGGATACCTAGATAACATTGGCGAGTGGGTCAGAATGTACAGATAATGGAACCCATCTTCATAGGGCCAGAGTGTACTAATAATGGGCAGGACAGAATGTACAGATAATGGGAACTTCAGATAAGTTAGACAGTTTCCCAGGGTAAAATTCTTTTTTTTTTCTACTTATCCTTATTTATTTATTTATTTTTTAATTTTTATTTTGACCAAAGTGGATTACAAATCTTTCACAGTAATGTTTTAGGTATATAGTGACATCGAATCAGGGGCATTCCCACCACCAATGTTGTCTTCCCTTCACCCCTGTTCCCAGCATGCATCCCAAATTCCTCTCCTTTACCACCTGGGCTGCTAGTATAAGTGGTCCCTTCTGTGTCTAGCATGTTGTAGATTGGGTGTCGATTCTGTTGGTGGTGGCTTTGGATTTGGTGTTTAAGTCTGATCATTTTTCCTATTTCTACTTAGTGTTCATATGACTGTCTGGGCTTGGTACCCTCCATTATTTCTCCCTCAATTTGTGAGGTGAAATAAGATGGTTCAAATTATGTGGTTCTGTTTGAAGAAAAGAAAAAATTGTATGCCTTCATTGTCTCTGTGTAAGCCTTAAGTAGTTAACATTTATTTCTCAGGGCTCCCCGCTTTTAGAAAAGCTTTCTGCTTGTTGCAAAGGTCGACTTTTAGCAAATTTCTCCGCCTGTCACAAGGCCCCCAGGCATATTCTTACTTAGATTTCCTTCATATGTGTGCTCAGTATTGTTAATTATTTTATTTCTTTACATATGTTTTTTACTTTTAGTATACCTTGTACTTTCTCACTGAAAGCTAGACATAGACCTAGTAAACACATCTAAATTATGAGCTCTTGTGTGTCTGACTAAACACTAGGCTGTGTATATAACTAATAATGGGATAGTTTTCTAATGTTTTTACTTTTTTCTTCCCTGTGATTTTGACTTCTGAAATAATGCCAATTGATGTGATGGCAAGGTAAGGACAGGTGAAGCATTCAGTAATGTTTATAATGAATTTTCAATGTTTAATAAGTCTGTGTTCTAGGGGTAAAACCTACCTCTAAAAATGCTTCTGAGCAAAATGTCTTCACTGCTCTCAACATCTTGAGTTGTGATTAGAAGATTTGGTGATGTTGAAGCCAGGTTTTCGCTTTCTCATTTTGAAAGCTAGAGAAGGATATTTACTTATTCTTGGAGTCTTAGGTTCTGAAAAATTGTTTCTCTTGATGGCAATCTCCCAGCATTACTGAAGAGAAAATGAGAATTTTCTGAGGTGAAATAGGATGCTTTTCTATCTTTTCTTGGAATGTGGTAGACTTGAAGAGGTAAAACCCGAAAACTTTGATCATTTCCAGGTTGGTGTCCTAGGGTTTTTGTCTTCCTAAATCAACAAAATAAAATGTATGGGTATGTTGAGTTAGAACAGGAGATAAGTCTCTTACATTGCATATGACTGACACCAGTACAAACCTCCACAATCATATATGGCCCCTTGAGCACTGCTAGAGATCACTCTTGAGCAGAGAGCCAGGGATAACCCTTTCGTAACTCTGAGTATGGCCTCAAACTAAAAACAGCTAAATTAACTAGTTGGAGCAAAGTCTCTGACAATTACTAGCTACCTTTAATTGTGTCTACTGGCTGTTAGTTTCAGTAAAGAACCATATTATAGGGGCCGGGAAGGTGGCACTAGATGTTAGGTGTCTGTCTTGGAAGCGCTAGCATAGGATGGACCTTGGTTTGATCCCCCAGCGTCCCATATGATCCCCCTAAGCCAGGGGAGATTTTGAGTGCATAGCCAGGAGTAACCCCTGAGCATCAAATGGGTGAGGCCCAAAAACTAAAAAAACCAAAAACAAAAAAACCCACACCATATTATACTATTTTCTGTATTCCTTTGCTTTCTGGTTTGATGGTTGGTGATTTTTCCTTCTGACATCAATTTTCTGAGCAAAAGTAGAACCCAACCAACTTGCAAGCAAGGTTTCAATTCAAACTTAATTATAGACTACAAATTTGATTGTCATTGTTCCTCTTTACTTTCTAAGTTGCATGCTGAGAGATTTATCAATTGTCTCAAATCTCTTCCATAACCCACTTCCTTGCACAGCTGTTGCTCTCAAGTGATTCTTTTTTGGACAGTCATGAGACTGTAAGCTGTAGACCTTTTAGTTTCAGCTTTCTAAAGTTTTAAAAGATAGATATCCCCTATACTTCCAGATTCCCATTAGTATTTATAATATATTCTCCAGTTAAACTTGGACTTAAGGGGTTACTATATGAATGATACACTTATAACATCCTCATTCTTTCCCCTTTTCTCACAACTATTCACTGTGACCAGGTTAAAAAAAATTATACCACTTTGATTTGAATGGGACAGTTAAGTCATACTGAGTTTTGTGTTCTATAATTCTAATGACAGTGGTATTTAAAATATGTGAAGGTAAGAGGTAAACTACTATGTTCAAGTGGGCTAAAGGAATTTGAAACTTCTTACTCATAAAAGGAAATCTATTTTTGAGAAATTAAAATATAAATTTAAAACAAAGTTACACAATTATATTTCTTATTTTAGCATATTTCAATTCTTCTGAAAGATTAATCATCATTTTAACAAGTGAAAATAAAAAATACCAGTTTCAAAATTAAACTTATTTCCTACAAATCATGTATATATATATACTAAGCGAATAGTTCTACATATTTATTTATTTATCTACATAAACATAATATACAGCTTTTAGTTTATATTTTATTATATTTGTGGACAAGTTATATAAGGTTCTAAAATATTACATTCAAACAAGTCTTTGTTTTGGAAGTGAGATTGCTTATTTAGAGTTATCAAGTGTAGATATAAGATGGAATGAGCTATCTTTTAACTTCAGTATTATCATTACATTCTGAGTCATATTTTAAAGAGAGTGAAAAATATTCTTTTAAAAATGAATAACAGTAATCCAATGCAATCAATGGCAACAATAAAACGTAATGGGCTGATCTGCAAAGTGGAAAAACTTTTGATTGCATGTATGCAAGATGAGATGTCGCAAATCCATATGCCTGCAAACCAAGCAACAATTTCAAGAAAAGATGCTGTTTCCATTTAAAATGAGTGAAATTTGGCTCACCAAGATCTGAGAGCAAAAGTTTTTAGCAACTAAGTTTTTGTCTGACTGATTCTGCAGACCACAGTCGTAATAAAAGCTATTTATTTATTGTCAACAAGTACTTCTATATGCCAGGCAAGTCCTAATGACTAAAGCTATAGTGTTTTTTATAAGTAGATAAGAGTCATGCCCCAAAGAGCACAAATTTTTATGTTAGGTAAGAATAACAAGGTAATATGTATATAGATATATTTTCAGTATTGCAAGTGCTACAAATTGGTGATGGGAATGTTGCACTGGTGAAAGAGAATGTTCTTTACATGACTGAACCCAACTAAAATCATATTTGTAATAAAAGTGTTTAAATAAAGATATTACTAAAACAATTAGCATGACAGATCAAATATGGTAACAGTCAGCAAAAAAAAAAAAGTATGATGGTTTTCTTCAGGTGGGTGTATTTTGGCTATACATTGTTGTTCCCTAGACTATTGCTGGCTCTTTGCTCAAAAGTGACTTCTGCAAGTTTTCTGGGGTTTTAACACAGTTTCAGAAATCAAACTGGGGTTGGTTGCATTGTGAAACAAGCTCATTATGCCTTGTAGTATCTTTCTGGCCCCAAATATGACATAATTATGACCTGATAAAAAATGTGCATGTATATATGTATGTATATGTATATGTATATATATATAATTGAACTAAGGTTTACACAGCAACAAAGAACTATGTTTAAATAAATAAATAAAATATATTAGATGTTTCAGTCAAGGAATAAAATGTAAAAATTAAAATATTAGAAAATATAAGTATGAAGTTAAAAATGTTTGAAATAAGTTATGTGCTCAAAAATTGAAGTTGTGAAGCAGCATAAAAGAAAATTAAAAAACAAATTCAACTATAAAAGATCTATAAAATTATTGCTTTATTGCAATCATGCAATTTGTTGCAACATAATGAAATTGGAAGATATTACATTAAATGAAGCAAGCCAGAAGAAGGCTTAAGAATGATATCGCTTATATGTGGTGTTTAGAATAATAACATGAATAAATGTAATGTTGAACACTCTTGAACACTCTTGGCTCCAAAATATAGTAAGGAGAGAGAAAGAAATTTAGTGGATGATGAGAAACACAAATATGAAATAATGGGGACCAGACACCACATTATGCTAAGTGAAATAAGTCATAGGGAGAGAGAAAGACACAGCATAGCCTCACTAATTTGTGGGATTTAAGAAAAATAAAAGACATTATTGTAATACTACCCAGACACAATAGAGATGTGGCTGGAAGGATTGGCCAAAGCTTACCACAAAGAGTGGTGAGTTCATTTAGAGAAATAACTACACTGACAACTATCAAGATAATGGTAATAAGAGTGGTAGAAGTAGAATGCCTGTCTCAATTAAAGGGAGGGGTGGGGGAGGAAGGAGATGGGGATATAAGTGGAGGAAAGGTTGAACTGGTGAATGGGGATATTTTTTATGACTGAAAACCACTTACAAATATGTTTGTAATCATGATGCATATAGAGATATTATAAATAAAAACAATATACAAAGCATGTATAGGAAAGATTGCAATATTTTATGTATAATTACATTATAGTACCAGATAATAAGTATATAGAGAAAACAAAATCTGTTATGTGATATTAGAAAAATAATTTTTGAATATGATAAATTTTGGTTCCTAGTTAAGAAAACTTAGTAAATTAGAGGAAGCCAAAGTTTTGGAAAAGAGAGATCTTGGGAATATAAATGTAGATGCCTATTTGTATAAAATGTATTTTCAGAGGCCGGAGAGATAGCATGGAGGTAAGGCGGTTTGCCTTGCATGCAGAAGGACGGTGGTTCAAATCCCAGCATCCCATATGGTCCCCCAAGCCTGCCAGGAGCGATTTCTGAGTGTAGAGCCAGGAGTAAACCCCTGAGCACTGCCGGGTGTGATCCAGAAACAAAAAAAAATGTATTTTCAACTTATATATAGAAAAGATCTCACAGGCATGCTAAAAATAAGAAAAAGTTAGATCAGAATAATGGTACTAAGTAATTTCAATATTTTAGACTGTCATAAAAACTACACACCTCTAGAAAAGAAAATGACAAGATTGGATAAGAAAAGTAGATTGCTTTTACATCTAAGTCAAGGAAAAAATAAATTCATGTTAGATGCTTTACTCCTTAAAAGAATAATGCAAAATATTGCTTTTATATTGAATGAACAATTTTAGTGCAATAAAGGGTTTTGAAATACAGTGATGCTTATTATGTAATTATAGTAAGCAATTGAAATAATTATAAATCAGTTTTAAGACTTTTTGATCAATCTAAAAAGAATGCCATATATTAAAATAAAATACAATGGTTGAAAAATATTATTAATTATTTTTAAATTAAATTTTATGAGATATATTTACCTTCACCAGTGCATTTTATTTTTGTTATTTCATTTTTTTTTGTTTTGTTTTTGGGCCACACCAGGTAACGCTCAGGGGTTACTCCTGGCTATGTGCTCAGAAGTTGCTCCTGGCTTGGGGGACCATATGGGACACCGGGGGATCGAACGCGGTCCGTCCAAGGCTAGCGCAGGCAAGTCAGGCACCTTACCTTTAGCGCCACCGCCCGGCCCCTGTTATTTCATTTTAATCTCAAAAGGAAAAATGTTAAGCATACTTTTAAAAATGAATGCAAATTAGTCATTTTAGAAAACTGGTTAAATATTTAAAAGACTAACAGAGTAAATGCCATGAGGAAGGTGAAATATGTGTCTATATATGTAGCATGATTTTATAAGAGAAATTAAATGAGGTTAAAAATCAGGTAGGTCTTAGGTGACTCAGAGTATGAGCACCTACCTTTGAGTTCCAAATTCTAAGAAAATGCAGAAGATAATTTATTTTGAGAATAAATAAAACAGTTTTGACAGCCATGTTTAAATTTATGGATTATAATAAATATGCTGGATATCAAAGAAGCCTTTTGCATCATAGACAACAAGGTTGTAAAAGACTCAAGCAATAAATAATCTTGTATTTTAATAATCAATTCAATTAGAGAATTTATGTTTATGAGTACCTTCAGACTTACCATACAAAAAATCTATAGCATTTTTAGGGTTCTAAACTCTTGCTAATAAGACATGTACAAATTGATCATCTTTAATTGAAACATATTTAATTTTAAGACATGATTAAGAACATTCAGAATGGATCCATATATAGTATATACTCTTGCCAGTTTATACTAGCTTTTTCTTGTTACATTTTTGGACATCTTATGGGATCTCGTTTATACTTGGATGGAGCATCTGTAACTTAATACTATTTATTTGGCAAGGCAGAAAACTAAATGCATACTCTGAGAGCCATATGTACTATCCTGTTAGAAACCTCTCCATCCTCAAGAAGGCTTAGGGAGGACATTTAGTAGGGAAGCTTAGGGCATTTTTACAGGCGTAGATGATCTTTAAAAATATGGGCTTCAAGAATTTTCTATATTTTCATCGAGATTTTCTATGTCATATATGAGACACAATCATGATGTTGTTTTCGTATTATCAGATTTATTCTTCCTTTAAAACCTATTTTTTGACAGTGTTAGCAATCTGATATATATTGGTTCAGATCTTCATTTTTATCCTGAAGACTCAAAGAATAATTCAAATTACTATTAAAATTAAATTTGATTTACTACTTAAAACATCATATATCTGCTGAATTATTTCAAAATAGATTATTTCAAAATAGATTGATGCTAGATTATTTCAAAATAATCTCAATATAATACCCCATATTTAGTATAAATAAGTTTATTTTTAATGTTAACTAAACAGAAGCTTATATGTCAATTTTTAACCATAAACTGTATTTACTTAGCAAGACTTTGCTATTATTAGAAAATTAATGGTTAAAATTATTAATAATACTGAAAATTTTAAATTAAGGTTTGTAATTAGTATTATGAAATTATTTAAATAATAAATTAAAATATTTCAATAAGGATATAAAATCTGGGATGTTAAATATGATCTGAGATTTAGAGGACATCTTTGGGAACAATAAAGAAAGACTAGGAGGGGCTGAATGATAGCACAGTGGTAGGGTGTTTACCTTGCATGTGGTCGACCCAGGACAGGCCTGGGTTAGATCCCTTGCATCCCATATGGTCCTCCAAGCCTGCCAGGAGTGGTTTCTGAGTGAAGAGTCAGGAGCAACCCCTGAGCACCGCCAGGTGTGGCCCAAAAACCAAAAACCAAAAAAAAATTTAAAAAAGATGAATTTGGGTATTCAGTGCCTTTTGTATTCTCATACAAGTTTGGGGAATACTTTTCTACTTATGCACAAATTAAATACTACTTGTTTTTATTAAAAATTCCATTGGATTTTTAGATTTATCACAATGGATAGCATGGATATTTTATAGCATTAAACTTTCCATTCAGTTAACATGGAATGCCTTTATCTTTATGTCTTGTTTTTAACTGATATCTTATTTTCAGTATTTTGAATTCTAGTTTAAATGAGTTTATGTATTTTATTATTTTGATATGATAATAAATGTCATAATTCTCTTTCAAGAAAGTTTGTGTTTAGTAAATAGTTTGAAAGCTATTATCTTATTAAGGACTTATACAAAACATATACCTAACTCCTATACCTCACTAGCAGAAAAGCCAACAATCTGATTAATAATGGGTGAAGAGAAAACTTGGATGTAGTTGTAGGAATAAAGCACTACTTAGAAAGCTCGAAATTTATGTCTAGTAAACGAGTTTCCCTGAGAACCACTAGGATGGCCTTGAAGTTTCCTTTGATACTGCTAGACATGTATACTAGACCACTGCATTCACACCTTAAGCTGATATTACTAAGAGTAGTCTTATCCTAGGCTTCCATCCTAGCACTATTTAAAAAATAACTAAAAATTTAATAGTTTTTATTGAAATACCATAATTTAAAATATTAGTTTCTATAAGACCTGTATATCAACAACACTCAACATTTTTCCATGATCCATTCTACCTCAATATCCCTAGCCTACTTAGTTTCCTGTTCTATGTCAAAGGCCATAAAATATTTGAAAATATACTCAATTCACTAATCATAAGTAAAATACAAGTCATAGCAACAATGACATGTAACTTTGCAATTGTAGACTCAGAATAATAAGTAATGATAAGAAAGCAGATCATGCAATGATGTGGAATATTTTTGACATATATGAGAAAATAATGTGAGTGTAACTGCTATAGAAAATCATTTTAAAGTACCTCACAAAAATAAAAAGACAACTCCTATATGTTCCAGAAATCCCATATATATCTAAAACATAAATCAGTATCTAAAGGGGGTAATTGTAGTCTCATGTGCACTGCAGTGTTATTCATAATAGCCCAGGTATAAAAATAATTTAAGTATTCACTAGTGAACAAATGGATAAATTATGCATTATCTACATACATATATATTAAAATGTATAAATACCTTCATATGCAAAATTGTGGATTACCTTAGGCTAAATATATTATACCTGTCACTAAAATACTGGATTGTACTGCATTTTTTCCTTCTGTATGAGGAACTCACAATGTCAATTATAGAAAGTAAAAAAAAATTGCTAAGGGATAGGATAAAAACTATGTGAGTTATCGTTGAATTGTTTAAGTTTTTAAAAATATACTATGTTCTGGATATCTATTTTAAAATATCATGCCTATAACTAATAATTCAATAATTTGTGCATAAATGTTATGAAGAGAATTTATTCTATGTAAAGTGTTTTTGCCACAATATAAGTTAATATGTTGAAATAGGAAAGTTTTAAAGATAAAGACACCAGAATTATAAATTTGCAAATAATTATTATATATATGAAAATTAAAACTTTTGTATATATGTTATATAGAGTATGTATGAGCAAGATCAATATCTTGAATAAATATAATAAAAGAGTTAGTTAAATGAATTGAACTTTTTAGGTAGATCAGAATTTGATATGTATGTTTGAGAAGAAATATGTGAACTTAAATTTATAGATAGATTTTAGATTATGTTATGCTTTAATAATTATTTACTTACTTTTAGAATATATTTTGAGGAGATAGTCCTTTCAATTCTTTTTATTCATAATACTAAATCCTATCTTTATCTTTATTTGTCTTAGGGCAACACCCGACAGTGCTCAGGGGTTACTCCTGGCATTACACAAAAAAAGGACAATGGATAAATTATTGTCTCTTAAATAAATCATTTGAGAAAATTGTATATTTATATAAAAAGTTAAAATTATGAAGAACAGACAGTTCAGTGGGACAGGCACTACCTAGCATAGGTTCAATATTCATTACGACAGGGGCCGGGCGGTGGCGCTAGAGGTAAGGTGCCTGCCTTGCCTGTGCTAGCCTTGGACGGACCGCGGTTCGATCCCCCGGCGACCCATATGGTCCCCCAAGCCAGGAGCGACTTCTGAGTGCATAGCCAGGAGTAACCCCTGAGCATCACCAGGTGTGGCCCAAAACCCCCCAAAAAAATATTCAATACGACAAATGGTTCTCTGAACACCACCAGGAGTGATCTGTGAATATAGAGCTAGAAACAAACCTTCTGAGTACCTCTGATGTGTTCCTCAAAAAAAAAAAACCTAAAAACAAATTAAAATTAATACCTTAAAAGAGGCAATTGTATCTTCTTTTTAAATAATATTTTATTTAAACACCTTGATTACAAACATGATTGTAGTTGGATTTCTGTCATGTAAAGTACACCCCCCGTCACCAGTGCAGCATTCCCATCACCAATGTCCCAATTCTCCCTCCTCCCCACCACTCCCCTGCCTGTACTCTACATAGGCTTTCTATGTCCCTCATATATTCTCATTGTTAGGATAGTTCTCAATGTAGTTATTTCTCTAACTAAGCTCATCACTCTTTGTGGTGAGCTTCATTAGGTAAGCTGGAACTTCCAGTCCTCTTCTCTTTTGTCTTTAAAAATCATTGCAAAAATGTCTTTCATTTTTCTTAAAACCCATAAATGAGACCATTTTTTAGTTTTGGTTTGGTTTTTTGGTTACACTCTGCAGCGCTCAGGGGTTACTCCTGGCTCTATGCTCAAATTGCTCCTGGCAGGCTCGGGGGACCATATGGGATGCTGGGATTTGAACCAACGTTCTTTTGCATGCAAGGCAAATGCGCTGCCTCCATGCTATCTCTCCAGTCCCGATAATTGTATCTTATCTTACATATAACACAAAATCAACTCTAAATTCATTAAAAGCATAATGTTTGTAAGACTTAAAAACTAACACAATAAATTATTGGAGAAAATAGTTTTTTAAGAAAATCTTTCTGAAATTGGTCAGGCAATGCATCCCTGGATATAATATCAAAAGTACAAGCAACAAAGAAGTGATAAATAGTGAATATCATGGTAAACTGTTGTTTAATGACAAAAATAGAAAGTATATGTAATCTTTGGAAGAATAAACTATACTTGTAAGTCATATTTCTTATTACAATTAAAATATTCTCAGAAACATATGTTTTTTGTTTGTTTCATAAGATACTCAGAGATACTCAGGGTTTACTCCTGGTTCTGTGCTCAAGGATCATTCCTGGAAATCTTGGGGAACCTATGGAATGCTGGAGATGGAACTTAGATCGACCACATGCAAGCCAATTATCACTTTAATAATGATCACACACAGCATTATCACTCCAACCCTGTTACATAATAACTTTGAAAATCAGTAATCACCAATCTATAAATAGTAATTCTTAGTGTATTGAAAGTAAACTAAGGGAAAACTGCAGGGAATATGTAAATAGGAGTGAGTACAATGATATGAAAATTCAGATATATAGATAATTTAAAGGCAAAACAATGTTTAATCTACAAATGTGAATGGACGTTTATTTATTTATTTTAGTTTGAGGGCTACACCCTGTGATGCTCAGGATTTACTCCTGACTATGCGTTCAGAAATGACTCCTGGCTTGGAGAACCATATAGGACGCCAGGGGATTGAACTGCAGTCTATTTGCAAGGCAAACGCCCCAAGAATGAACATGTATATTTCTGATAAAAGTCCTCACTGGATATTTGACACTTCTTTTTGTACTGGTGGAGTGTTTCACCTTCTTTTTCTCCTTCATCTCTCAAATCGATGATGAGAGCCTCTAGAAGGATTCCGCCCATTTTCGGCGTATTAGACTCTTACCTCAGTTTATTATTTTTCTCTTCTTCAAACAAAACCACGCAACTTGAACTACCTAGTCCTGCCTCCCAGTTTGAGGGGGAAATAAGGGAGGCACCAAGACCAAACAGGTGCAAGTCTACTAAGTAGTAGGCTAGATACAGAGGGGACCACATATTCTAGCAGCCCTGGGGGTGAGGGAAGAGGATATGGGAGGTAGGACAAAAATGGAGGTGTAGGGAGGACAATTTGGTGATGGGAATCCCCCCTGATTTTATGTAAATATGTACCTAAAATATTATTGTCAACAATATGTAAGCCACTATGATCAAAATAAAAATTATATTAAAAAAACACCTTAATTTCATCCCTTAATAATTTGAGATTTTTTTTCCCACTGGGGACATGTTTTAAGTTGGTATTTATTCTCTTCAGAAGTTCAGTCAAAAACTTTTAACAAAAAATCAGTCAGATTATTCTTAATGATATCAAATAGTATGTCTTCTCTTCCTTTTCTCTGTCGTAGTTCTTAAAGATTTCATGTCAGGTAACCCAAGTATATGTATGTATATATATGTATATGTATGTATATATATGTATGTATGTATATATTTCTCTTCTTGTAAGGGTACAGGTCAATGAATGCTTTCAATTGTCAAATGTTACAAAAAATTAAAGAAAAGTTTATTATAAAATGACTGTGATTTTCTATGTAAAACAAAAACATATTATGTTCTCTCAGCATCAAATTTATCAATAGTATTATTAATTTAAGATAATCATGCTAGAGGCTGGAAGGATAGTTTAGCATGTAAGAAACTTGTCTTGCATACAGGCATCCTAAATCCCCAAACAGCCCATATGTTTTCCTGAGTCCTGCCTAAGTGCAGAGAATTACCCCTGAGAACTGCCATGTCTGTACAAAAAAGCAACCATGTGAAAGTTAACATATATACCAACATTACATGTAACAATTTTAAAATGTTGCTTCTAGAAATGGTCTGAATCATTTATTCATATAATTAATTTTCATAGAAAATAAACTGAATTTTATGAGAAATTTTTCATTGAGATATTTTTTATATTTTTAAAATTATAGCTTAGAAAGCAAACTAGAGGTGATTGTCTAAAACTATGATTTTAATTATGTCATGAATTTTTGCTGATCACTTTTCATAAGTAGAATACATTAATGACTACAATAGCAAAGTAATATTGCAAGTGCACTTCAAGATGTTCAGAAGTGTCCTCCATTTTGGAGAGGTCACATCCAGCAGACTTTGGGTCACTCCTGGTTTTGTGCTCAAGTATCACTCATAGTTGTGCACAAAGGACCAAATAGGATCCTGGGGATTGAACCTTATTATTTTCATGTAAAACACTGCTCTATTGCTCCATCCCCAATCTTTATACTACTCTTTATACCCACTATTCTTTTACCTAGAATACCTGTGTATGTTAAAGCACCATTTTTTTTCTTTTTTCACTGCATTTTCTCTATAATTTTTTAATTTATATTATTTAGATTGTCCTTCAACTTTTCAAGAGTCATTTATTTCTAAAGTAGAAACCAACCTTGAAAACTTAGATCTGAGAGGAAAATACAATAGGAAATCCAAACTATTGCTGCTTAATTATATACCATGTTTTCAAATCCAGTAAAAACTTCTATAAAGTCATTATGCAATTCAGATTTTCACTGACATTTACCATTTCTACTTCCCTTTCCACTCTGATACAGTATTACCTTTCTAAACACTTTCTCTTCTTGAGTTTGATGACTCTGCACTTAATAAATCCCATTTCTGGCTCCTAATATATTTAAGTATTATCTAATATGTATATTGAATTACATTTCTATTACTGGTTTTATGCTAATACAATAGTACTCAGTATGTTACAACAGAAGCTAAATGATTCACAAAGTCTAAAGTAATTACTTGTTCTCTCTTGATAGAAAAATTTTGTAGTCCCTGATTTATGTTATAATCACTTTCAGAATGATTAAAATTACTCAAATTTTCCCATAATTATTTCCAGACACCTTCACTGCTTTGTGTATATTTAATTTGTATCCTAAAATAGTATTTCTTCTTTCCAAATGCCTTCCTTAATATATATTGTGACAATCTACTATTAATTTATTTTCTTAGTTTATTTCATTCTATTTAAAATTATTTTATGTTAGAATATAAAATAACATTTGACCAGTTTTGAAATTCTAGATTTAACAAGTTATCGTGTTTATAATAGTTTTCTTTGGTTATTTGTTTTGATAGACCCTGACAAAATAAACACAAATTTTTATCTTACTTCATTTTATTTACACTGAGCTATCAAGCTTTTATTCTTTGTTTTATTAGTAACTGAGTATAGCACATATTTGTTTTCAACTACGTGTGTTTTATAGCTTTAATATTATTATCTCTGATTCAGAACTTTATTGATTTCTCAAATTTTGTTTCATTATGGTCTTAAATGTTTCTTTCCACCATTATCGTTATTATGTCTCATGTTACAATTGCACATACATTATTTTTCTTCTTATAGCATTGGGATGCTTTTCTTTTAAGTTTCCTGCTATTTCTCTACTTTTCATCAGTTTGTATTATTATTATTAAAATATTTTTAAATGTATTGATTCTTTCCTTCACTATGTTAATGCTATTGGGTCCATCAAAGTTCATCTGTGTTTACCTATTCTTTATTTTTATAATTTCCAATTGACTTTTTCCTACTTTTATGTTTCTACTAAATTCCTCCATTTATAGTACTTATTTATTCCACAAATATTTTAATATATCATTACATGTATTATATTATATTTTCTTTAAATCTTGACACATTTTACTTAGTTCGTATGTTTATTATTTTTATTGGAGGTCAGATATGAAAATTAACTCAGAATAGATTTCAAATAGTAATTATATCTGAAAATAGGAATGTCTGTTTGAGAACTGGACCATTAGTGTATAGACTTAGCAGAACTGTTTAGGAGCTGATCAGCACTTGGGTTTTTTTTTTTTTTTTTGGTTTTTGGGTCACACCCGGCAGTGCTCAGGGGTTACTCCTGGCTCCATGCTCAGAAATTGCTCCTGGCAGGCACGGGGGACCATATGGGACACCGGGATTTGAACCGATGACCTTCTGCATGAAAGGCAAACGCCTTACCTCCATGCTATCTCTCCGGCCCCATGGGTTTTTATGTTGCTATGATTATCTTTATTGCACTGATGTCTTAAACATGCTCTAGTTTTGAATTTGGAGAGATAATACAGTGGGTAGAACATTTGCTTTGCATGCATGCAACCACCCTGGGTTCAATTCCTGGAATTTCATATGATATTCCAAGAGCAGCCAAGATAGTTAAAGTAAACCCTAAGAATCCCTGGGGTGGTCCCAAGACAAACAAAATTATTTTCTAGTGTTGCGTCATGCTGAAAAAAAAGCTAAGTTACTGAATTTTTTTCACATATTTAACCTCAACACTATTGACAGGTTGTACTCACTCTTCTAAATAGGAGGTCCTATCTACACACTATCCTATTGCTGTAGGACTTTGAATTTTTATTGAGAAGTTCTGTACTTATGAATATGTTTGTGTGTTTTCCTTTTTTAATCTTTTTTCTTTTAGAACCAACAGTACTTTTCTACAAAGGCTTTATTCAACAGGACTTGAGATATAAAGCTGCCTTTCCCACACATGATTTGGTGCCTCGTAACTGTACAATGTTTGTTTTCTTTTTCATTGTTCTATCACTGTCTTATGTTTAATATCAGCAGGAAACTTTAAACAAAAAGTATTTGATGACTTACAAACAGTCCTGCAGTCCTGCTCCATAAATGAATTGATCATATTTGCTTCTTGTTTGGAATTTTGTTTCTGGAAAGCTTGGGCAATATCTACTTCATTATCATCACTTGGAATGTAATAAGCTTTAGAACATGTGTACCTGAGAAAATGTAGTAAAGTATCATCTATTTGTGAGTATCTACCTTTCTTAGATGCATTACAAATTTATTTATGATACAGAAATTTAGTCTCCTCCAATAACAAGTATTTGCTTCACTATCATCAAATGTATCTCCAACTGCTCAATTTTATACTTTTCTGCATATGCAGTAATATGTATTTCCAATGCTGAATCAGTGTAATCTTTCTGAAGAAATTTTAATCTTATTTTCAGAAGTTGTTTTAGGGATCATTCCTGTTCTATGCTCAGAATCACATCTGAGGTGCATGGAGGACAATATGCATTGTCAATGTTCAAACTTGAATCAGTGGTATGCAGGGATATTGCCTTAACCTCTTTCTGTACTATCTCTGTGGCTACAAAGACATTTTTTTTGGGGGGGGGGGGCCTTTTTGGTCACAACAGGAGGCGCTCTCCTGACTCTGAGCTCAGAAGTCGCTCCTGGCAGGCAGAAGGACCATATGGGATGCCGGGATTCGAACCACCATCTGTTCAAATCAGCTGCACGCAAGGCAAATGCACTAACACTGTGGTATCTCTCCAGCCTCTTAAATCCCAACTAAACTTACAGATATTTTTTTCCAACAATACCATGATTATGTTATGATAAACTATGTTAAGACAAGCTATTGAACTTGGAAATTGACCAACAATATGACTTAAAAGTAAGCAGACAGAGGAAATAATAAAACTTAGAGCTGAAATTCATGAACTTGGGACCAGAAAGATAGCACAAAGGTAAGATGTTTGCCTTGCACGCTGCTGACCCGGTATTGCTTTTTTTAATATAATACTTTATTTAAGCATATTGATTAAAAATATGATTGTGATTAAGTTTCAGTCATGTAAAGAACACCCCCCTTCACCAGTGCAACATTCCCACCACCACTGTCCCAAATATCCCTCCATCCCACCCCACCCCCACCTGTATTCCAGACAGGCTTTCCAGTTCCCTCATTCATTCACATGGTTCTGGTAGTTCTCTGTGTAGTTATTTCTATAACTGCACTCACCACTCTTTGTGGTGAGCTTCATGAAGTGAGCTGGAAGTGCCAGCCCTCCTCTCATTATCTCAGGATTGTTGCAAAAATGACGTTTATTTTTCTTAAAACCCATACATGAGTGAGACTATTCTGCGTCTCTCTCGCTCTCCTCTGACTTATTACACTCAGCATGATAGATTCCATGTACATCCATGTATAGGAAAATTTCATGACTTCATCTCTCCTGACAGCTGCATAATATTCCATTGTGTATATGTACCACAGTTTCTTTAGCCATTCGCCTGATGAAGGAAGGGTATCTTGGTTGTTTCCAGAGCCTGGCTATTGTGAATAGTGCTGCAATAAATATAGGTGTGAGGAAGGGGTTTTTGTATTGCATTCTTGTGTTTCTATGGTAATATCCCTAGGAGTGGAATAGCTGAGTCAAATGAGAGCTCAATTTCCAGATTTTGGAGGAATCTCCATATCGCTTTCCATAGACATTGGACTAGACAGCATTCCCACCAGCAGTGGATAAGAGTTCCTTTCTCTCCACATCCCCTCCAGCACTGAATGTTCTCGTTCTTTGTGATGTGTGCCAAATTCTGTGGTGTGAGATGGTATCTCCTCATTGTTTTGATTTGCATCTCCCTGATGATTAGTGATGAGGAGCATTTTTTCATGTGCCTTTTGGTCATTTGTATTTCTTTTTTAACAAATCGTTCATTTCTTCTCCCCATTTTTTGATGGGATTCGATGTTTTTTTTGTTTTGTTTTGTTTTGTTTTGTTTTTCTTGTAAAGTTCTGTCAGTGCCCTGTGTATTTTGGAGATTAGCCCCTTATCTGATGGGTATTGGGTGAATAGTTTCTCCCACTCAGTGGGTGGATCTTGTATCCTGAGCACTATTTCTTGTGAAGTGCAGAAGCTTCTCAGCTTAATGTATTCCCATCTGTTTATCTCTGCTTCCACTTGTTTGGAAAGTGCAGTTTCCTCCTTGAAGATGCCTTTAGTTTCAATGTCATGGAGTGTTTTACGGACCTGTTGTTCTATATACCTTATGGTATCAGGTCTGATATCAAGGTCTTTAATCCATTTGGACTTTACCTTTGTACATGGTGTTAATTGGGGGTCTATGTTCGATTTTTTGCAAGTGGCTAACCAGTTCTGCCAGCACCACTTGTTGAAGAGGTTTTCCCTGCTCCACTTAGGATTTAATATTTTCCCCCATGCCTTCCAGGAGCGATTTCTGAGTGTAGAGCCAGGAGTAAGCCCTGAGTGCCACCAGATGTGGCCCAAGGATTGAGGGTATGGTATGCATGCTGGGAATAGTGGTAGAGGGAGGTCATCATTGGTGGTGGGAATTGCCCATATTCACTCTCACTATGTACCTTAAATATAACTGTGAAAGACCTCGAATTCTCATTGGTGTCAATAAAATTGCTTTTTAAAAATTATGAACTGGGGGCCTTGCCAGCGCTAGCCTAGGACGGACTGCGGTTTGATCCCCCGGGTGTCCCATATGGTCCCCCAAGCCAGGAACAACTTCTGAGTGTATAGCCAGGAATAACCACTGAGCTTTACTGGGTGTGGCCCAAAAACTAACTAACTAACTAACTAACTAACTAACTAAATAAATAAATAAATAAATAAATAAATAAATAAATAAATAAAAATTATGAACTGGACACCCCCCAAAAAAAATTTTTAAATGCAAAGATCAATGAAAGCAAGAGTTGTTTATCTGAAGAAAAAAAAGTACCACCGTTTTTGAAAAGAAAGAGAGTTAAAGTTTCAGAAATTGCTGCCCAGTCAACCAACTAAACCTGCATTTCAAGCTTAGGGTCTCCATGTGCAAATTTATTTCTCTGGAACTTTTGGAATAGCTTTTCTAAAGTGTCTCTGCCATTAAGAGGAACATATGACAACTTTAAGGATATCTTTCTCTGTTCTGACCAAATACTACCAGATTTGCCTATTGAGCCTTTCTCTCTAGCTTTCTCTCCTGTCCCAGCTACAAAAAGAAAAAAATTGTGTGAGTGGTTCTCCCCCATGATAAGATCAACCCTGTATTTGTGCTGATCCACCTAATTTGTGCATGAACCATTCCACATGGAGTAACAGGGAGAAGTTGGCACTTTCTTCAGTTTAGCATTTTGCCTAATCGCTATCACAGTGATTAAAACTGTGATTTTCATTTTGACTAGTCATTGCAATTGCAATGATTCAGGCAACTCAGCTCTAAAAAGTTCGAGTTGCAAATTATATTTGCTAAGCTAGTAGTCAGAATAAGGGCTGCTTATTCCCCACCTCCCACCTCGTTCCCAGAGATCCTGTTTTCTCCAGTGGTAGGAGATAAGAGGTAGGTTTAAAGGTATGAAAGTTATCATTTTTCTCTCCTTGCCAATGAAAAGAAATATAATTTTTAAAATTTTGTTTTAATTTTGTTCATTCATGTATTTATTTATTTTTTGGGTTTTGGGCCACACCTGGCTCGGCACTCAGAAATAACTCCTGGCAGACTTAGGGGACCATATGGGATGACGGGTTTTAAACCCAGATCAGTCTCAGGAAGGCTTGTGCAAGGCAAATGCCCCATTGCTGTGCTATCGCTCTGGGCCTAAAAAGAGGGATTTTTTTTTTATCCTTCCATAAAGTGCAATATGTCTTCAACTATGTGCTCCATATCTCTACAATTTTCTCAGTGGCTTTAAGGCATTTTTTAGCAGAGGAGTGTTTGAGTAGTGCTTTGTATGTTTCTTTTACTTGCAATTGTTTCAAGAATATATGACTGATAAATTATATGTTTACTCCTTTATCTACCCCCTTCTGTTTCTTCAGAATGCCTTATTAAGATCTATGAAAAGAATTGCCAGGAAGCCAAAGCTATACATACATATTTAAATGACATGGGCTTAATTAAGAAGTACATTCAAGAGCTCAAGAGCAGGTTCTGTCTACTCATTCTTAATATTTTTTAGACTTTTTTTTCTCCCACTTGACTTGTTTTTAGCCTGTACTTCTCTGTACTTTGTAAGAGATAGCCAGATGTTTCCACTTTATTTCTCTCTAAAATTAAACAACCCACTTTCCTTGTCAGCTTGGCTACTTCATATGTTCATGAAAGGTTAAAACTATTGTAGATGATTTAGTTCATTCATGTTGTTAGTTTGGAAGTGATATGTTTTTCAAGATTCTACATCCTAATACAGGGATGCATATTTCAATAAAAGCATTTATTTCTATCTGTCCTACCTGACGAAGTATAGGTATAGTACTCTCCAGAGCATAGCTTTCATCAATTATATGCTTGAAACATATCTCACTAAATAGCTTCTCATTCTTAAAATAATTACATCAATTTGGTGTTCATTCAATTCCATTAATGAAATTACCAAGCCTTTTGTTATATCCAGAGTATAAAAATTCATGATTTACTCACTATGCCACAATAATAAAATGTAGCATAAAATACTTACTTTCCTATCCAAAAGAAATTATCTAATTTCCCCATGTACTCATTGCCTAGTATGTTGATTAAAGACTATGGGAGAGTAAGACATGGTATTCATTATCTTTGGATATAACCATACTTCACATATTCTAGTATAGAATTTATAGGTACAGGCTTTCAGGTACCATTATGTAATAGAGCACCAGTGAAAATGCAGGATCATTCTTTATATAACCAATTCAGAGCTACATATTATTTTAATGAGAACTTTACAGAGCAATAATATTAAATTTTGCAGTGATAACCTACATTAATTTAGACAAACAAATATTCTATTAACAAAATTTTCAGGGGCTGGAGCAGTGGCACTAGATGTAAGGTGTCTGCCTTGCAAGTGCTAGCCTAGGATGAACCATGGCCCCATATGGTGCCTCCAAGCCAGGAGTGATTTCTGAGCCCATAGCCAGTAGCTAAGCATCAACAGGTGTAGCTCAAAAAACAAAGTAAAATTCCTGCTCCCCTTTAACACTGTCAGCCACTGATAAATTTTTTTTATTTAATCACCATGCTTGAAAACGGGATTTCATGATTGTTTTCAAGCATGCAATATTTCACTTCCAATCCCTTCTCCAGTGTTGTTTTTCTCCACCAGTGCAGCCATGCCTTCCCTCAATTCTCATTCCCTCCCTCCCACCCACCATCATCTCTGAGAGACATTTTTTTAAATAACTGTTATCACTGTGGTAACAGTTCTTTTGCTTTCCTACTTACCACCTTTAATCAACTACTTTTCTGATTGAACACTTCCTCCATCTTTGTTGTTGTTTTCCCTTCCCTGTATTATTTTCTCTCCCATACACACATTGTGGCATGCTTCATAGTGAAGAATAGCTCTCAGGTAATTTGTTTTTATTACCTTTGGGAATTTATTATGGCACTATTTATCTTTAAGTCCAACATATGAGAGAGACCATTCTCTATTGGTATCTCTCCTTCTGACTACCTCCACTCAGCATGAAACTCTCCAAAATAAATTCGCATAGTAGCAATTTGGATCTTTTTATGACTTAGTAATATTCCATTGTGTATATGTACTCTGGTTTATTTATGCAATAATCTGTTCTTTGACCATTGGATTATTTCCAGATTTAAACTATTATTAATAGTACTGCATAAAACATGAGAATGCAAATGTCTTTTCTCCATTGTGTTTTTTAGTATATCAAAGAAGTGGAGTTACTAGGTCAAATGGGAGCTCAATTCCTAGTTTTGTGAGAAATGTATGTATAGTTTTACAAAATAAGATGTGAGGAATTGGGGCTGGGGAGATAACATGGGGGTGGAATGTTTGCCTTCCATGCAGAAGGACGGTGTTGGAATCCCGGCATCCCATATGGTCCCCGAGTTTGCTGGGTCGATTCCTGAGCGTAGAGCCAGGAGTAGCCCCTAAGCAAAGCCAAGTGTGACCCAAAAACCAAAAAAATATATATGTGAGGAATTATCTTCCTAATTTCAAAGTGCAATGCAAATTGGTAGTATTTAAAACAGATTCATACTGGGATCAAAACAGATTCTCAGATTAATGGACTAGAACTGAAAATCAAGATACAGATACTTAGCTATATGAGCAGCTAATCTTTCGTAAAGATGCAAAAACTATGAAATGTAATAAAGAGAGTCTCTTCAACAAATGGTGTTAGGAAAAGTGATTGGACATATGCAAATATGAAACAAAACCTTTTCTAACAACATGTACAGATAAAAATGGATTAAAAACCTATATATCAGAACAAAATCCATAAGTCACACTGACAAAAACCATAGGCTTAACTCTCTATGCTATTGTAGCTGGAGGCATCTTTAAGGAATCAATAACATGGACCAGGCAAAAGGAAACAAAGATAAACAAATGGGACTACATTAAATTTAGAAACTTCTGCACCTCAAAAGAAGAAGTGATCAAAATACAAAAATAATCCCAAATTGGGAAATATATTTGTCCATATTCTTCTGATAAAGTATTAATATTCAGGATATATAAAATACATATAGAATAATATAAAAAGCATCCCAAATCATCAAAAATAGGAAATATATTAACAAAACTCCACAAAGAAGACATGCAGAGCTTTTACTTCAAGTCCAGTTTCCCTTGCTTGCATGTTTCTGTGTCTCTTTTGATTATTTTCTTTATCCAAGAGAAGCTGTCTGTTCTTTCTTGAATATATACTTTCTTTGTACTTCTCGCTGAAACTTTCTAGGATAAGTTTCTTCAATAAAAATTAACTTCACACACAAAAAATACAAATACATGGTCAAAAGTTATAGTAAAATTTTTTCTACATGATAATCAAAAGCAAAATGTAAATCAAATTAATAAAATATCACCTAACACTCCAGAGAGGCAGAAAACACAAAGAACAGCAAAAAACAGTCATGGCATCAGCCTGGGAGTAAAAAAGAGACACTCATGCACTACTGAGAAAATTTCTACAGGTCTAGCTATTCTGAAAAGCCACTGACTCTTTAAAAGCTTTAATATTCTAAATGATTGTGTGTCCTGTCTAAGTGATAGTAAAACCTTTGCCTCACCATTATTAATGAGTATATTAGAAATATTATTCAATTATTATCCCGTTATGTATAAACTATCAGGTTTGAATGCAACCATGTGAATTATTCAAAATTAGAGGACCCCTATTGCCACTATTTTTATACGATAACATTCTAGTAACATTATTTTAGTTATTCTAAAACCAACTCCTTAAATCTTCACAAAGTAACTTGCACTATATTCAATTTCGAACATACCACTGTATATTAATATTTTCACTAAATTTTTACTATCTTGTAAAATTTTGGGAATATCTTCACCCCCATACATACATGCCCATTAAACAATCATTTGTAACCTAACCTAATATATTTACATCTAAATGTGACAATATATTACATAAAACACTCTTATATCTCATGTTTCCAGTGGGGTTCATAGATAATATCAAATACTAGATACATCTAATACATACTAAGTAAATTGACATTTTATCAAGCTTTAGTTGCCATAGTGCCATTTCCAACTTTTTCATTGATATCCAAAATTTCAATAGTTAAACTAGCCAATAAATTTCTTATATGACAAGGTGCACAAGCTCCAAATATCTTTTTTTCCTGTCATACCTAGGTGCCTGTCTTAGTAATAATACAACATATTGATAAATAGCCACATTGAGCTACAGCTCTGCTATTCATCTTTATTTACATCTTAAAATTCACTAGTGTATTTTTTCAGCTCATCATGAAAATAGATTAACTGAAACTCAAATTGTTAACTTCTGATGAGTTATCAGAGTTACTTTTAGGTTGTTTGAACCAAACTTGGTACAAAGTGTAGTTATGAGTGTAGTCTGAGTGTAGTTATGGAATAGAATTGATAAGACAACAAGAGTCTAAGTCAATTTTTCTGGAAAAAATATATCAGATCTTCTGATCTCGCATCTATCACTTGCTGAAAGCCCGATTACCAGAGATAGTATCTATTTTATTCTCTATTTCTTTGAGACAGTCTTGTGAAATTTAATGCTGCATTCTATCTTGAGATTATGACGGACTTAATGAGTCATTTATTGGTCACAGTTATCCCTGTTTCCATGTGTTGCTTTGACAAACCTTTCCACTTTCCACTCTAATGGTTTTTATAAGCTCAAATAGAATGAGTAGTAACATTAATCTAACAAGTACTTTTATTCCTTCACTCAGCCAATGTTTTCTTTTTTTTATAGAGGGGCATGTAATAAAATAAAATGGAGTTTTAACTTGACAAAACACTTTAACACAGGTGTAAATATATAATTTTGGTAAAGTTTTGCTGCTTCCCAATTTCCCCTTGTAAATATGTAGAAAACATATTTCTTTATATAAGTATTTACACCAAACATATATATCTTATGGCTACATATATCTTATACACAAGTAGAACATCAGTAGACATATGTCATCTTTTGAAGAAGACAAATATCACTTGATCAAGAAAATAAAAGAAATATTAGTAACACAGATGCATCTAAATTTAGAATCTAATTTAGTAAGAGACTCCTTATTCCTAGATATTTTATGTGCAGAGATACTAACCTATATATCTCTCAATATTCAATACAAAGTGTCAATTATATTACCAATGTAATCTTTGCATTGTGTTAACCATGTTTGCAAGAACACATGTTTTAAATGTTTTTTTCTAACTTAGACTAGAATTCAGAGGTTTATATGGATCAGAATTTCATATGTTTGTACAATTACAATAAACATTTGGTAGTCAGCATAGTCCCCAGAGAAATGTCAGAATCTCTGACCATAGAATCTGTAAATCTGTTCATTACATGAATAAAAGAGACTTTGCAAATGTGATGAAGCTTATAGTATTTAAATAGAGATACTTTTAAATTATGTCAGTCCATTATATCCAAGATTGGTCAAATACAGAAAATATTATTGAGCCACAATAAAAAAGTTGGGCAGAAGGATAGGTCAGAAATACTTAACGTTGTGACAAGCCCTGGCTTTAGAGATAAAGAAAGAGGGAGAAGAGCCAAGGAATGTGGGAGGTTTCTAAAAACTGAAAATGTCCCTGGGCTGACAGCCAGCAAGTAAATGAAACTGCAGTTCCATAGTTAAATATAGCAGAATTCTGCCAAGAATCTGAATGAATATATCAGTGAAATCATTCTCAGAGCTCTGGAAAGGAACATAGTGCTAGAATGTCTTGATTTTGCCCTTTTGAAACAAACACAGAGCCTAGTTAAATTATGTTTTACTTGAACTTCAGATATATAAAATGTAAAATTTCAAAAGTGCATTGTTATATTTCAGTGTCTATATAGCAACAGCAAACAAAAAAGCAACTAGATAATCCAGGAAAATCAATATATTTTAAGTTAACTTTTGTTAAATAGTATAATGTCTCCACAGGTCCACAAGATTAAGACTTGACCAATTTGCGGAAGTAAAACCATTCTCTTTTCCAGGACTATCTGAATATGATTTTAGGATGAACTAAGCACATTATTACTAACAGTTGCAAAAAATTAGAATAAATAAACATATTACAGGGTAATATTATATTTTAAAATAACTTCTAAACATACAGTGGTGCTACTCTTAAACATTAGAGTATGGCTACATTATTTTCTCTGTTTATGCACCAAATTACAAATTTATTGATATGGTCATAGGCCAATTTCTTTAATTCACATATAGAATTAATCTGTTCTTCATCTCCTCCCTAACAGAACACCACATACTTTCAGTTGTTCCTTCTCTTTCATAATAGTATCTCTATCCTAGAAGTTAGTGTTCATCAAATGTAAGGATATACCAATTTAAACAACTAGTAAAACAACTCCTTCTTATTCAGACTGCTGCATATAATCTATCTTCACTCATAGTGACATAAAAGAACATAGACTAATGGGCTAAAACAACAGGAATTGATTTATCACTGTTCTAGAGGCTTGGCAGCCTGAGAGGATTGGATTGGTAAGGTTTATTTCAAGCAAACTATTTCTTTGGAATTATAAAAATTTGCTTTTCTATCATGAGATCCCCACTTTTATACTCATAAAACTTTATCTCTTAGGAAAAATATTTTCAAATAAAATTTTCTTAACTTTTAGAACCTAAATATATAAATTGGGAATAGGACACAAACTCTAATCCATTATATATGTTCATGGCCTTAGATACTCCTTTCCAAGAGGAGTGAATTTATAAAGATCTTTCAGTCTAACCCTTAATTGTGCTATAATTTCAGCAAAGAGCCTAACTTCAGGGCCCCTCTGTTCTCTAAATCTTGGTCCTCAGTATGTTATATAATTCTCAAGTCTATATGATATTACAATTTGAAAGTCTATATTATACAGTACAAGATAATATAGAAGTAGGCTGAAGTTGGTAAGGATCCTAACCTTTAAGATAGTGGCTAGAGTTACCAAATACTTAGCAAAATTATGTAAATTCCTTTCTAATTTGATGCATCATTTAGAAGCATTTAAAAAATCACCAGTTGAGTTGTTTATTATTTCCTATCTTTAATTCACTCTGTTTATGTTTACCTTTGATTTGTTTGGCAAGAATGGTGAGTAAAGATGTTTCTTCCTTTTGAATATGTTCTTGACTTTTAGGATCAAATTTATAGAAGTATGTGAAATTACAAAGGCAGATTTTTCAAACCTATTGTTGACTACATTTCTACACAAATATTAAGACATTTTGTTAATTGAAGAAAAATATAATACACAATAAAATACAGCTTACCATCTTTATATTTTTAGTAGTCATTTATCAGAAGGAGAAAAAGGTGATGATGAAAACTTTGTTATTTAACTTTGTGTTCTGTTGATTTTTTCTTTTTATTCTTCTGATTTCCTTTATCTCTAGAGTCTTTTTGTCCTTCTTTGACTTTTACACTTACCATTGATAATATTTGTTTCTATATAATATTTATACATGTATTTATCATTAAATAATAAGGATAAATAAATGATCATATAAGCATTAAATATTTAAAATATACATCTACCTCCTCTTTTTATATTCCACAATATTCATTTATTATTATTCATGAATCTTAACAATTCTACTCCTATTTGTAATAATATAAAAAATTAGATAGTCCATTTTTACTTGGAAAAGTTCATAAAATACATAGCTTCAAACTTTATGACTGATCTTTAGAATACAAATAAATAAAATTTATTTATGCACATAGAGTTTATAACCACAGATCTTCTCTGACCATCTTTAGCTCTTTACTATCAATAACTAATTAATTAAGCATATGGAATATGTAACTGGTACATATAAGGCATTATTTACACCAAAGTGAACTATATCACTCACTGTATTTTAAGTTTACATTGGTACATTTTGTTCGTTTATTTTTTTCAGGACCACACCTGGAAATGTTCAGAGTTATTCCTGTTTCGGCATTCAGTACTTACTTATGGCAGTGCTCAAGAAACCATATGAGATGCAGGGGATTGAACCTGGGTTGATTGAATGTAAGGAATGAACGTTAATTATTGTATGATTACTTTGTCTCAGAGTCAATTTTAATCATATTTACATATATTTATAAAATAAGTATTTTCATAATTATAACTTGCTACATACATACATTATTTCATGAAAATTTTTGTGTGTCATAAGCAAAAAGGTATAGACAATTTAAAGCATATTATGAGACCATTCATTCTAGCCAACTTGGTTAGTATTTTAAACTAAATTTTAGTTCATAGTATTTAAAAAAAATATTAACCTGTTTATGGTTGAGACTACTTTCTATTTCTTTGATAATCCCAGATAGGAGAAATTGATTGCCGATTGCATCCTTCCTTGCTGCTAATTCGTTATTTTCTAGTAATTAATGTTCACAAACATACATTTTTGGGGGGTTCACACCCGGCAGCGTTCAGGGGTTACTCCTGGCTCTATGGTCAGAAATCGCCCCTTGCAGGCACGGGGGACCATATGAGATGCCCAGATTCAAACCACTGTCCTTCCGCATGAAAAGCAAACGCCTTACCTCCATGCTATTTCTCCGCTCCACAAACATTTTAAAATATGGTTGTTAAATAATTATTTTATGAAGTGTTTTCGATTACTGTTTGGTTTATGACTATTTTGCACATTATTAATAAATAAAAGGACATTTCTTTATATTATGAAATATATGTATCCTTCTCTGAGCATTACTATGTTCTAACAACTATTTTGAAGACACATATAAAACTAATATTTAGTAGAGATAAATACACTTTATCAATATATAAGAAAAATATATGAAACAACATGTTATTTACTCTGAAAAAATAATATATAAAATACAAAACATACATAAATAAAAAATTAAATTCAGATACAATTAATGCAAAATGCATCAAAATATCATATTATGCAATTTTGCATCAAATATTTATATACAATATAAATATGATTATGTGTTTTGTGAAAGAAATCTCTTCAGAAAAGATGTAGTTATGTCCAATAGGCACATGAACATTTTTATCAATCTATTAGTATAAGATTTATGCAAATTAAATAACAGCGAGATATCTATTCAATTAGTGAGAATAGTTATTATACAAAAACAGAAAACAATTGTTAGAAAAAATATGGGAAATAGATGTAAATTGGTGAATAATTTTAAACAACAGTATAGAAAAGACTCGAAAATGCACACACAAAAATTCTGTAAAATTTACTTATTCCATTTATAGGTATTTACCAAAATATTCACTACACACATATGCACACACATAAAATCACTGGTATTTTTAACAGTATAGAACTGCAAAGCAAAGTGGCCATGAATTTACAAATGAAGAAAGAAACTTTCTAAATATTAGCAAGAATTTTTAAAAATAGGTTAAATGACAAATAAAAAGATAATACTTAAAACATACAATTTTAAAAATAAGTTAGCCTAGATCAGAAGGTTTTCCAGCAATTCATAATTTCCAGAATACAATTACAATCCTTTATTCTTGTTAATAATTGAGAATTTAATAGTTTCTGCACAACACAGAATAACCCGACCATTCCCAATAAATAAAATATGAAAAAAAATATTAACCATGAACATTGAACCATCATCCCATCTCAATTGACTAGCTAATATTTTTGTGAGCCTGATTTTATGTTATTGAATTTTTGAAACAGGAGGACCATTTCCCAAGATGTAGCAGAGAGACCCTTGGTACACCTGCTAGAAATTCTTAGCCAATTAGGCTGGTGGTTCATTATCAGGCCAAAGGAACAGTAATAAATTGGGTACTGTCAGTGTTGGGGGTTGGTGGCATGTAAAATAAGTGTCTTACCCTTTGAACTACTTACCTGACCCCACAAAATGATACCATTCTTTTAGTTAATTTATTACTTCTCAATTACATATCTTCTTTAAAAGTAAAAAAAAAAACAGAAACAAATTTTCATGTTAAAAAGTCTAAAGCTTTTGCTACTCAAAAAATTTATATTTTAAAATAGTTTCAACTTGTGAAACTAAAATGCACATAACAGACAGAACAAATGAACCTATGTAACCAGAGAAAATAAATTATTGAAAACTTGACAATAATGGAAAAATACAGTAATGTTTCTTGTTTAACATTTTTGTCACTATCTTTTATTTTTAATTTAGATGTTTTAGGATTTCTACCAAATATGGAATTCATGTGCTTTTTTCTCTACCTTGAGTTCTCAAATATTGCTCAAAACATTTTTCACACTTCACCACTTCCATGAAAATTTGCTTGCATCTAAATCTGACATTTCAAACAAACAAGAAAGGAATAACACTGGAACATCACCTGAGGTGAAATGTAACCCTCACAAGAAATATGGAACAAACAGGAATTATAAGAGGAAATATTAGAATATATTCTTAAATATTTTAGAGATCTAAAGCTCTTAAGCCAATAAAAAATAGAAAATAAACGGTAGATTATTAAGTTTTAAATACTGATTAAGCAAAAAAAAAGTTTACTAAACTTTTTGTGAGAGCTAGTTGGGAAATGAACCACAGTTTGTAGTGCTTCAAGTTTACTCTGTTTTGTGCTCAGGATAGTTCATGGTAGTAGTTCTTGATGGTACATATTGGGTGTTAGGAGTCTAACCTGCGTGAGTATGGTAATACAAAAAGCAAGTGCCCTGCCTACTGCACTGATTCTCCTGCCACCACACCACACCCCCACAATTCAACATTCTTTGTCAGTTACTAAAGTAGTAATTTTCTGATATTCAAAAATATTGTGGGGCAAGAGCGGTAGAACAAGCAGTAGGGTGTTTGCCTTGCACTTGCTAACCTAGGATGGAAAGCAATTTGATCTCCCAGTGTCCCATATGGTCCCCAAGCCAGGAGCAATTTCTGACTGCATAGCCAGGAGTAACTCCTGAGTGTCATCAGGTGTGGCCCACAAACAATATATATATATATATACTTTTTTATAATAGAATATTAATATATACTTTTTTATAATAGAATATTAAGACTTAAAATATTCCTCTACCTTGAATAATTACTCAGAAGATATCTAGTTACTAACAAAGTATCACATCAAATACATCATGAAAAATGTTTCCTAATATATCTAAGCTAAACCTGTCTTTTAATATGCTCTTAATTTTTTTCTTGTGTAAGATTTTAATCATTTATGTTATTATCATAACTTTTATCACACTAACTGAATATTGAAGAAAGAAAGGTATTAAACAATTGTATTTTATGGAATTTGAAAGAAACTTTTTGCTGTGCCTGGGGAAAATATAATCATTGAACTACATGTCAAAAATATTTGTTTGACTTGTCTTTCTCTTTAGAATGTCATCCAGTGAAGTAAGATCTTTCTTACAGAAATTTATGTACTTCTGTTACTAAGTCAAATAATATATAAGTATTAGATAATGATTAGTATTACTGGTTGGTTACTAACCTATATTACTTTAAATACTGGAAGTCAAACAAACTTTGTGAATTTTTTTATGTATACTGAAACTTCAAGTAACAATATTGGCTAATTTATATAATAGCAGTCCTGCTTACTATGCACTTGTCACAATATAAAACTCAAAAAGACAAATATATGTGATTACATTCACTAAGTAACACTGAAGAGCTTCAAATCATTCATTGTGAAAGCTGTAACTGTGCAAGTAAAATTAGTTTGGCTTTCATTTGGTTTCTATTTCCTTTCATTTCAAGATTTAGCTTTAAATGCTTGGGATAAAAAATAAAAGGGATTTTTTTTTGCCATATTCAAGTTCAGAAAGTTTAGGGAACAAGGAAACCTCAGGTTACTAAACTAAATAATTTATCTTTAAAATGGATGTCTGTAATTAGAAACATTAAAATAATGAAAGCTCCAAAGAAATATCCATGTATTTAAAATAGATCAAATAGAGGGCATCCCACATAAACCAAACCCCAAAATAATAATAATTAATTTTTAAATTATTTTATTCTAACTAAAATTTATATTAGTATTTTTATATATTAATGTAAATATTAAAATGTATTAGCACAGACACACCAGCTGCACCATCACTGACAACTGCACTTTGTCTATGGCCCTGTTTCAACACACATATGGCTCTCTGCAAAGACACCAATCTAACCGAAACTCCCTGTATGCTGGTATTTGGACTGACATTACTGGGACATATTTCAGAAGGCCTAGCAGCCAAAACCATACCTTACGAATGCAGTTGTCATGTCTGCATTCATCCAGCTCTATAGACTAAATCTATTTTCAGAAGATATCTAAATAAGTCATGAAAAGTTATGGATACACCAGCTACACAGCTAAATAATGTAATTTCTGGAGGAGAGGAAGGCCAAGTCCTAGACATGCTGAGGCCATGCTTGTTGAACCCATAACCCACAATATCCACTTTCCCAATGGCCCTGCTATATAACTCATCTCCAGCTCTCTGAGAGAAATCAATCTGACCAAAACCCCATGTATACAGTTATTTGGACTGACATCACCAGAACTGTGATGAAGTAAGTGAGTTAAGTTTTCCTCTCTCTGCCTTCTCTTAATTTCAGAAGGCCTGACACTCCTAACATGCCCCATAAAATCTGAAGTATCTATAATAGTGCTTAAAATACCTGGATCATACAGCTTCATCATGGCTGCAAGAAAATTCTTATTCTTTTAATGCTGTCATTCCCATAGGAGCACACCAATTTAGACACTAATGTGTATCTGAAGCCACCTAATAGAAACAAAAGAAGTGATGGAATGATAAACTAGTAACAAGAGCTTAATAAACCTGATAATGAGTTAATGGCCTTATTGGAAGATACAATAATTTCCACAACTATTCTTGTAACTGTACTCTTTTTTCTCTTCTTTTCATTAATATTTTCCCTCCCACTTACCTGGAAAAAAGTGTATTATGATAAACTAAGTCAAATATGTTTTACATAGCTTTTAACAGGTAATTATATACTAAAAATATATGTGAGATTAAACTGAAGAATATAAATTGTTAACATTTATTTTATCCATACCTACCTAGTTCTTAAGAATATATTTTGTTACAAAAATATAATAATATAAAATAAAATCAGATAACTAAAATGCTACATCAAATAATAAAACATAATTTACTGAGTATTTTCAAGATAACATACTTATGTCTTTTTACACATTGTGAATTTTAATCTACATAAATCTTGTGTAGATAAATAATGCTATTGTATTTTATCACAACAAAGATTTAAATAGAGAACAAAAAGCATTGAAATTGCTATAGATTTTTTTTGCTAAATGTCAAGATTGAATTGGAACAGAGGTTTTATGAATTAAAATCAAATTGTCGAGAGAACATAGGTAGGGAAAACATGGTGAGAGTTCCAGCACAAGCCATATTATCCTGCATATTTAACAGAACACAATATTTTTAATATTTTCTTTTTTGTGTGTGTGTGTGTGGTTTTTGTGTCACACCCAGCAGTGCTCAGGGGTTATTCCTGGATCCATGCTCAGAAATTGCTCCTGGCAGGCACGGGGAACCTTATGGGATGCCAGGATTTGAACCGATGATCTTCTGCATGAAAGGCAAATGCCTTACCTCCATGCTATCTCTCTGGCCCTATTTTTAATATTTTCAAATAGCATTTTCAGATAGCCACTTTTTACAAATAAGTCCAAAGAAGCAAAATATGGACTTGTATGTAGGTTTGCCTCAATCCTAACATATGTTCTTACAGCAATGTGTCTTCCAGCCAAAATGCTAAAACAGCAATAGCTAAATATTTCATACTTAGCAATAGCTAAGTATTTCAATGTTTCTTCCCAAATTAAATTATAATTATCAAATTCATTTTACTTTACTTATTGACTACATTTATTTGGGGCAAAGTTAAGATTTATTTCATAAGTTAAAATGAAGTCTTATATAAAACAGATGACAACAAATGCACTATAAACACAAAAACAATGAAAGAAATGTCTGAAATATGCACTATATATGGAGTTAATAAAATTAATTATATTCTGAATTATGACATATCATTACTACAGAAGGGTATATCTGCTTGCCTCTGGGAAATAGCATCTTTGGAAGGTGACCAGCATGGATAACTCATTTTATGTTGAAGTTTTTAACTACACTAGACTTTGCTTAGTGCCTTCCCCTCAACAATCACTTATGGCACAGTTATGATGACCATATTTGTTTGGTGCCAGAGATTACACACAGGTTAAGCTACATGCAAAGCAAGTACAATATGAAAAGTACCATAATATTGCTCTGGCCTCTATAGATTTAAAAAAAAGAAATGAAGAAGGGCTGAAGAAATATTATAATAGAAAATTGCTTGCCTTGCATGCAGCTGAGCAGGTTCAATCACTGGCACTCTATTTATTCTCTTGAGCCCACCAAGTGGCTCATAGTTTTTTTCCTGAGTCAGGAAAAAAACTATGAACATCACCAAGTGATGGCCAGAAATAAGAATAAAGTTGTGAAGGAAGAAATGAAGGAAATTAGGAAGGAAGGAAGAAAGGAAGGAAGGAAGGAAGGAAGGAAGAAGGGAAGGAAGGAAGGAAAATAGAGGTAAGAAAAAGGGAGAGATAAAAGAAGAAAGGAATAATAAAGGATGAAAGATGTATGGAAGAAAAGAAGGATGGAAGGAAGGAAGGAATTAAGTGAGGGGGAGGAAGGAAGAAAGGGAGTGAGGGAGGAAGGGAGAAGAAAGAAAGGTAGAGATAAATGAAGAAAGGGAGGAAGGAGAAAGAAAGGGATAGAAGGAGGGAAGGGAAAGGGAGAAAGAGAGAAAGGAAGAGAAGGGAGGGAGGAAGGGATAATTAATAGAAAGGAAGGAAGAAATTATAGAAGAAAGGGAGGGAAAGGGGAGGGGTTAGGAAGGATGAAGGAAGGGATGATGGAAGGAAATAAAGGAAGTAAGGAAGAGAGGATGGATGAAAGGAGAGAAGGAAGAAAGGGATGATAAAAGGAGAGAAGAAAGAAAGTAAGGAAGAAAAGAAGGATAGGATAGGAGAGAAGTAAGGACAAAAGGATAGGATAGGAGAGAGAAAGGAAGGAAGGGAGGATGGATGGAAGAAAGGGAGGATGGATGGAAAAGAGAATGTATGGAAGGAAGAAGGAAGGTAGGATGGATAGAAAGAAGGGAGGATGGATAGAAGGAAGGGAGAATGCATGGAGAAAAGAGAAGGAAGGGGGAAAAGGGAATAAAGGAAGAAAGGAAATGAGGAAGGAAGGAAGGAAGGAAGAAAGGAAGGAAGGAAGGAAGGAAGGAAGGAAGAAAGAAAGGAAGGAAGGAAGGAAGGAAGGAAGGAAGGAAGGAAGGAAGGAAGGAAGGAAGGAAGGAGGGAATGGAGGGAAGGAGGGAATGGAGGGAAGAAGGGAGTCAAAAATAGATTACAGTGGGCTTTTTGTCTGCTCTGCACCCTTTATGTATTCGTGTGTGCCCCACCCCCTACCCCACTAACATGTGATCCTTAGGCTCAGAGTCAAAAATAAGTCCTCTGATCAACTGTGTATACTATCGCCTTCCCCTTTGATCATTTTTCTCTAACTTAACAAAAAAGCAGAGTTTAGAAAAGTATTCATTAATTGATGCACACAAATGATTTAACTTCATGAGATTTATAATAGCTAAGTAGATAATAGTTTTTCTTAAAAATATTTGTTTTGAGAATATTAAAGTGGAAATATTTATTTAGTATGTAAAAGCAATAGATCTTTTTAAGTAAATGCTAATTCCTCATGTTTGATTGTGTACTACTTAATTTTCACCTTTCTTTAAAACTTAACTTTAGGGCCGGAGAGATAGCATGGAGGCAAGGTGTTTGCCTTTCATGCAGAAGGTCATAGGTTCGAATCCCGGTGTCCCATATGGTCCCCTGTGCCTGTCAGGAACAATTTCTGAGCATGGAGCCAGGAGTAACCCCTGAGCACTGCCAGGTGTGACCCAAAAACCACAAACAAACAAACAAACAAAAAAGTAAAAAAAACCTTAGCTTTAAATCTTGGCTCACCATTTTTTCTCTCAAATACCAATCACTGGACATGGAGATAATGATTTTTAATATTTTTTTTATGATTTTTAATATTAAAGTCTCTGTTATATACGAATATATATACATATATGTATAAGTATATTTTGGGGGGGTCACACCCAGCAGCAATCAGGGGTTACATCTGGCTCTGCGCTCAGCAATCACCTCTAGCAGGCACGGGGACCATATGGGATGCCGGGATTCGTCTGTCCTACATTGGCTGCATGCAAGGCAAACGCCATACAGCTGTGTTATCTCTCCAGCCCCTATATTGGTTTATTTGTATTATTTAATATTGCACAATGAGTACAGGATGCATAAACAAATAAAATGAGCACAATGCTCTCTATATCTGAAAAATGTGTTAAATTCCTGGTTATCAAAACATACCCAGTAAAATGTATGAGAAATTAATATTCAGACAGCAGAAAAGTTAATTTCTGAGAAGCTTATTTTACTTAAGGAACATGTGGTATCATTATATGATATACAAGAAAATCTACCAAACTATCCTTAGACAGAGAGGACATTTGGTTTCAAATATCAAAGATTTTATACAATGATGCATATGCATAGTAAGAAAAATTTATATGTATATCAAATTAGCAAGAAATTAAAAGACATGTTGGAAAAAAATTTCATAATGACCATTTGATTACAGTAATTTTAAAAATGCACTCCTTTGTTGGCCAGAGTGATTAACACTGGCCAACAAAGTAATAACAGCAGGTAAGGCCTTTGTTTTGAAATAGCAGAACCAGGTTCAATCTCCAGCATACCATAAGATCCCCAAAATCTGTCTGGAGTCATTTCTGATATCAGAACTAGGAATAACCCCTGAGTTTTCCAGGTGTGGTCCAAAAAATAGCACCCTTTTGTAGACCTGATTATTTATGTCTCAAACTTTATGAAATATAGAAGATAGTGAGTCATAAAAGTGTAATTGGAGAATAAATAAAAACAAAAATAAGAAAAAACTAAAACAATACAAGACAAACAATTATATCAACAGTAGTTATATAATACAATTCACAAGCAAAACAACATAGCTCTTAAACAGTCTTCAGACACTGCCACAACAGTAAATCAATACTAAAATAAACATCAATTCGACTCTTAATTAGTTGCATATATAATATTATGGTCTAATTACTTTAATACAGCTATTTTCTTGCATAAAGAATCACAGAAAATAAAATTCAAACAAATCAGGTGTAAGAAGTAATTCTATTCTTCATTTCATGGGATAAAATTACTATTTAAACACTACAGCTATCTTTCAAAATGTTAAAAATGTAAATACCATTATTATGGGTATTATTATATTTTAAGATCTTACCAAGAACTACTCCATTTAATACAGCAACTTCACTGTAAAGAATACAAATAAAAAATAAGATTTAAAAACACTTCATATTGATCCTGGAGAGCTACATGACCTGAGAGGAATCAATTTCTCTTATTTTTGTGTGAGTACCACAAAGTATGTGCACATAATTATTCTGACTGATAAATTCCAAAATAATCCAGCAACAAAAGGTGTGTAATTGCTCTTCCAGTAGAGCTGGCATTAAAATGTGAGTTTCTGAATATTAGATAAATGGTTTGTATTTTCAATAATATCTTCCATTAATTAGAAAATACCTCATTTTATATGATAAAGATAAATTTGTCTTTGTAAAAGAAAAAAGTTGGCCATGTCAATGGGCCCATTTCCAAATTTCCTAAACTTCTACTTGCTTTTCCACCTTTACAGGTGAAATTAATCTACTGCCTGATATCTCTGGGCCTATTTTGCAGCCAAAAACATACTTTCCTCCCCCCTTTTATATTTCTTAGAGCTTCCATTCCTGATCTCTGATATATCAATAGCCAAGTATCATATTTCCTAAAATACACAGCCACATATCTGCTGCCAAAAATTTATCTAATTTCATACTGCTCAAGTTACACTTCCTGCCACTGTAAAAAAAAAGAGAGGCAGGGAAGGAATAGGGTGACTCCAGTCTAATCATTCACACAACGGGATTCATTACAAAGATTCACCTTTAGCACAGCAGAACACAGGAAATACAATGGAGGGGGGAGTCTCAGAAACCTACCTAGTTCAATGATGGAATATAGTAACATGAAAATATCAACAAGCAACAATTAGCTCCTAAATTGTCAGAGAATTACTTTAGTGACATCATATTTAGGATGTTTATCAAGATCAAAGAAAAAATGGGACAGTCAACAAAGCACAAAAGAAAAACAAAACAAAAAGCAAAATAAGAAAAATAATCAGAAATTAAATAAATTAAAAATGTGTTAGATGACATTAAAAAAGTAAATGGTCTAAACAACAGAATACCAGTAAGTGGGATTAATATTGAAAATCTCTACAGGAAACCTCTATGTGTCATCTATTTTTCTAATGTAAGTGCATTATATATCCACTTCTTTGAATAAAACACATTTTTATACTTTTAAGGTCTTCCATGGTTTCTCAATTCTCACTCTTTCTAGACTTTACATTTTTCAGATTTAATATTTTATTTAAATTTAGATGTAGTAATCATGATTTTAAAAAGTGTTGATATTTGGGGCCAGAGCAGTGGCTCAAGCAGTAAGGCATTTGCTTTGACAGCGCTAGCCTAGGACGAACAGTGGTTCGATCCCCCAGCATCCCATATGGTCCCCAAGCCAAGAGCGATTTCTGAGTTTATAGCCAGGAGTAATCATCAGTGTCCCCCCCAAAAAAATACATCTTTTGAAAAAATATTTTATAAACTTATGATTTACAATTATGTAGTATGTCAAGATATTAACTCTATTATATATATTTATATATATAGGTGTCACCACCTCCATAGTAACTATATACTTTTTAAAATATCTATATTATGCATGATTAAATGTCCAGAATATGACAGTTTTTTCTATTAAACTTCTTTATGATGTAGTTGGGTTTGTCTCCTTAGTGTATCACTATATCATCCTTGAATTCCTCAAAAAATTTTTAGAAACATATTTTCTTCTATTGTATTTCCTTCAGTGCCAGTGTGACATTCTCTATAAGCCACTAACTTCCATTGCCTTTTAAATATATAGCACTTCTGTTAGCTTTAACCATTACTGGTATTCCATAATTCACCATTTATTCTATTCTGATAATGGCAAACTAATTTATTGCAGTCATATTTCTAGATGTACTTTCTGCATGTTATAGCCACAATTTTTGCTTTATATATCTCTTGATATATTTTAAGTGAGTTGCAATGTCATTGAGCTAAGAGCAAAGGACAGAATTATTAATTCAAATTGCAATCTTAAATATTATCTCAATAAGTTGGACATGTTCACCAACATAAAATCTATTTTGATAGTTAAAATATGCTGCTCAATTCCTCAAAATAATCTGCCCATAAAGTCTAAGTTAATAAATACACTATTATCTAAAGGTTGTACACAATATTAAAGTAATAATAAACCAATATAATAAATCAACCACAAACCCAATTAATTTCCAAAGCTATTAAATTGACACAAAAAGAAATACTTAAGCATGCTACTATTAATATGAAATAAAAATGGACTTGAGACCTCAATTATGCACATTATATACATTATAAGCTATTATTGTATTTTATTTATTAGTTGTATAATGAAGAATATGAATTAAAATATTTTATTTCAGATTGCACCCTCATGTTGGAAACAGAAATTTTCAATTTAATAAAAGTTAAAGTATATCATATACATATACCTATCATATATTCATTAAATATTCCCTCTCTTCTTTTTTGTTCTTATCTACTCTGCATTCTTCAACTTTCTCTTTTTACTATTGTCTTTTCAATGTCCCAATTTTGTCTTTATTCCACATAATAAATTGACCTTAGCAATTGCTTAACTTGACATGATATATTCATAAAATTTCTTAAAAATTTCTACATGTATGATTTTAGAATCTATCAAAAACACCATTTAATACTTGTTGCCTAGTATTATCATCAAGAAATGAATATACTTTACTTTTTAGAAAAAAAATTTTAATAAGTCATCTCAATATATAAACAAACAATTAAAAATATACATTGATAAAGTATGTCACACAGTCATATTAAGATCATAAACAGTATTTTAAACAATAAGTATGATTTTTCTCATACAATATCCATGTCAGTATTCTTCTTTGATAAACTCAATTAATTAAGACAGATATGTGTATTAATTTGTATTGTTGAATAACTCACCATGAAACTGATATTAAGATTGTATTTTACCTCACATAAATGTTTAGTGTTTAATTGAAGTGTAAAATATACATTATTTAAAATATCCTAATATATTTTAGTACTTGGAGCTTAACATATTATTATGTGTATTAACACACTCACATATTTATACATATATGCACATATATACATTTATATATAACTAAATACTAGTGCAGAAAAGTAAAGTAGCTCAAAACCAAAGATAAATAAAAATACTTTAAAAATTAGCTCAAGGAAAATATCATTATACACTCTGGAGGAGTAAATATTACATCATTCTTTACTACAGAATCTAAGAATGCATGAATATAGGCCAGAGTGGTAGAGCAAGCAGTAAGGCATCTGCCTTGCCCACACTACCCTAGGACAGACACAGTTTGAACCCCCAGCTTCCCATATGGTCCCCAAAGCCAGGAGTGATTTCTGAGCACATAGCCAGGAGTAACCCCTGAGCATCACTGGGTATTGCCCCCAAACAAAACTAAACAAACAAAAACAAAAAAAGGGTGCATAAATAGTTTTAAAAAATCAAGAAACATATAACTTTAAAACTGTATGTCCTATGTAATCAAGAATGAATGGTAAATAAAGAATAAATAGTTAAAAATATATTTTCAGGTAAATATTTTGATAGGACAACACTTTACCTATGTTATTAAATCTGCCACCTCATAAAATATAATACATTTTTTTTATCAAGACCATATTTAAAAGGAAACTAAAAAAATTTCTTCAGCTGGGAAAAAATTAGCACAAAAGGGAAAAATAGGATAAAAATTTTAAAAAATCTGGAACATTGTATGACTAAAACTCAACTATCAAGAACTTTTTTAATCTGTATTTCAAGGTGATTAAATTCAAAAAGTAATAAATAACAATATAAATAATATATTGATAATATAAAGTAAGATTTCTATATTTACTAAACTGTACACATAAATAAGTAAAAACATTGTGCTGTGTTTTGGATTTACAACATCAAGCACATGGTAGTAAATTGCACCTATAGAAATGTGAGGCCCAACCACAAAAATGTTTGTAATTATAGTGCTTAAATAAAGATATTAAAAAGAAAAGAAAAATGAGACTATACAAAGTGACTCATGTCACTTGTGTGAGATTGTACACTAATAATTCTAGAAAATAAAAATGTAATTTACAACCATGAAAAAGAAATGTCAAATGAAAATTGAGGACAAAATACAAAAATTAATGCAAATTTTGAAAAAGAGAAAATAGAGAAATGAAAGGAAGTGAGGTAGAGGGTTCATACGAAAACTTTTTAGTCAAAATGGTGAAGATAAATCATATTATATAAAAATGGCAATGAATATTCTTGTATGAAACAAAAAAAAAAAAACCACAGAGAATCAAAATCTTGAATAGAATTAGGACTTATCTAAAGGAGGAGGGTGAAATTGACCAGGCCTGACCAGCAGCACTCCAGCAGCTGCTCTACCATTACTGGGGCTGGGACAGGAGTGCTAGAAGAGGATCCACTCTGTCTGACAGGTAGAGAGGGAGGTTGAAATTGACCAGGCCCATTCAGCAGTGTGGCAGCGCTCCAGCAGCTGCTTCACCATTACCGGGATGAGGACAGGTGCACTCGGAGTGGAACCACGCTGACAGATAGAGGAGAAGGGAGAAATTGACTGAGCCCAACCAGAGGCGCATTGGCAGCTGCTCCGCCATTACCAGGGCAGGGAGAAGCATGCTTGGAGGGTATTTATCTGTACTTGTGCCTGCTGACATTTAGAGGGGGAGGGAGAAATTGACCAGAGAATCAAAACATTGAATAGAATTAGGACTTTTCTAGAGAAGGAGGGTGAAATTGACCAGGCCCAATGAGCAGCACTCCACCAGCTGCTCCGCCATTACTAACGTGGGGACAGGCACGCTAGGAAATGAACCACAAGGTCTGACAGATAGAGGGGAAGAGGGAAATTGACCAGGCCCAACCATTAGGGCTCCTCTGCCATTACCTGGGCTGGGACAGGCTAACTAGGATGTTAACCACTCGGTATGACAGGTAGAGGGGGAGGGAAAATGACAGAGGCCTGGACCTCCACCACACCTTCTGACAGGTGAAGTGAGAGGGGCACTTGCTGCAGTTGGCAAGGAGGAGGGGACTTTCGCCTTCTGGCAGGTAAAGTGAGGGAGTTCTGAGGGTGGGCCAAACAGCAGAAACCGCAGCCTTCATACCCACCTAGAGCTACACTCCAGAGAAGGGACCCAGTCCCACTCCATAGGTAACAAAGGAGGGCTAAAATCTGAAGGCACTACACTCCAAGTCAAATCATGAAATGCAAAGAAATATGGGTAAACTAACAAAGACACTAACAACTGGGGATATGGAGAGAAATCCTAGCAATTACTAAGTCCACCAAAATGCATGGGCCAAATAGATGAGGATTTAAAAGTAACAATGCAAGCCAAGGCAAAAGAAATAAAGGAATCACTCACTAGTCAGTGAGTTCAAAAAATCCATAGATGAACAAATCAATCAATGCAAAGAAGAATTTTACAGAAGATGAGAGAATTCATACAAATAGAATTAGAGAAAATAAAAAAGGCCTAGCAAGTCAAAATAGTGAATTACACAGTTGGAGAATCACATAGAAGAATTTTAAGAAAAAAATTACAAACAAAAAATGATAAAGAAGGCAATAAGGAAATAAAAAGTAAAGCATTGGAAGAAAAACTAGGGTATTTAATGAGCATAGACAAAAGAAATAATCTGTGAATTGTAGGAATACTAGAAGGAGAGGAAATAGGGAAGGGGGAAGAACAAGTGGTCAGGGAAATAAGAGCATAAAACTTTCCTACCCTCTGAAAAGAGGCTCCATTGCAAATCTAGGAGGTGAAAAGAGTCTCTAATAAAATAGACCCTAATAAACCAACACCAAGGAACATAGTAATCCAAATGACAAAAATAAAAGAAATAAATAAAAAGAGAGAGAGAAAGATGAACTACTTAAAGCAATAAGAGAGAAAAAAACGAAGTACAAAGGAAGGGACATAAGAATCAAACCAGATCTCCTATTTGAAAAAAATCAAGCAAGAAGAAAGTGGCATGACATATTTAAATGACTGGATGAAAGAAACTTCCAACTTAGTCTACTACCTGGCAAAACTCTCATTTATATGGGAGGGAGGACTAAAAACATTCTCAAACAAAAAAAAGAACTCGTGGTATTTACACACACACACACACACACACACACACACAAACAATTCTAAATGATATACTCAGGAATAAATTACACAATCTAAACCCCCGATTGTAACAATAACCACCCTACACTATACAACTGCACAATAGCACTCTGTCAATAATCTCCTAAAATAAATGGACTAACTCTCCCATTAAAAGACACATAGTAGAAAATTGGATTAGAAAATAAAAACCATATTTCTGCTGTCTGTAAAAACACACCTACAAGTACAGATAAACACAGGCTTAGAATAAAAGGATGGAAAGCAATTATTCAAGCCAATGGAAAACAAAGAAAGATGGTACAGCCATTCTTATATCAGACCAAATTACATTCAACCTCAAGAAAGTTATCAGAGACAAAGAGGGTCACTACTTACTGATCAGGGGAAAACTAGACCAAAAAGTACTAATTCTGGTCAATATTTATACACCAAATGCAGAGCCAGCAAAATATTTAAGTCATTTACATGCAAACCTGAAGAAATATATGGAAGTAATGTGATAGTAGTAGGAGATATAAATACTCCACTATCATCACTGGACAGATCCACCAGACAGAAAACTAGCAAAGAAATAAGAAGCCTAAGTGAGAAATTAGAAGAACTAGGGCTAATGGACTTATATAGGGCCCTCCAACCCCAGAAAGCATAATATACATTTTTCTCAAGTGCACATGGAACCTTCTCCAGAATAGATCATGTTGAGATTATAAATCTAACTTGCATAAAGTCACAAATATAAGGATAATTAAAGCACCCTATCAGATCACTATTTAACAGAGATTAAGGTTGATTGTAAAATAAAACTATGAAGAAAATCCAACACCTAGATATTAAACAACATGCTGCTAACCAACAGATCAAGAGGAGCTCAAGGAAGAAATAAAAAGATTCATTGAGACAAAAGATAATGAAGAAACAAATTGACAAAATCTGTGGGACATTGGAAAACAGTAATTAGGGGGAAACTTCTAGCAATATAGGCCTATGTCAGAAAAAAAAATTACAAAATCAATAGTTTAAAGGGAAAAACAGTAGCAAAGAAACCAAAATGAACAGAAGACAAGAAATAATAAAAACCAGAGCAGAAATAAACAACATAGAAATTAAGAAAACCATACAAAAAATCAATGAGATGAGGTTTTGAATGAACAAACAAGATAGACAAAAAAATGATGGAAAACACCCAAATATATAGGATCACAAATGAAAGGGGAGAGATTACAACAGAACACCAGGCAATCCAACACATCATAAGCACTTATGAACAACTATTCTCAGTCAGGTTAGAGAACCCAAAAGAAATCAACAGATATTTGGAAAAACATCATCTTTCAAGACTGGATAAGAGAATGTAGAAAGCCTAAACAGGCCAATCACATCTGAGGAAATGAATCAGTAATTAAGAAACTCCCAAGAACAAAAATCCAGGTCCAGATGTTTTAACAGGTGAATTCTATCAAACACTTGAGAAGAATTACTACCAATGATCCACAGCCTCTTCAAAACATTGAAAAGACAGAAATCCTTTCTAATTCCTTTTTTTGATGCTAGTATCACACTCATTCTCAAAGATGGCAAAGACACTGCCAAGAAAGCAAACTACAGATCAATCTCACTAATGAACATAGATGCAAAAATCCTCAACAAAATCTTAGCAAACCAAATCCAACAGTACATCAAAAAGATTATACACCATAACCGAGTGGGATGCAAGATGGTTAAACATATGCAAATCAATCAACATCATATACCACATTAACAACAAGATAGATAAAAATCACATGATTATATCATTCGATGCAGAGAAGACATTTCACAAAATCCAACACCCATTTATTGATGAAAACACTCAGCAAAATAGGACTGGTAGGAGTCTTCCTGAAGATAGTTACACCTATCTATAAAAAGCCCACAGCCAACATTATCCTTAATGGCAAAAAACTGAAAGCATTTCCACTAAGGTCAGGGATTAGGCAAGGCTGTCTACTCTCCACCCTTATTCAAAATAATTTTAGAAGTCCTAGTAATAGCAGTCAGACAAGAGAAGGGAATTAAAGGAATCCAAACAGAGAAGAGGAACTCAACATATCTCTTGTTGCAGATGATATGATGATTTACATCGAAAACCCTAGAGTCCACAATAAAACTCCTAGAAACTATTAACGAACAAGCAAAGTAGCTGGCAACAAAGTCAATACATAAAAGAAAATAGCATTCCTCCATACAAATAACAAAGTAGAGGAGAAAGACATTAAGGAGACAATCCCATTTAAAATAGTATCCAAAAATATCAAGTACCTAGGAATCAACCTTACAAGAGAAGTGAAGGACCTATAACATGAAAAATCAAAACAATTCAGAAAGAAATTAAAGAGGACCTAAGGAAATGGAAGAATATCCCATGTTCATAGGTAAAATCAACATCATGATTATCTTACCTAAATTTCTATATAGAGTCAATGCAGACATCATTTTTAAGGACTTAGAACAATAAATTATAAAATTCATCTGGAACCACAAAAGACCCAGGTTAGCCAAATACATACTGAAAAACCAGAAGCTGAGTGGCATCTCTTTACCTAACCTGAAGCTTTACTATAAAGCCATAGTGATCAAAGTAGCCTTGTACTGGAACAAAGACTAGGCTAGGTTGATGACAAATGATAGAAATGATGTATAATGCAAACACCAATTATAAGGAAACTGGAATAAATATATTAAAATGAGCTAAAATAGAGAGCACAGATGGGCTATTTCCAGAAAAAAAATCAGCTTTATAAATACTAAAAGGCTAAATTTATCAAAAAATACTAATCATAAATGTATAACACCTGAACTAAACTATATTAAAAAAGAGAACAAGGTAATTCCACAATGATATATATATGGTTATATATGGTTTGGGGCTATGCCATGACTCTTAGAGGTTACTCCTCACTATGTGCTCAGAAATCGCTCCTGGCTTGGGGGACCATGTGGGTCGCTGGGAGATCCAAGCACGGTCAGTCCTAGGCTAGTGCTGGCAAGGCAGACGCCTTACTGAATGTGCCACTGCTCTGCCCCCATAAAGGCTTACTTTTATATGGCTCTATTTCCTTGATTTTATTCTCTATGCTACATATGAGTGAAATGCATAACTATCTTTCTCTAAATTTTTAGTATGATTCCCTTCATTTCCATCAGGCCAGCTTGTCACAAAGGGAAGATTTTACTTTTCAAATAAATACTGGGCTTGTAACTCATTACATATATTATATACTTATTAATAGTTAATTTATTCAATTGTCATTGGGCAATTAAATTATTGTTATTTAATTAGAGTAGGAATAAACATTGAAACCAGCTCTGTGTGTTTAAACTAAGTCTGTGATGGCTGGATCATATATATTTATAGTCTTAATATTTTAAGAAAATTTTAATTATGTTACCAGATACTAACTGATGTTACTTATAAGAAATTATTATATATTAGCTAGACTATATTGCATGATAATTATTTGTGTATAAGTCTTATCTTTGCTCCAGAACCTTACAAAAACTTGTTGATTTTGTTCTTTTTAAATATAGAACACTCAGAATAGTGAGTTGCCTCATAATATGATTTTACTGTTATTAATAAAATAATAATTAAGATAATTTTCCATTTACTTTTCTCTATATTGCTTGACAAATTTTATATTCATATCTATATCTTCATTTTTATTGGATTGTTTATATTCATTGTTAAATTTTGTGATTCTTTTGCTACCTTGTATACCTAGTTTATGCTATGTGTGTGTATGAAATTATTTGACCCACTCATTGGGATACACTTTTTACTTAAATGATAGTGTTTTTTACTGTAGAGAAACTATGAAGTTTTATATTTGCTTAGTTTTCCTTGTCATTGGAATCTTTTCACAGAAGACAGCACTGAGACCAATACTATGCAGAAATTTGCCTATTTTTTTCTTCGATGTATATTGTGTTTTCATATATAACATCCAAGTTTTTGCTTTTAATTAATTTTGCATAAATGTGAAATAGTAAATCACTTACAATATTTTGTAATATAAAATATCCATTTTTAACACAATTAAAGGTATGCTTTTATCATCTTTGTTGTAAATTAACTGTCCTATATGTGAAGATTTATTTCTTTAGTTTTTTTAAGTTTCTCAGTAATCTGAGAAATTCTGTTGCTACATATTTTTATTAGTACTTATTCATATTATAATGTGAAGTTGGTATTTTATGAGACTGACCTTATTATTTTTCCTCACATCTCCATCCCCATCACTGCATCTGGTACATTTGTCCCTGAACCCTGCCAGAGTTATCCCTAAGCTAGGAATAATTCCTGACCACTCTCCTTGTTGCAAAACAGAGAGGCTATAGAGATAGTTCATGAGTAAGGCAATATTCTTACATACAATCATCCTGGGTTCCATCTGCAGCACTCGCTATAGTCCACCAAGGAGTACCAGAAGTGACCACTAAATATAGAGTCAAAAGTAAACTCTGAGAGCCACTGAGTGTGGCCTCCAAACAAATAATACAATCTCAGAAACTGGGTCATAGGTGAGAGATTTAATTCACTCATAGACTGTTGTTTTGAATTTTGTGAGCCATTGGTTCTATCAATGTAAATAAGAGTAAATATTATTACAATGTTAATTTTTGTCTTAAATTTTTTAATTTTATAAAACAGCATCAATAATCTCTTAGTATATAGTTTGAAAATCTCAACAATGAGTAACATAACTAATTATCAAACAGGAGGTGGGGTGGGAGAGTGCAGACAAGAAAAGACAGAGATAATGTTAGAGAGCTGAGAACTTAGCAGTAGTGGGGTGAAGTAAGTTTTTATATAGATAATAACAATCTGAATACTATATTATTTTTCTTTTTTTGTTGTTGTTTTTGATTTTGGGTCACACCTGGCAGCGCTCAGGGTTACTCCTGGCTCTATGCTCAGAAATTGCTCCTGGCAGGCTCAGAGGACCATATGGGACGCTGGGATTCGAACCACTGACCTTGTGCATGAAAGGCAAACACTTTACCTCCATGCTATCTCTCCGGTCCATATTTTTCTAAATCTTAATACATTGAACATGGAAAACAGAACCAGAAAAAAAACCTCACATTATTAAAGCTTAATAATAAAGCTTAATAATGACTGTCGTTTTCAAGACCTATAATCTTTCTCCACCAATATTCCATTATTTTCAATAGTTAATAATATAAACACCTACTTTACAACATTGTTCCCCAGGCAAAACTAAACAAATGATTTAAAATAATAGTTTATACTACTTAAAATGTATTAATACCTTCAAAAATATTATCTATATCATTTAAAAATTCTATTTACATTGATATAAAACTTGAAAAGGTGCTATGATAAATTGAATAAATAACCAAGTTAAGTAAAATCATTTGCTGAAAATTTCTGAGTAAAAATTTAATTCTTAGACTTCTGTCTATGTCATATTAACTCCCTATGTTACTTTCTTTTTAATTAATCAATACTCTAGTGAACAACTACCCAAGAGTTATAATTAAGCTAGTATATATTCAACACTATCAATATAATGTTTTCAGACATAAAAGACAATTGGCAGATATAAAATTCCAGGTATGCAATGTTTCTGGTTCATAAATTATTGTAAAAATCACTTTATTTCAGTCCCTGAGAGAGGAAGAAAAGTCTGTATTTGGGCTTTATATATACATTTTTGATTTTGGATATTTTGGGTATTATTTGTTTAAAATTTTATTTATAGTTTTCCCATATACTAAGTATAATGTTTACCCCATCATATTTTTCTGATGTAGTAATTTCACATCATTTTGTTTGTTTATGTGTAGAAGTAATATTTTAAGATAGATTTAATAGAGGAATCTATGTGGCTACCAGCCAATAAAGTCTTTAAATCAAATGCCTTTATACTTATCAACACATCTCTCACTCTATCAATAAATTTAATCAATGCATCCTAATTAAACAAACATGATACTATAATTACATCATAATGCAGTTTAGTAAATAGAGCATGCAGGTCTTATATAGTTATAATTCCTATAATATGCTAGATAATATAAGATTTATATTACTTGATGTGCATATAAAATAACAAATAATTGAGTGGTAATAATTCACTCTCATTGAGAAGTGCAAGTGTAGTTGACAAATGATCAATTTTAATGTTGTATTCCATTCAGAACCAATTCATATTTTGTGTGATCTGTATCAATTTCCTGTGGATAACATTTTGTAAATGCCACATGGTTGCCACTTGGAATGATAAGCATATAGTAGAGGTTTTACACCAAGTTCTTTCACTGCATTTGCTCAAATATAAGATTTTAAATACATCTATATTGAGTGTATTTCACTGGCTTGTAAACTCCTATTATCAGTCTTTATTTACTAGGTTCACTTACCTTACCCTTCACTTACATCATCTGACCTACTCCAAATTTATAGTTAAACAGAATTTATTTTTTTCTAAGCAATTGTTTGACTTCTACGTATCTAATAAACTTTCTTAATACTGTTGTCTATTTCAAACTCCAATATTAATTGAATGAATATTAAAAAAGGAAGTCTTGGTCTACCAATAAACAATGTCTACCTTCTTTGCAGGTACTCTATAATCATTTCTTGACTAAAAAGCAAAATTATTTGCTCATAGGGATTGCTTTACTTGAAACCAAGTAATGAAAGTCAGTAATAAATACTTTCCAAGCTTTTACATTGAACTGATGTCTCATTAAAACTCCCCCTCACACACAATTGTTTAATTGTATTGTAGAACCATACTCAAAAGATCCAATTATATTTCTTCAATTAACTTTTACTAGCTGATGTTTACAAGTAATTTAGTGAAATTAGGTGAAGGTTAAATTACTACAGCAGTCAGAGGTATATTTAAGCGGTAAAATATAAAGACGGAACTTCTTGTTCTTATAATACACAGATTAACACTACTGCCCTTAGAATATAAAACCAACCCTCCTATCTATTGCTAGCAATAAATTTCCACATGCCAATGCTTAAAATGCAACATTTTATGATCTGTGCTAATCCATTTAAACAAATTACCCATTCACATACGTTTTTTTAAGCTATGCCTTTAAAGCTATACTCCATTTATCTGTTTATAACCCCTGACATATTTGTAACTCACATTTTTTTTTTATTTTTGAGCCACACCCTGTAACTCTTAAGGGTTACTCCAGGCTATGAGCTCAGAAATTGTTCCTGGCTTGGGGGACTATATGGGATTTAGCAGGGATCAAACTGTGGTTCATCCTGGGTCAGCTGCTTGCAAAGAGATGCCCTACTCTGCTTGCATTACCGCTCTGAACCCCACCAATTCTTTTTAAATTTTTGTCTTGGAAATTTTTTAATTTTATTTATCTTTCTTAATAATATCTTTAAGCACTAGGATTAAAAACATATGTAATTGTTCAAAAAAAAAAAAGAACACCCCCCCCCTTTCAACAATGCAATATTCCCACCAACAACAACTCCCAGCTCTCTCATCCCTTACCCCCTGTCTGTAATCCAGACAGACATTTTATTTCTCTCTCTCTCTCTCTCTCTCTCTCTCTCTCTCTCTCTCTCTCTCTCTCGCTACCATTGTCATGATAGTTTTCAGTGTAGTTATTTCTCTAGCTGAACCCTTAACCACTCTGTGATAAGCTTCATACTGTGTGTTGGTCCTTTCAGCCCTTATCTCTATTATCTCTGGGTATTAACTTTCTGTCTTTTATTTTTCTTAAATCCCACAGATGACTGAATGAGATTATTCTGTGTTTATCTCTCTCCCTCTGACTTATTTCACTCAGCAATATAGTTCCCATGTCCAACCATGTATAGGAAAATTTCATGACTTCATTTTTCCTGGCGGCTGCATAATATTCCATTCTATTTATGTAATTCACATTCTTGAAAACTGTAATTTCCAACTAATAGTTACTCATTTTAGTCAAAGTATTTCTCAACATTTTAGTTAAATCTTTAACTTGCTTTTATAACCCCATTTTATGATGAATTCCTCATTCTCATATAGAGATGTCATCATTTACCCAGAAAATTTGTCAGCTAAATTACTTAGTCCTGAAATACCAAATTTTCTTTTCCAACCAGAGAAAAGAAAAATAGATTTTTCTACTTTTTATCAAAAAAAATTGGGATCCATTTCAAGAATAAATCATTAATACTAATTTGGAAAATACGTAAAATTCAAATAAGACTTAGTCCTATTCAAATAACTCATTCAAAAAAATTTTAGTGTTTCTTTTTTATATTTTTATTTAAACACCATTATTACAAACATGACTGAGTTGGAGACCCCCCCCTTCTTTTTGTGTCTGAAATAAAAACATGAGTTTTGATTTTTGTAATTTTAAGTACCATAGTTACAAAAATGTTCACAGTTGGTTTTCAGTTATAGAACATAACCACCCTTTACCAGTATCACTTTTATGCTACCAAAGTACCCCAGTTCCTCCCACACTCTGCCTCTCTGGGATAGGCACTCTGTTTCTCTCTCTCTCTCTTTCTCTCTCTCTCTCTCTTTCCTTCTCTCTCTCTCCCCCCCCTCTCACTTTCTCACTTTTTCCTTCTGACACTGTGGTTTGTACTATTGTAAATGAAGGAGTACCATGAATATCACTTTATACCTTGCTTATCCAGAGTCAGTCCAATTTTCTAATTTAGGAGTACTTGTCTTTCATAGTTTTCAAACTTTTCAAAAGCAATTTGAGCTCAGTTTTTAACTAATATCTTCTAAGTGAAGGATTTCCCCAATTATGGTGGAAATTATTGTATATTAATTAGAGTATTAATTCAGATTATTTAAAATGTAATGTACTTTTGATTTGTTTACATTTAAGGTACCATAACATTCTGTTTTATTTTGTTGTCTATTTATCCTTTGCTTTACTCTTATTTATATCTACCCCTCTTGGGAGGAACAGGTTACTTGACCTTACTTTAATGTTTCCTTTTAGGATAATAATTTGACTGTATTTTTTTTACTTTATTTGACTTTATTTACATTAGTGTTACATTAAAAATATTCTAAGTGTAATAGAAATAAAACGTTAGATACAAAATTAAATTAGTGCTTTTCAGAGGGAAAAAAGAAGGTAAATGAATAAAACTGCCCCCAAAATTCAAATATATAGTTCAAATTTAAGGCCTAAATTCTTAGTAGTGAACAGTTGATAATTTATAATAAAACATACTAGGCCATGGTCATGGGTTACTTCCATCATGTTGTTTGGGATTGTTCTTGACTGTATAGTTTTTATCTTGCTGTTGATCCTTTGATCTTTTAAAGTTTTCTACTTTCAAAATAATGTAGAATCATTGACATATGAAGTCAATCATGTCAGTTCTTATAAACAATTATACATCGAAAATTCCACAAAAGTTACATGTTTTTCTTTCAAACATCAGAAAATATTTATAGAATTAATAGAATATTTTATTAATCAGATGTTTACCACTCATTCTGCGTTCCCCTGCTAGTTTAATTACCCAAATTTGAAAACTTATTTAAAAATACTTTTAGAGGCAATTAATTGACTATAAATTGTCTTAGTTGTTCTACATCTAAAGATGTCAGCATTTCACTTTCATTCCTAAAGGACAGTATTATTGAATGAATAATTAGTAGTTTATAGTTTTATTCTCCTATTTCATTAAAATATTCCCTAGAAGATGATATAATTCATGGAAGATTTTATTCAACTATCCTTGATAGATATAATCACTTGATGGAGTGTTAAAGTTTCAAGTACCTCCTTTGTTAAACATTCTATGTTGAAGTTTTAGAAGAACTGTAATAGATCCTCTTTTATGACAACCTTTTTATGTTAAAGTAATTTGTCTCGCTTTTCTCTAGCTATCAGACAACTTATATTCTAAAGTCCTATGACACAAATAGTCAAATCTACAAGGAAAGTCTGAATTCAATCAATATTGAATCCAGTTTCTTGAAACACCCCTCCCTTAAATTTTTTATTCCTAACATAATAGCCATGATAATAATAATCAGAGTTGATAAAATGAACTTACTTATAAAATCATATTATATCTTTAGTAATGAAAGTCACATTTTGCAACTCTTAAGTTGCAAGTGGTCAGAGAGATATTAAAGTGGCTGAGGTGCTAATTATGCATATACCAAATCCAGAATGGGTCCCCAGAAACCCATATGCATCAAAGGCCACCTGAAGTAGTCCATGAACACATAATCAGTAGTAATTTTTGAGCACCACATAGTGTAGACAAAAATTAAAAAAGAAACTCAGTAAATAACAAAGTATAAAGTGGTAATAATTTGTACTCTTTGTGAACTAGTAAGACAATGTTTGACATATAACCAAAATTAAATATTGGATCCAACTTAAAATCAATTCTTTCTTTCAATGCTTTGTAACATATATATATATATATATATTACTTATTATTATTAGTCACAATGGTTTACACAGCTTAGTCTCACTCATCTATGGGTTTTAAGAAAAATAAAAGACATTCTTGTAATGATTTTCAGAGACAAAAGAGAGGAGGGCTGGATGTTCCAGCTCACTACATGAAGCTCACCACAAAGTGATGAGTGCAGTTAGAGAAATAACTACATTGAGAACTATCATAACAATGTGAATGAAGGAAGTAGAAAGCCTGTCTAGAGTATAAGTGGGGGTGGGGTGGGAAGGAGGGAGATTTGGGACTTTGGTGATGGGAATGTTGCACTGGTGAAGGGGGGTGTTCTTTACATGACTGAAACCCAACCACAATCATGTTTGTAAACAAGGTGTTTAAATAAAGATATTAATAAAAAATGATATGGTTTCATGCATTAAACATTCTGTTTAATTTATTTATTTTGAGAACCAGTCTGTTGATTTACAACAAAAAATGTTGATTTACATTGTCTCACATATTCATAGGGCAGAAACAACAAAGTTGAGATAACTTCTTGTTTCTCTTCTTCAGAAGGGAATTAGTCACATTCATAAATATTTTACTCTCATGACTTAATAACTTTCTCTATTAATGTGTAACTAAATCAAAACCTATAGAAATATTTTGAGAGTGTTAATTGTGTAATTATGATGAATCTTTTTTTTACCATTTTATGTGCTTGCTGAATTTATACTTAAAATATAGAAAGTAAGCTGATGTTAGATATAATTTTATTAATATATATGATTAGTGGAATAAATTTGATGTAAAATATATCATGATTGATTGTGATGTTCTCTAAAAAATAAATAGGAGGTTTTTTTTTATAGTATAATGGGTAGTGTGTTTGCATTATAGAAGCCAACTAGGGCTTTATCCCAGTATTCATATGTTCTCCTGAGCACAGCTTGGAGTAATTTTTGAGTGAAGAGCCAAGAGTAACCCCTGAGCATCAGCATCATTGGCTGTTATTCAAGCTCACTTCAAATCTTTATTTTAATATTTAAATTTATTTTCCTTCCCTTTGTTGCTATTAGGAGGATTTGGTGTCACATACACTTGGCTGTAATTCATGTTTGCCTGCAGTGCTCATAAGGGGTCACACTGTTTTGGTTGTGATACTTGTACTCAGCTTACCACAGACAATTCTCCTTCATTTGTAGTGCCTGGACATACTGAATTGTAGTGTTCCAGAAACAACATACTCTATTTTGGTGTCACAAGTCCCTGGCAACAAAGCAGCAGTCTATGCTAAGTAAATATGGGCAGTATTTTGTTTGGACTCAGGGCCTCAGATGTCTAAGGCAGGCATCTTTACCTACTAATCCATCTCCTGGACTCCCTACAGTTCATTTACAATTTTAAATATTTTTCAGTACTCTGAAGATTATTTGAGCAAGGTTAGAGTAGAAACAAGATATTGTATTATCTCTACTTCTATCCATTTTTTAACCACATGGCTTATTTTATAAGCCTGATTGGCAGAAAAAAACTTCAACCCCAAAATATTCAAGCCATAAAAAGTTGGCAAAAAAAACCCCACACTGCTTTAAAGGAAAAAGAGAAGAGAAGAGAAAGAAAGACATAGAGAGAGAGAGAGAGAGAGAGCAAAGGGGAGAGGAAAGGGAAGAAAAATGTCTGTCACAGAAGCAGAGGTAGGGCAGAAGGAAGAATGAGGGGGAAATTGGGTACATCGATGGCAAGAAATGTGCATTGGTGAAGTGTGTTGTATGTTTTATGATGAGAATTCAATAAAAGAAAAGAAAGAAAGAAAGAAAGAAAGAAAGAAAGAAAGAAAGAAAGAAAAAAAGAAAAAGAAACAGAAAGAAAGAAGAAAGAAAGAAGAAAGAGAGAAAGAAAGAAGAAAGAGAGAAAGAAAGAAAGAAAGTAAAAAAGAAAAAGAAACAGAAAGAAAGAAGAAAGAAAGAAGAAAGAGAGAAAGAAAGAAAGAAAGAAAGAAGGAGAAAGAAAGAAAGAAAGAAGAGAAGAAAGAAGAAAGAAAGAAAGAAAGAAGAAAGAAAGAAAGAAAGAAAGAAGAAAGAAAGAAAGAAAGAAAGAAAGAAAGAAGAAAGAAAGAAAGAAAGAGAAAGAAAGAAAGAAAGAGAGAGAGAAAGAAAGGAAAGAAAGAAAGAAAGAAAGAAAGAAAGGAAAGAAAGAAGAAAGAAGAAAGAAGGAAAGAAGGAAAGAAGAGAAAGAAAGAAAGAAGAAAGAGAGAAAGAAAGAAGAAGAAAGAAAGAAAGAAAGAAAGAAAGAAAGAAAGAAAGAAAGAAAGAAAGAAAGAAAGAAAGAAAGAAAGAAAGAAAGAAAGAAAGAAAGAAAGAAAGATAGAAAGAAAGAAAGAAAGAAAGAAGGAAAGAAGGAAAGAAAGAAAGAAGGACAGAAAGAAAGAAATGAAAGAAAGAAAGAAAGAAGAAAGAAAGAAAGAAAGAAAGAAAGAAAGAAAGAAAGAAAGAAAGAAAGAAAGAAAGAAAGAAAGAAATATATGAGAGGGGGGAGGGAGAGAGGAAAGAGGGAAGGGAGTGAGGGAGGAAGGAGGAAAGAAGAGAGGATCAAGGAGGATCCTGGTTATGAACATGCAAGGCAAATGATCTACCACTGTGCTATCACTCCAGTTTCTGTTTTTCTCATTTTTATTGTGAACACTTTCCACTCTCCTGTTTCTTCTACTAGATTTTTTGTACTTGATTTTCTACAGTCAAGTACAATACAAATGTGGCATCACTCTTTCTCTGTAGTATTTATTTATTTATTTATTTTTTATTCATTCATTCATTCAGTCCAAGGAAGTTTCATCAAAATCCTTAAATAAAAAAAGTGGCCATGTTTCCTAAACACTTCAAGCATTAAGGTTATTTCTTCATAACTTATTACTGTTAATATTGCTAGTTTTTGTATTTGCCAGAGTGTTAAGTCAAATTTATAACTTCCAATAAAGCTCAGTTAAGCTCTTTGCAGGTAAATATAAGATCTAGAGTCTTAAATTTCTTTACAAAACTCTCTTTTGAAATTTTAGTCAGTAAATTCAATGTTTGCATTAGTTTCTTTTTTCAGTTTTAAAATAAACTTTCATTGAATCAACATTTGATACCCAGTTCCAAAGTTATGCTTTAGCTTCCAGTCATACAATGTCCAACAAATATCCGTTCACCAAAATACATTTCCTGACACCAATGTACATTTTATTATTAAACCTTTTATAGGTTTTATTATGTCTTCATCTTTCAGTTCTTATCATTAACATATTTGATCATCTGTATTTTACTATATCATACCCAAAGTAGAATTTTGATTTACTTTTAGTGGGAAAAATTACCTTTGGCAAAATTGAAATAAGGTTCTATTTTATGGACCATGTGATACAAATATGAAAAGTGTAATGTAATATATGCAATACATGTCTATACAATTCTAAGTTTACCCATTTTACTTTTACAAAATATCATTTACAATTTAATAATAATAGCCCTGTTTGGAAGTAGGGTGGATTCATGGAGCACAATTGCATTTTGTTCAAAAGATAAATCAAATACTTATATAAGAAGATAAAAATATACACCTATATTCATTGCAGCACTATTTACCATAGCAAGACTCTGGAAACAACCAAGATGCCCTTCAACAGACGAATGGCTAAAGAAACTGTGGTACATATACACAATGGAATATTATGCAGCTGTCAGGAGAGATGAAGTCATGAAATTTTCCTATACATGGATGTACACGGAATCTATTATGCTGAGTGAAATAAGTCAGAGAGAGAGAGAGAAAAACACAGAATGGTCTCACTCATCTATGGGTTTTAAGAAAAATGAAAGACATTCTTGCAATAATAATTTTCAGACACAAAAGAGAAAAGAGCTGGATGTTCCAGCTCACCTCAGGAAGCTCACCACAAAGAGTGATGAGTTTAGTTAGAGAAATAACTACATTTCGAACTTTCCTAATAATGAGAATGTATGAGGGAAATTGAGAGCCTGTTTAGAGTACAGGCGGGGGTCGGGTGGGGAGGACGGAGACTTGGGACATTGGTGATGGGAATGTTGCACTGGTGATGGGTGGTGTTCTTCATATGACTGAAACCCAAACACAATCATGTATGTAATCAAGGTGTTTAAATAAAAAAATAATAATAATTTTATTGTTTTATTTTCTTTTTTTAATATATATTTTATTTAAACAACTTGATTACATAAAAAAGGAAGATAAAAATATCATTGATAATACCTGGAATATAAATGAAATACTTAGCTTAAATTATTCAAACTTGTCACTTATTATAATACCTTATTTTTAATTATATTTATGTTTTGTTATTTGAGACTAAATATTTTAGAGTACATGCAAGTATTTGTTTGCCATGCTCCAATAAAACATTAATTTCATACAAGTATGATTTATTTTTGGATCATAGAAAGACTACAGTGGGTAAGATTGTTATCTTGGATGTAACCAGTGTGGGTTTAGTACCCAACACCAATACTGCATATGTTTTCCCATGAGGAGATAAACTGTGGGAAAAGCCAAGAGTCAACCCTAATTACCATCAGGATTGTCCCACACATTCCACCTCCAAAAAAGACTATAATTGATGCATCTTTCTACCATAGCATCTATCACATTATCTAATAATTAAAATAGAGGAAAAGAAAACACTGTGGAGTTACTACTATTTTTTACATGCTAGCTTTTAAGATGTTTGTCATTTGTATTAAATGTTTTGAAAGATACTATTATTGCTTGATATATTTAGACACTAATGACTGAATAATTTATGTAATTGGGCACTCCAAAATTCCAAACATTTTTAACTCTACAAAACTATATTATTTGCCTTTTCAAATGCAATGTGTACAAAAGGATATAAATAAGGAAGAAAAAAAGAAAAACCCATTATTTGGAGGCCCCACAGATATTCAACTAAAGAAATAGCCAGAGCATTTTTTCCTGAAATCCTTTAATAAGAAAAAGATTTAGAGAAGAAATCTTATAGAATAAAAAAGTAACAAAATGTTTACATAGTGTTTTATCACTTTATATATGTTATATATAGAAACTCTCTATATCTGGCAAAAAAAAGAAGCTTTCTCATTCATAATGGGGAACATATTTTTACACATGAGTAATTTACCTTCTGCTTGAAAATACAAAGAGGTGTCATCCTGTTATTTTTAATATCTTATTTTAATTAAGTTTTAACTGTGATTGTCATTCAAAATGACCAATATAACAATGTGGAACCTTTTGAGAACATTTTTAAACAATCCTATAAACAACAGTACAACTACTCTATGCTGTTAAGATAATATTCTGTAATGTACAATGGGTGGATTAAAGAATACATCATTGAATAATGTATAATTATTAATCAACTAAGATGTAATTTAAAATGTTCTAAGGCCTTGAAATTGTTAATAATTATTTAACACTATATATAGTCAATATTTTTTCTTTTTTTTTTCTTTTGGTTTTTGGGTCATATCTGGCAGTGCTCAGGGGTTACTCCTGGCTGTATGCTCAGAAATTGCTCCTGGCAGGCTCAGGGAACCATATGGGATGCCAGAATTCAAACCACCGACCTTCTGCATGAAAGGTGAATGCCTTACCTCCATGCTATCTCTCCAGCCTCTATGTTTTCTATAATTTACATGAGATGCAGGTCAAAGAGATTAATTTATACAAAAAGGAGAATTATGCCCCTTGTAGTGTAATCCAGTTCATTCATGCTCCTAACTAATGGATTGAATTTTTGAGAGAGAGAGAGAGAGAGAGAGAGAGAGAGAGAGAGAGAGAGAGAGAGAGAGAGAGAGAGAGAGAGAGGAGAGAGACACGTCTGTGCTTTTCAGGCCTTTCTCATATCTCTGCATCATGAATTATACCCTAAAGTGCATTGGGAGACATTTGGGATACCAGAGATTGAATTTGGCTTGGCTTTATGCAAGACAAACACCTTACCTACTGTACTACCATCACAGTTGCCTAGATTGACTATTTTGATCTCTCTCTGATTAAATTTGCCACCATCTTTTTGCTTATATCCTTTTTTTTGTTTGTTTTTTTGTTTTTCTTTTTGTTTTTTTGGGTCACACCTGGCAGCGCTCAGGGGTAACTCCTGGCTCTATGCTCAGAAATCACCCCTGGCAGGCACAGGGGACCATATGGGATGCTGGGATTCAAACCACCATCCTTCTGCATAAAAGACATGCTATCTCTCCAGCCCCTGCTTACATCTTTTTAAAATCATAATTTCTAAGCCCCACAATGGAATGTAGGGATATCATTTTCAAACTATAAATAGCTTTTTTTTTTAAGAAAGCAAGTACTAGGATGAAATAATAGATAACTACTCATACTTTATTTTTTTGTATAAAAGAAAACTGTTTGAAGTTATTAAAAATGTTTCTCTGATAGCAAGTTGTACCCTGAACAATTTCCTACTGATAAGTATTTTCTATAATAACCAAAATTAATTAAGCTCTTTATTGAAAATATGAAGTACATGACTAATTTCAAGCTGCTTACACATCTACAGTTATACTCCTAATTTTAAACCTACATGTGTTTGTTGAAGTACAATTTATTATGCATAAACAGCATAGTGTCACTTTGTTGAATTTTTTCCATTTGTTCCCTTTCTATACAATTGTTTACTAAGAACTTCAGATAGTACTTAATGTAAAAATAGAAGTATTGGTTAGGTGTAGGGGCACATTTCTCTTCTCTGCATGAATCAATACTTGAAAAGTTGATAGTTGACTGCTCATTTATGTCTTTGATGCAGACTTCAAGGTTGGACCAGATACCATGTAGAGACAGAATAAAGAAACAGGTCCTCCCAAACTGTGAGAAATAGACAATTCTGTTTCTAAGCTACCTAATCAATGTTATTTGTAAAATTATTATTTCAAAAACCTAAGAAATTTTCACTTGACTAATAATGAAGTTCTTCATTCATCAGTACACTCATTCAACTTAAATTCACTTAGTGATCCTAACAGGAAAATTTTGTAAACATAGCATTTTATTTACGATAGCCACTGTAGGAAATGAACTAAAATCTCCAGTTACATACGGCTCAAAAAAAAATGTGGTATAGTGTGGTATATTTACAGATGTCGTGTATCTGTAAAATCAGTATCAGTTCACCTTTTCTAAGATAATTAGCACAAGTACTCTTAATTACGTCAACCCTGACTCTCAAGTAAGTCATGTTAAATTCTGGGAAAGCAGCAGAGGGAAGAAGCTTAGCTGACTCAGTAAGATCAAAACTACTGCTCAATTCCCCTGGCCAAAATGCACCTTTTCCAGTGAATCTATCTGATTTCTTTTGCACTGATCTTTGCTGTTTTGACCCATCCATTCCAGGGTCAGCACAATCATTAAACACAGTGAATATTGTGAACTGTAGGTGTCTGAAAACAAGCTGAAGGCGACAGCTGTCAACTCTCAGAGAAATCAGCCAACCATGTAGCTCGAGAATTACCCCCACAGTAAGTATTAACAATGAAAAACTATTTCTTTCTAAGAAAAGATAATACCTTGCTTTTACATAGTTTTGATGGGACTAGTGAGACTTGAACTTGGAAAAAAAATAGAAGGAAAAAGATAAATACTATTTTATATCACTCATATGTGTGTATAATGAAGCAAAACAAATCCTTGAATTCTGGATACAGAACTGATATGACCTTATTTGATATAAATGATGGGTTCAGTAACTTTTGGAGATGGATAATGGTACTGGTGGATGAAATGTGGTGACAGATTTTGAAGAAGTTAAAATTGTGTGTATACATAGATATGTACATATGTAGTTATAAACAAAAACAAAAGCAATCTTATAGTGTTGCCACCGTAAAAATGTATAGACTAAATTTTATGTGAGTATTGAATTGAAAAGTTAAGGACAAAAACTTCAAGAAGAAACTGAAGATTAAAGGGAAAAGTGTTCTCAATAATAGGCTTTTATAATGGTAATGTGGTCCACATTTATAATTAGGAAGCTAATGTTGCTATATGGTGAAAATAATTTAGACATGAATCAGTGTTTTGGGAGGTATAGTTGGAAGTGCTCTGTGCTCAGAGGTAGCACCTGGAGGGTACTTGGGTCACCATTCAGTACCAAGATTTAAACCTGGGACTCCTGCAAAACAAAATATGTACTCTATCCCACCGAGCTACCTTTGCATCACCTAAATCATAGCATATGTATAATCCTTTTCTCCTACATAATTATTAGGATCATGTTTATTGCATGCATATTATATAGTAGATTAAGCAATTCTACATTTTCTAAATATCTATCAAAAAGAGGATATTTAATTAGAGGTATATATTTCATTGAAATTAATATTAAACACAACTTTTTATACCTTTTTGGTTGAAACATGATTTCCTTTTTTTCTTTTTATATTGAGATCATTGTGAATTACAAGTCTTTAAAACTTGTATTTCAGGCATTTAGAGACAGTGAATTAGGGCCATTCCCACCTCCAGTATTGTCCTCCCTCCATCCTAGTTCCCCACATGCATCCCATACCTCCACCCTTAGGATTCCAAGACTACCAGTGTAATAAATACAATTTGTGTTTAGTTTGTTGTAGTTTGGGTCTCTTGATTCTATTGTTGTTGACTTTGGATGAGTATTTAGATATGACCTCTTTTTATTTTTCACTCAATGTACCTGAAGCCTCTTGGCCATTGGTCCAATCCCAATCCACTTTTTTCTTTTCTCAATTTGTAGAAAAACATAGAAACATGAGTCATATAAAAATATTCAAGTTCTATTGTTCTGTGAAAAATGTGGAACCCCTAGCTAGAGCATATGCAAAATTAAAAAGTGAAAAGTAAAAAGGGGGGAGGGTAGAGGTGCATATGTAGCCTTTTTTTTTTTTTTTTTTGCACAGGCACAGAAAATGTTGGGGAAATTAAAAAGAAAATTCCATTAGCCTAAGATATACAGATTGTCTTCACTTATGAAGCAAACTGTCAAAAAAAAAACTGACTACAGGCTCTGGGCTAGTTGGTTGTCCAACCCCTATGTCTCTCTTTATGTCTCTTTCCCAGAGAAAGTTCTACTCAGTCCCGGTTGTTAAAGTCAGTCTCCTGTAATTAGCAATCTTGTTTTTTGAATGGGTCCTAGGATGAAGCCAGGATAGCCTTTCCTTGTGGTCCCAGGACAAATTCTACTTAGTTACATTGTTGTAGTCAGTCTTGTGTACTTAAGGATCTTGGTTCTTGCACAGATTCTAAGATAAAGCATCTTCTGATTTTATCTCATGTTGGGTGGTGAGGTAGGGCAACCTGCCTGTAGATCAAGTTGTTGCTGTTTTCTCATTATCTTCAGAATGTCTTATTGACTTACTCCGGAGTAGGTTGGTGCCAGGGAAGCAACCGGCCTCCCCCAGAGGGAGTTTGTTTCCTGGTGCTGGGGATATAATTTGTGCAGGTACCAATCTGGGATCTGAGGTTCAGGTTTGAATAGTAGATGTTCGATCCCTTGAGGCCTAAGTCAGATCTCCATGAAGAACATTCATAGTGAGAGGCAGCCTTGCACTATAAAATTTATGAGGTCATAAACCTATTAGATTAGAACTTCTATCTATATGTAACATTTCCCAATTTTAGTGGCAGAGCGATAGTGCAGTGGTAGAGCTTTGCCTTGCACGTGGCTGACCCAAGATGGACCTTGGTTTGATCCCAACATCTCATATGGTCCCGCAAGCCAGGAGCGTTTTCTGAACACATAGCCAGGCAGCAGATATCCAGGGTTTGTTCCCTTATAAAACTTTTACTCTGTGCCTTTTGATGGGTTAGTTTAGTCCATTAACATTTAAGAAAATTATTGGCAGAGAGGATTGCTGTTCCATTATATTATATAGGGCTATTTTTGTTACAGTTGGGGAGTTGTATTGTCATTGATCTCTTAGTAGCTCATGTAGAATCAGATTGGTTTGTGCAAATATTCCAAGTTCCTTTTTGTCTGAGAATAATTTTAAATCTCCATCCATATAATTGAGAGTTTTGCTGGGTAGTGGATTCTACATTAAAATTTTCTTTCACTCAAAAGTTTAAATATATCATTCCATTCTTTTCTTGCCTGGATTGTTTCAAATGGAAGCTCTGGTTTTATTCTTACGTTCTTTTCTTTATACTTGAGGTTTGTTTTTTTTTTTCCTGCCTTACTGCTTTAAAGACTTCATCTCTATTTTTTTTTTTTTTTTGGCGGGGGGTGGGGGTTACACCCGGCTCAGGAGTTACTCCTGGCTCTACACTCAGAAATCGCTCCTGGCAGGCACGGGGGACCATGTGGGATGCCGGGATTTGAACCACAGTCCTTTTGCATGCAAGGCAAACATTTTACCGCTGTGCTATCTCTCCAGCCCCTCATCTTTTTCTTTTTTCCCATTCTGATTACTTTATGTCTTGGTGTTGTTCTCTTAGGGTCTATTTTGTTTGGCACTCTTTTTGGATTTGTACAATAGCCTCTTTTCAGAGAGACGGAAATCCCTTCTGGTATTCTTACAAGATGTAAATTGTTTCTTTTGTCTTTGTTCATTAAGTACCTAACATTTTCTTACAATGCTTTGTCTCTTGTATCCTTATTGACGTCTTTGTCATTTGCTGGTTTGTAGTGTTTCTTCAAGTTCCTCTATGTAATTTTTCACCTGTGTAATTTTGCTATAATGGCTTGCTATCATGTTTTTATTTCCTTAGTTCCATTTGTATGATTTTTGCATGTTCTGTAAGAGTTCTTCTTTGAGTTGGTTGAATTGCACATCCATAGATTTCCTAATTTTGCTGTCTATGGGTTTCTTGATTTCGATTGCTAAGACATTCATTGTTTATTTTAGGTCCTCAACTATTGGGCTTGTACATTTTTCTGGACTTAAAAAATTGCTAGGATTTCTCTTCATATACCCAGATAGTGTTTTCTTCAGTTTACCCATATTTCTTTGAATTTGGTTTGGATGCAGAAGTTTCATTTGTTTAATAAATGGTCTGCTGAACTGATTGTATTGGAAGCAAGTAAAGGTATATCTGGTTTTGAGTTTATTTTTTCTAGATAAGTGAGGTTATCAAAGTATGATAGAGGTATTGCAAACTACCTCATTGTTTCACTCTTCTGTTTTATGAGCTGTGGATTATCAAAGGCAGAGAAATGTTAGATCCAGCCTGTCTAGACCAGTATGATGTAGGTTAAAATGTCTTCACCTGGATGTGTCTTTGTCCATGTGGTCTGGGGCGGAGTGGTGAAGGGAAGGTGGAATTCTCAAACTAAAGTGTGGGTGAAAGTTGCCTGTGAGGTTTTCTTTTTTCTTCTTTTTCTCTTATCTGTAGGCATTTGGCTTGTGGAATATTCTGTGAGGTTCTTATGTGCATAGCAGTGGTCCCAGGGGTTCCCAGAAGTGTCCTAGCAAAGGTAGGGTCAGTGTGGTCAAAAAGCTGTTTTTCTTTTCTACATAAGATTTATAGTCTCAAAATAATTCATAGCCTTGCTTTAAAATTTTAAATATAGACAAAAGTAGTGCACTATCAAGTCACTCAATGCTTTTATACATCTAGAATGTATGAAATGTAAAAATACAAAAAGATCAGTGTCTCTTAAATGGTACATAGCAGATTTAGAAGAATGTATCAGTAAGCTCTTGGTAGGTAGAGTTAGACAATATATTGCAGTATTCTAAAAATCCTGCATTCTCTTTCCTTTTTTTATAATAAATTTTTCTGTTTTATTGCTAAATAAAGTACTTAATTTCTCAGTGATATAATTTAGTCAGTCATAAAGTTTTTTTATAGGTAATCAAATTGCTCTTTAACACAGGACCTATTTTTCTATATGATGGTAGATTTTACCATTAGTTCACAAACACAACATAAAGAATAAATATAGTACTGTGAAAGGTCTTGTGTTAAATAAATATTTTCATAAGCCATAGTCATACATACATATATATATGCTCATATATTCATATATGTATGTTATGACATTTATTATATCTATTAAACGTCATATATATTTTCTTTAAATTTTTTGTTTTGTTTTTGTTTTTGGCCACACCCAGTTATGCTCAGAAGTTACTTCTTGCTATGTGCTCAGAAATTGCTCCTGGCTTGGGGGACCATATGGGTCTCCAGGGGATCAAACCACGATCTGTCCTAGGCTAGCGCATGCAAGGGAGATAGATGCCTTATGGCTTGTGCCACCACTTCGGCCCCTATTTTCTTTAAATTAAAAAAAAAAGAATGATTACTGAATATATAATAAGGATCAACATTTATTTTCATAGTTTTTTTTTTGTGGCCACACCCATTGGCATTCAGGACTTACTCCTGGCTTTGTTTTCAAGAATTATTCCTGGCAGACTTGAAGGTAATATGGGGTTCAGGGGATCAAATATTGGTTAATTTTGAAAAATTCTTTCTTCAAAAGAATCTATGTCACAAATAGTATAAAGAAACTTATTTTCCAAATTCCTTTGCTAAACATTTTAAAATAAATGCTTCTAGAAGGATAATTGTTCAAATGGAAGCCTATTTTTGCTTTGTTACTTCAATTACTAGCTATAATGGACATCATTTTATGTGTTTCAGCTAAGCAGATTGTGGATTTTGGATCTATTAAATATATAGCTTAATACTGCTCATTTCATACATTTCACAAGAAATCATTAAATGTGATCCAGGTAGACCTCTCTTCACTAGATTTATAACAGTAAATGCAACCACCAAGTGAAAAATATTTGCAGTTCAGAAACCTTTATACCTATGGATGAAACAAATGATTAGTAAGATGTTCCAAGAAATGAAGATAGAAAAAACTTGGGGTGTTTTGTTTACAGTGTAATGGTGTTTTGCAATCAGGTCACTGGTGAAGGCCAAAGAGAGGAAGCTGAATATCAAAGAGAGGAAGTGATTCATGAGTCAATTATTGGCAAAAATGATAAATCTGACCATTTAGACAGATCCCTTGTTTCTAGCCTGACATAACAGCAGCACAAATACCCATACACTTCTTAGTGAATTTATTTAATAAATTATATGTGTAATTAAAATAGAATTAATAGAGGACATATGACATTTGAATTATGGCAATGATTTCCTTTGTGGGGGGAATCATGCCCAATAATGGTCAAGGATTACACCTGGTTCTAAGCATAAATATTAATTCTGGTGGAGCCTGAGTACCGTACAGGGTACTGGGATCAGTAACCTTTGTAAGGGAACCACCTTATCTTCTATACAATTGCTCTAGCCCAAAACAATAGTTTTCTCTTGCAGAAAAATAAATATAATTCCTAAGGCTATCATAGAAGGTAACATAACAACACAGAGAATTTAAATATCTTCATTCTAAATAGAAATTGCTCTATCCCAGTTAGCAATTTAATAGAAAAATATATATGCATATATATCACTTTTTATAAAAACACATATTGTGCATTGTTTTAGATAATCAGTCAGTTTTTGCCAAGATTTATGTATTTATTTATTTGGTTTGTGGGTCATACTCAGCAGCACTCAGGGGTTACACCTGGGTATGAGCTCAGAAATTGCTCGTGGCAGGCTCAGGAGACCATATGGGATGCTGGGAATTAAACCCGGTCTGTCCCAGTTTAGACTTATGCAAGGCAAACACCCTACCACTGTGCTATCGCTCCAGCCCCTTGACAACAGATTTAAACATAAAGCCTGTCAAAGAGCATTTAAGACAATTGCAGATGTGTAAATTAATACTCTAATCCATCTTCAACTTACCATGTCATTTTCCCAATGGTGCATCCTACTTAGCATAGTTCTGTCTTTATATGTGAAGGTTGACATAGAATGAAGGAAAGAATATTTTAAATTTGAGTTGCTGGTCTTTGTTTTGAAAAGAATTGAAAATTGTTTTAAAAAGAACTTTATCGCTTTACATTCCAATATTGTTTATTTAACTTTCAATAAAGGACAATATTTCCCAATACTTTAATTAAGAAGAATTATTATTAAGAGGATTTTATTTGAAGAATTTAATTTTTATCTTTAGTGATTTAAAATATGCAAATTTTAATATGGAAATGTGTTCAATTATACATATTTAAATTATACATATTTGTGTTCAATTATACATGTGAAATCTTTATTTGGGGAAGGTGTCTCATTTTGTGGTATTTTTAGGGAATCACTCAGTGCAACTGAAGGGGAGGTAAAGCACAACATGGGGTTCTAGAGATAGTTCCCTGGTAGTTCATGTGCAAGATTAACACTCTACCTAGATATCCTGCTCATTCCCCCCTAGTTTAGGGAATTTTTTTATTTGTGATTTTTTATATATCTTGAATATTAAATGTTTATCTGATTTGTTGTGCGAATATTTTCTTCTATTGACTTGGCATCGTAAGTTTAGTCTGTGTTTATTACACCTTAGAAAAACTCTGTAATTTGATGTAGCACAATTTATTTATTTTTGTCCATTGCCTTTGCCAATTAAATAATATAATAACAACTTTCAGGTACAAATATTGGGAAGTTCTGCCAATATTTTCCTCAATTTACTTTATGAATTCCAGTCTGATCTCAAGTTCATTAATTAATGTTGAATTTACTTACATGTAAGCTGTGAAATAGGAATACAAGACCATTTATTGCATGTGAGTATCCAATTTCTCAATATCATTTTTTCAAGAAGCAATTTTTACTCTATGTATCCAGGTTCTGTGTCAAACATTAGTTAATCTGAGATCTGGGAATATGTTTTGCACTTGACCAAAGCAGAGGTCAGACAGTCTGTCCATATGCCTGTATTATGCTGTTTTGAGAAATAGAATTTACTAGTAGTTTCAGGTCAGGTAATGAGATCTCTCTCTTTCTTATTTATCAGTATGACTTTGACTCCTAATGTGTATTTTTTTTTGTTTTGTTTTGGTTTTTGGGCCACACCCGTCAGTGCTCAGGGGTTACTCCTGGCTGTCCGCTCAGAAATAGCTCCTGGCAGGCACGGGGGACCATATGGGACACCGGGATTCGAACCAACCACCTTTGGTCCTGGATCAGCTGCTTGCAAGGCAAACACCGCTGTGCTATCTCTCCGGGCCCCCTAATGTGTATTTTTAATTCAATTGAATTGTTTTCATTCTGAAAACATTCTATTTCTTTCTTAAGTAACATATTTTTATGTTATAGTTTGTTTACTGTTTATCTATTTTTCTTTTATTTTCAGAGGTGTCACACTAATGAAGCTTAGGGATTACTCCTGGCTATGTGCTCAGAAATGGCTCCTGACTTGAGGGACCACATGGGATGCCAGAGATCAACCTGAGGTCAGTCCTGGATCAGCTGCATACAAGGCAAACACCCTATCACTGTGCTATTGATATGGCCCTGTTTATCTCTTTTTCAAAACTGATTCCTACATACTTAATATTTTTGTATATTATTTAAAATGGAATAGACTCTTTGGCCTCTTTTTTTCTTAGTTTATAATTTGCACATAGGAATATAACAGTTTTGTGAGTTGACTTTGTTAGCTCTATGCTTAAGTAATTTATTGTTTCTTGAAGTCTTAGGTTTTCTATGTTTATTATCAAGTCATCTGTAAATATTGATTATTTGAATTATTTTCCAGATGAATCACTTTTTTAAAAATTTTATTGTGGTCAAATGAATTATAATTCTTTCACAGTAATATTTGAGGCACAGTGACAATGAGTGAGGGGAATTCCCACCACCAGTGTTGTCCTCCCTCCACCCCTGTTCTCAACATGCATCCCACATCTCCCTCCTTTACTTCCTTAATGCTAGTGTAACTGTTCCCCCCTTGTACAGCTTGTTGTAGATTGGGTATTGATTCTGTTGTGGTTGACTTAAGATTTAGTATTCACATATGATCAGTTTTTATTTCCACCAAATGAACATTCGGCTGTCTGGTCTTGGTTTCATCGGGGGAAGAATAAAAGTCAAACAAACAAGAGAAAAAGTATGAGGAGTTTGTGTAGGTGTAATAAATATTCATTTTGAAGATGGAAGGGAAAAAAGAAGGAAAAGGTAGTAAAGAAAAACAAATCAGAAACAAAAAACAATAAGGAAATAGCAACAAAATTACAAAAAAATAAACAAAGAATAAACCAATTGTTTCAGCAGATACAGCAAACAAAGAAAACAAAAAAAACCCAGACCAGAACTTCTTAAAAGAAAAAGAATGGTTGTTTCTTCTTCTTCTTCTTCTTCTTCTTCTTCTTCTTCTTCTTCTTCTTCTTCTTCTTCTTCTTCTTCTTCTTCTTCTTCTTCTTCTTCTTCTTCTTCTTCTTCTTCTTCTTCTTCTTCTCCTTCTTCTTCTTCTTCTTCTTCTTCTTCTTCTTCTTCTTCTTCTTCTTCTTCTTCTTCTTCTTCTTCTTCCTCTTTCTTCTTCTTCTTTTCTTCTTCTTCTTCTTCTTCTTCTTCTTCTTCTTCCTCTTCCTTCTTCTTCTTCTTCCTCTTTCTTCTTCTTCTTCTTCTTCTTCTTCTTCTTCTTCTTCTCCTTCTTCTTCTTCTTCTTCTTCTTCTTCCTCTTTCTTCTTCTTTTCTTCTTCTCCTTCTTCGTCTTCTTCTTCTTCTTCTTTCTTCTTCTTCTTTTCCTTCTTCTTCTTCTTCTTCTTCTTCTTCTTTTCTTCTTCTTCTTCTTCTTCTTCTTTTCTTCTTCTTCTTCTTCTTCTTCTTCTTCTTTTCTTCTTCTTCTTCTTCTTCTTCTTCTTCTTCTTCTTCTTCTTCCTCTTCTTCTTTCTCCTCCTCCTTCTTCTTCTTCTCCTCCTCCTCCTCCTTTTTTTATGTAGGCACAGTAAATTTTGGGAAAATTACAGTGGGAATTCCCTTGGCCTAAGAGATACAGAGTTACACTGCCCTTGAAGCATTCTGCAATGAGGACAACTGCAGGCTCCATGCTCACTCATTTACCCACTCCAAGATCTTTTTATAGTGCCAGGAAACTTTCCACTCAGATATGGGTGATGATATCCTGCCTCTGTAGCTGGAGATCTTGTTGTTTGCCTAGGTCATAGGGTGAAGGCTAGAAGAGAGTTTTTCTTTATGGTTCATTGTAATAAGTCTTCTGTAATTAGTAGTCTGGTTATTGTTCAGAACCTAGGACAGAGCCTAGAGTGTAGACTTTCAGCATAGTTCTAGAAGTTCTGCTAAGTTGCAGTTGCCAAAGTTAGACCTCTGGAATTAGAGATCTTGGTTTTTGTACAAATCCTAGGCCTCGGCCTAGGCTAGGAACTTTCTCATTGGTCCCTTGACAGGTTCTGTACAGATCATATTTGTCAAAGTCAGTCTTCTGTAGACAGTGATTTTGGTTTTTGGTTAGGGCAAAAAATGACATGTCTCCTGGTTGCATCTTACCATTAGATGCTAAGATGGGGCAGCCTTCTCTTAGCTCAAATTGCCACTTCTTCATGTCAGGGTATCATGTTAAAACTGGTGCAAGTTGGTGTGGGACGACATTCATTGTTTCCCTGGAAGGAATTTGGTTCCTGGTGCTGTTTCTGTGACCTGTGTTGGTTTCACATCTGGGATCAGGGGTTCTGGGTTGGAAGGTCACTGTCCAATCACGTGGAGTCTAAGTTGGGTCTACATGGCATATGCTTATGGTTGTAGGCAACCCTGCATTTTAAAAAATATGGGTTCTTATTCCTAATAGATAAGAGCTTGTTTTTGTGCATAATATTTCTCTTTATTTAGAGTGCCTATGCAAAAGGGTATGGCGACATATTATATTGCTTGTGGATTTAGAGGTAAAAATGATAGTCTGCACAAACTCTGTGCCCTGGTTTTGACCTTAGCTTTTATCCCAGGCAAGAGTTTTCTTGTAGGTTTTCGTACTAAGCAGAACCAATACAGTTGAGGTTGGAGAAAGAGAGAAGAAAAAAATTATATCTATATATCTATATCTATATCTATCTCTTCTATATCTAATAGATATAGATATAAAGAAAAATACATTTAAAAATGTATTTCTTAAAATACATTTAAAAATGCTGTTTATGAAGCTGACTTACTTTTGGGAATAAAAAAAACTAGGAGGTATTATAAAGATATAAAGACATAAAGGAAATACAGGCTTCCCCATTGAGTCTTTTGAGATATTCTTGTGGTGGGTGGAGTCCAGGGCATTTTTCCATCTCACATCGTGTTTTGTTGAGTTTGCAAAATTATTTGTAACCATGAGGGAAGTGTCATTGCACTGGGGTCCTTCTGAGGCTGAGTCAGTGGCATGCAACAGTCCATGATTAGGAAGGTAAGAAGAAGGACCATGTAACATGCATTAGCAGGTGTATTGGTTATAATTTCTTGTCAAGGCATGTGACGTGGGGCTGGATGATAGGCATGGGGTTCCAACTCACATTTTTATACTAGTATTTTTTTCATAATCTTAGTTCCTGATAAAACAATATTTAATACATAAGTTTGCATATATTGAATATATGTTGGAAATACAATAAATATTTTATCTATTTCAAGAAATAAGCAATAGTTTACTCTTGCACACATGATTATCAGGCATTTTTGAAAATGTGACCCATAACGTGCATTAATCATAATGTTACACAGGCTGAGTTATAGAAATATCTTATTTAGGGGCCGGGTAGGTGGCGCTGGAGGTAAGGTGTCTGCCTTGCAAGCGCTAGCCAAGGAAGGACCGCGGTTCGATCCCCCAGCGTCCCATATGGTCCCCCCAAGCCAGGGGCGATTTCTGAGCACATAGCCAGGAGTAACCCCTGAGCGTCAAACGGGTGTGGCCCAAAAACCAAAAAAAAAAAAAAAAAAAAGAAATATCTTATTTAGTGTTGGCGTGATTGTGCAGTGGTAGCATGTTTTCCTTGCATACAGACTAGCCAAGATGAACCTAGGTTCAATTCCTGGCATCTCAAATAGTCCCCACAGCCTGCCAGGAGTGATTTCTGAGGACAGAGCCAAGAGTAACCCTTATGCACTGCCAGGTGTGCCCCCCACAAAAAAAAAGAAAGAAAAGATAAAGAAGAAAAAGTTGTCTTATTTAGATGATCATTGAAGATCTTAGAATTTTCTTACTTCTCTAAAGAGAAAATAATTTTTAAATAACAATTAAAATAAAACCATGCCTAAACATACTCTTGAATGAGCATTTTTGTCTCACGTTGGCATGTACTTGCATCCATTTCTTCCATCCTCATTCACAAAAATGTAACTTGCTGACATCCTAATGTATCAATGATAGAAAGTTAGAACTAGAAGAGCTATAAATTCTTTATTCTTGGATATTTGTTTTAATGTTGTATTTAATACAGGGGTCAATTTTAATTTTTATTTTCTTGGAAAATGAGAGACCTTTAATAACAATTTAAATTGAAGAATAAAGTAGCTTATGTATTTTAGGTAAGACAATCACTATGTCTGGACTTTAGAGAGTAAATTTTGGGGTATAAGACATAGTGATCTGTAATGGGGGAAAGGTAAAGTGAAGTGACAAGTAAAACTATGTGAGTGCTGTCAGTGCCTCTTCTTTAAGGGAACTGATCTCCAGAAGGTCCACCCTACGGCCATGTCTAAGCCTACGTGTTATAACCTCCAAATATTATCAAATTGGACTCAAAATGCAACAGATCTCTGTGGTAACTCAATCCACATAAAACATTTGATTTGTTAGAAAATATTCCAAAATAAATCATTATATTTTGTAGTGACTAAATGACTTTAAGTGACAAATACTTTTGATACACTAGAACTTACATCAGTAACTAAATAGCAGAATTTAATTTTGTATAGCAAACATTGTAAATGTAAGATTTTATTTTATGAACAGCAAAATTAGAAAACACAATTTTCCAAGTAACCTTGTAACTCCCATATATGAGAAGCCTTTATGTAGTTAAACTGTTTTGTTATTGTGTTAATAATGAAGGATTGATGTGAGAAACAAGCAGGGCTTCAAAAAAAGGTGATAAAAAGACAGTAACTAAAACTTTTAATTGTAGGGCTAGAGAGAGCATGCATGCATTATGGCACTTACCTTGTACATGGCTGACCTTTGTTAGATCTCCAATGTCCTATGTGGTTTGCTGAGTACTAAAAGGAGAGATCTCTGAACACTAAAACAGGTGTAAACACTGAGCACTGTCAAGTGTGACTCAACATGCCACCCCTTCAAATCATATGTACAAATACACAAATACTCTATACTATATTTAGAATGAGAATGACAAGAATTAATAATATATGTCTCCTTTAATTTACTACCAGATCAGCCCATCAATATCTGGCACATTGTATTATTTACTAACACTTATCTTTATATACTCAAATACCACTTAGAACAGAAATATCACTTTAAAAATATCTTTATATATTTTTTTGTATTTTATATATGTGTATAATACACAATTATTTGTTACACTGATATATTTTTAAATTTAAATTATCAGGCATTTTAACACATTTAAGTATAGTATAAAATAGGTGCATACAATACACAAAATCATACATTCTAAAATGAGTAAAAGAATGGTGGTGACATACCCCCACCAAAAAGGGTCCAAACAGTAGCACAGCAGTAGGGTGTTTGCTTTGCACACAGTCGACCCAGGAAAAACCCAGGTTTGATTCCCTGCTACCTATATCACAAGCCTGCCAAGAGATATTTTTGCTCCCAGAGTCAGAAGTAGCCCCTGAGCACCACTGGGTGTGCCTCCCCCAAGAGAAAAATAAACAAATAATAAAAGAATAGCAGTGACAAAACAACACTTGAGATATATTTAATATGAGCAATTTAGATAATGTCATTGAAACTTAACACTTCTGATCAGGGAAGTTTTTGTTTGTTTTGTTTTGTTCAGTTTTGTTTTATTTTGCCACACCCAGCAGCTCTCAGCTCATGCGAGCAAACGCCTTAGCCACTGTGCTATTGCTCCAACTGGAAAAGGTAAGTTTTTAATTCCTTTAATAAAAGCATCCTGTTAGTGACAAATGGAGGAGCAAATTTTTAAAAATTAAGATGTACAAAATTACCAGGAGAATTACTTCACTTCACACATGTTTCTTTCAATTTATAATCTAATTATACAAAACATACCATGACTGTACGTTAAATTACCTTTATTTTAAGAAAATATAAAATTAAAAAAATCATTAAAAATTAAAAATCAAGAAAAAACTCATTGCTTTGGTCCTCTTGTTATATTTTTGCCTCAAAATTGGTTAAATAATGTGCAATATTTTGACCTAGATTAAAATTTTACTGTGACTTCATGAACACCTGAAGATATAATTAAAGTAAATGATACAATGAAACTTTTTTATTTTATTTAAAACATTAATAGCATACTAATTTAAAATAGACTCAGGGTATTATAGTCCCAAAATTAAATTGTATTATATCATTTTGTAAGTTCACTGTTCTTTTTTTTAAGGACAGGGTTATTGACTCTACCCTCACTTGTAATTTAAGTGCAGTGATAATAGTCATTGTACCTTTTCTATATATGTTATTTAATCACATATTTATATGTAGTGAACACATGTGTGACCAACTTAGACATACATACCATTCATCAATAGTACTTAGTGTTGCCTTGGCTCCGCAGAATCAGGATTCAAAGACAGACTCAAGGAGAAAGTGCTTTCACCACTTTGTTGAACCTACCTCAGTAACCAGTGTTGAAGAAATGACCAGTGTTAATCTAGACTGGCACAGAGTATTCTAAACTTTCTAATATCCTATCTTTTCTACTTTCTAAATGCAAATATATACATATGAACATGTCTATTATTAGTAGTATTTAATAACACAAAATGGAGGGTGTCCTCAAACTTTTTAAACAGGGGGCCAGTTCACTGTCCTTCAGACTGTTGGAGTGCCAGATTATAGTAAAAACAAAAATTATGAACAAATTTCTATGCACACTGCAAATATCTTATTTAGAAGTGAAGAAAAAAATGGAAATAAATACAATATGTGGCCCATGGGCCATAGTTTGAGGACCATTGGAACATCTCTGTATGTGTGTAGAATTCAAACTCCTACACCAAAATTTCAGGAACATCCTGGAAACAACCCTAATTTTCTTTTTATATACACCATCCTTTACACTAAACATAGGAGTTAGATTCCTTTTTTTTTTTTGCCAGTCTTCTTCATTTAGTTATTTATATTCTACACAAGTGAACTATTACATGATTGGTTTTCACTTTTTCTTCACTTTTTTCTTAGCATAATCACCTCATGCTCCATTGTTTTATCACAATTTTTATTTTTAATGGCAGTGACATTTCCTTAAGTGTATATACCACAGTTTTTTATTCAGTTATATGTGTGATGGTATTTTGGTTGATTATTTATGTAATTTATTGTGAATGAAGTTGCACTGAATGGAGGAAAGATGGTGGCCTTTCAAAATACTTTATTAAATACTTTAGAAGTCATAGTTCTGAAATATTCATTGCTTTATTTTTTAAATATTCACCAACTGATTCCTAGATATACTGCAGCAATTTATAGGCCAGAATACAGTTAACAGACTTTCTTTTCCTCCATATATTTATCAACATTTTTGGTTTCCAACCTTTATGCTTATAAGCCATACTCGCCTACTGTGGTTTTGTTTTGTATTTATGAAGAATAATAAGACTAAATACATTTTCAAGTTTTTGTGTGTCATCTGTATGTCTTCTTTGTAGAAGTACTATTTAGATCTGGGTGACAATTTTTTGTTTGTTTGTTTTTTAGGCCAAACCTGGTGACACTCAGGTGTTACTCCTATCTATGTGCTCAGAAATTGATCCTGGCTTGGGGAACCATATGGGATGCTGGAAGATTGAACCACAGTCTGTCCTATCGCGAGCAAGGCAGACTTGGCCCTGTATGACAATTTTAATTTTTAATCCATTGGAAAATAATTTCTAGACATAATAAGATACAAATAAAGAAGAAAATTTTAGGGAAGTGCATAATAATTTAAAAACTTTGGGAACATTTTGAATACTCATATGGTATAATATATTTGATTTAAACATGTGTATTAGTACAAAAACAATGAATAAAATTTTGGTAATGTAATAAAAATTGAATAATGACAGCAACACAAACAAGAGCAATAAAACTTGTAGATAAAAATGCATGGTCTTAAAGGACCTGGAATTAAAAAAAAACTATGCCTAAAATATTTAACACAGGAATCACTGCAAAACAAGTGTATAAATAAAGAAAATCAGTTTGTGACCACAGAAAGCATTATAACAGCAACGACATAAGAAATAGCAGGAAAGGAAAAGAAAGAAATTAAGAAAAAATATGTAATTACTACAAGGAATACATAGCAAGTATTTGACAAAGTTCATGACAAGTTAATAACAAAAACAAACTAGAAATATGAAATACCTCAGATGACTTAAATAGATTCTATGACTAGCTTATCAACTAAACTAAATTATTAAATAATTTTCCCTTTAAATTAGGATAATCAAAGAATTGATTCTATTTTTTTCTATATGCTTGTCCTGCAAATTTAATGAATAAAAATCACAATAAAGTATGTAAATATTAGATTGTTAAAATTAAAACCTTATAAATGAGATAATTATTTATTGCCTCATATAAAATATACAAAACACCACTAGAACTAAGAGGAGAATTTAAGCAAGTTATAGAAAACTATGTATGTATAAAAAGTATTGCATTTTCAAGCATCATTAACAACCTTACTTTATTCAATAATACCCATAGATATGAAATTTTAATGGAAAATTTACTTTATAATGTTATTAAAACCTTAATAAAAGAACTGAAAAAGTATAAAGATAAAACATTTTCACAAATCATGAGTTAAGATGTCATTTTATTCTAAATTAATCTAAAAATGTAATGTTAAATCCAATATAATTCCAAGGTTTATGTAAAATTATAAAATATCTAGAATAATAGGAAAACTTAAATAATACAGATTGCTTTTACTTCTTATTTTTAAGACTTTCTATATAGAAAGGTATAACTTCAAATATACATTTGGTCTTGAACACTGATTACCCAAATAGTCACAAATCTGTGAAAATCCACGTGGAACTCTGACTTCAAAACACTTTACTAAAGGTATGCTAATATATAGAATAATTGCTCACAAAATTAATTTGACACACATTTTGTATATGTTTTAGTTTTACCAAAATGATTTTTATTATAGATAAGCATATGTGATATTTAAGATTTTAAATATTGTAAAGTTTACAAGTTTACATGATACTTAAATTGTTCTCAATAAATACTGCTTTTTCTATTGAGAAAAATGAGGATAATAAGAAATACCAGTCTATGATTTTTAAAACTATATATTTGTATCTTTTTGTGACGATTAAATTGAATTTTTATACTTACAAAAATAACCAATTTAATAATAATATATCTATTTTACATCTATCTCAAAGATCATTATAAAATGTATTTTTGCATTTATTCTATATTTTAGGAGATTGAGAAGAGATATTAAATTAAATCATTCTCTATTTCTGATCTGAAATTGTAGTAAAATACACATAGAATTTTATTCTTTGATATAAGTATAAAAGACTTGTGATCTTACATTACTGTGCACAGTGAACAGCTTACAGTGAGTAATGTTTTTATGCAACCACCTGAAAGCACTAAAATGGGAATTAACATGTCTAGTGTTTGATTTAATGTCACATTTCAGCATAGAATGCATGATTGCTTGATTTTAATTGGACTATGTTTAGTTATAGAAACGATAACCTATGTCATTCAACACAATCAGTGTTGACAAACTTCTTTTATTTCTTAAAATCCATAACAACATGTAAGTGAAAGGATGACAGGTTCCTAAAAATGTATATTTAAGTGAAAACAAATGATTCTATAAGTATAAGCATGTAAAGTAAAGAGAAATTTTTAGTTGTTCTCAGATTTAAAGTGCATATCTGGAGGCCAAAGTGATAGCACAGTGGTAGGGCATTTGCCTTGCACGTGGCTGACCCAGGATGGATTTCGGCTCAATCCCTGGTGTCCCATATGGTCTCCAAGGAGCAATTTCTGAGCACATACCAGGATAACCACTGAGAATCACCAGGTGTGGCCCAAAAACCAAAAAATAAAATTAAAATAAATAAAAGTAAAAATCTATGAATATCTTGTTAGTTATGTATAGATACCACTTGAGTTTTGATTCTTACTACCATATGGGTCCCTGAGTATGACACCAAAAAAAAAAAAAAAAAGAACAAAAAAGGCAAAGGATGAATTTTACTAATTATTAAAATTAGTAAATGGAAAATAAACATGTTAATTGCAAATAATTTAGACTTCTCATTTATTTTAGTATTAGAGAATATAGATTTAAAATTTTATTTAAGGATAGTGTTGATATTAATTTTTTGTAGAGTTCTATAAAAGACATGCAAAATAGCCCTTTACAAAAATAGTTAACTCAAATTTCACACAGATTTTTTTGTTTCACTGGATATTAATTCACATGAGTAAAATAATAAAAACTTAATTTTCAGATTCCTTTTTGTAACAATGATATAATTACAAAACATTTATCGTAAGTTAATGTTGACTGCAAGTGTAGAAATATAATTGATTAATATATAATCATAAAATTATTAATAAACTTATGTACAAATATTTCTAATATAGATCTTCAGTTCCACCTCTGGTCCCATTAGTTCTTCAGGAGTGATTCCTAAGCACAAAGCCAAGATTAAACCCTGAACACTGCTGGAAAAGGCTCCAAAACAAAACAAAATTTTCCAAATCCAAAATATTGAAGAGAAATATAGTAATATTTCATTTTAAGTAGGGATTAAATAAGGTATGTGTTTATTTATATATAAAGTATAAAGCTATACCTGTGTAAATATAAATATAAGTTTAAGGGTATATATAAAACTAATAAACAGGTACAAATAGACAGGTTTAAGGAAAATTAAACAACATAATAGTGAACATGAGTAAAAATAAGAAAATATTTGTATGACTACTTAAAAAATGACTTCATTGATGCATAATTAAATGCAATAAACAAACTCAATTTTTGTGTTTGTTTTATTGTCTGTGATTTTAAAAATAATATCAAGTTTCAGGCTTATTTTGTACTTCTGAGCAATTTCTGTAATAGTTTGGTAATAAATAAACATGTTGATTTTAGGGTTACTAGATATAAAACTAATTGAAAAGACTTGTTTCTGGTTATTCAAAACTTTAAAATATGATTATAAAATAAATATTCACCATCTAATCTGTCAAAAAGATATTGAGAAAATATGTTACTTAGATACTTTTTAATTGCATAAACAAGTTATAGATAGAAAATCTCAAAATTTAAGAAAAAATCTAAACATTCAAATTAATATAATCATCATGTTACTCCTCATATTTTGTTTACAGAGGATGATAATATAAACAAAAACTTAATTTTTAGTGCTTTACTTAACTTTACTATTGAAAATTTATTATGACAACTATTTTATAACCATGCACTTAGAATATAGATTTGCTCAGAAACCTATAGAAACTTATAGAAGGTAACATGATAGTAGTAGGAAATTTTAATGTGCCACTATCACTACTAGACAGATCCACCAGGCAGAAAACTAGCAAAGACAAAATAGCCCTAAATAAAAAATTAGAGAAATAGGGTTAATGTATTTATGCAGGGCTCTTTAACCAAAGAAAGCAAAATACACAGTCTTTTAAAGTGCACATGGAAGCCTCTCCAGAATGACCATGCCCTAGCACAGGGGTCTCAAACTCAATTACCTGGGGGCCACAGGAGGCAAAGTCAGGGTAAAGCAGGGCTGCATAAGGGATTTCACAAAAAAAAAAGTCCTCAAACATCATTATTAACAGTTTTAATCATTTCTTCTGAACATAAATAGAACATTGAGTGAAGATCATGAACAGTTCTTCTAAACATGGCATCTTTTGCTTATTCCTTGCTCCTAGAGACTTGACAGTGCTTCTTCTCTCAAATCTGAACCACATTTGGCTTTAGAGAGGAAGCAGTAGAGACTCTCAATATGGCTTGAAGATGATCATTATTAAGTCTAGACCTGTACTTTGACTTATTGAAGATCAATGTGGAGAATAACTTTCACATAAATATGTGCTCCCAAAAAAGCACATGGTGTGCTTGAACATTCGGGAAAGCTCAGGGAAGCTGGGGGACAATTCTCTCAAAAATTGCCCATGCATGTCTGCTTTTCCATTAATCTCCCTGAAGTTGGCTTTGAGATAAGAGTTGCATTGCAGGTCAATGAGCTCCATTTGAAGCACAGGAGGGGCATCATTCACATCAAAGAAAAAGGGGTCCACAAAAATTTGGAAAGTGGCTCTGTGCTTTTTGAAGTCTGCAAATCTGTGATCAAATTCCTTCTCTAGCTGAAAAATAGCATCAACATATTTCTCACCACTGAATGGTATGCCTGCATCCACAAGTTCCTTGCATGCTGGGAAATGGCAAAGATTTGTCTGAGAGAGCTGGGATTTCCATAACACAGGTTTTGTGGAGAATGCTCTCACGTTGTCATAGGCAGCACTGATAAGCTACCCCAGGCCTTGTAACATCTTATTTAGGACATTCAGCTTATGTGTGATGTCAACAAGAAAAGCTAAGTCCGTGAGCCATTTGTGATCACTCAACTCAGAAATAGCATTTCCATCTTTCTCCATGAAGGCTTTCACTTCTTCTCTCAACTCAAAAAATCTTTTCAGGACATTTCCCCTGCTGAGCCAATGTACCTCGGTGAAATAGAGCACATCTCCATATTCTGACTCCATTTCCTCTAAAAAAGCAAGTAACCTCCTGTGCTTTAAGCCCCTGGATCTGATTTGGTTGATGCATTTCACATCAACAGACATCACATTGTCACATGGCAAGCATTTACTGCAAAGGGCTTGATGATGGATAATGCAGTGAAGAGCAATGGCTTTCTCTACATCCTCCTCTTCAAGTTTTTTTTTGAACAAGTGCCACCAGTCCATTTTTCCTCCCTGTCATCGATGGCACTCCATCAGTTATTATTCCAACAAACCTCTTCCATGGAAAACCTGCATTCTCAATGGCATCACACAGATGCCAAAATATCTCATTAGCGGTGGTCTGGCCATGCATTCGAATTATTGTGAGCAGCTCCTCTGTCAATTCAAAATTGCAATCAACACCATGGACATAAAGTGTGAGCTGTGCAGTGTCTGTTATATCTGTGCCCTCGTCAAGAGCAACTGACTATGCATCAAAATATTTGGCTTTCTCACACAGTTGGGGATAAATGTCACTTGACATGTCAGAAATGCGCTCTGCCACAGTGTTGGCAGAAAGGCTGATTTTGCTAAACTGACCTTTCTTTTCCAGACAGATAATACTTGTAGCCTGTCACATAATTTTTTTTTTATCAAACTCTCCTTCTGTGAATGGTTTTCCTGCCTTAGCAATCATCTCACTAACCACGTTACTAGGTTTGACTGATGCACATTCTCTTTGGTTGCTTTCTTGAAGAAATCTTGTTGCCTCATTAGACATGCTTTAAGACTAGCAACTCACTTGGCTTTCTCATTTCTTTGATATTTTGCACATTCCTCAGCATGTTTAGTTGAATAACGGCATTTCAAGTTGTATTCTTTATGCACTGCAACTTTCTCTGAACAAATAAGACATGTATGTGGGGATGCCCCTGTGTTCAACAAAGAAATACTGCGTCTCCCATTTTTCTTGAAATCATCTGTGCTCGTCATTAATCTTTCTTTTCACTGCAGGCTTTGATGAAGTCATGATGAAGGTATGACAAAATCTAATTCTGTAATAAACTTCTCTCCCTTAGGCCTCCGATAATGCAAGGGACAGTGGGCAGGAGCAGCGGAAATGATGTCTGCGCTAGGCACAAAGTATTTGTGATTATTTGCTTACCGAATATTCGCAATAAAAAAAATCTCATTAGTAAGAAAAAAAATCACAACAAATCACATTAAACATTTGCATACCTCGAATGGAACTGCTCGGGGTATGTGAATGTTTAATGCAATTTTTTTTCTTACTAATACAATTTTTATTGTAATTATTTGGTAAGCGTATAATCGCAGATACTGTGATATTTGAAGGCCGGCTGTGGGCCACAAAATGTTGTACGAAAGGCCACATACAGCCCGTGGGCCACGAGTTTGAGACCCCTGCCCTAGCATTTAAATCTAACTTTCACAAAGTCACAAATACAAGAATTATTAGAAATACCTTCTCAGATCATTATGCAACAGAGATCAAGATTGACTGTAATAAGAAACTGGAAAAATTCAAAACCTGAAGATTAAACAACATGCTACTCAACAACAGTTGGATCAAAGAAAATATAAAAAGATTCCTTGAAATGAATAACAATGATGAGACAAATTACCAAAATCTGTGAAACACAGCAAAAGCAGTAATTAGGGGAAACATAACAATACAGGCCTAAGTCAGGAAAGAGGAAAATGACAAAATCAACAGTGAACAAGGACATCTTGAGAATCTGGAAAAACAGCAGGAAAGGAACTCAAACACAGCCAGAAGAAAAAAAAAATAAAAACCAGAGTGGAAATAAACAACATAGAAGCAAAGAAAACAATACAAAAATCAATATACATTAAGATTTCAGGTTTCCATTTAACTTTATGGTTGATCTTGAGTTAATTTTTTGTAGCATTTCATAACAGTATAGTTTTATACTTTTGCATGATGGCTATTAAGTCTTCCAAAAATATTTTGTTTCTGTTTTGTTTCTGAATCATACATGGTGATTTACAGGGGTTAGTTTTGACTCTACACTAAGGAATTACTTCTGCCAGGCTCAGTGTATATATGGGAAGGCAGTCATGGAACCCAGGTCAAATGTGTGCAAGGCAAACACCTTAGTAATTTTACTCTCTGTCTAATCCTTTCTAGAAACACTTTTAAAAAATGTTTATTCTATTATATGCTCTAGATTCCTGTTTCATTAATTAGTTGGCCCAATATAAGTGGTTTTATTTCTGGAATATATAAAGTTGGTTTCATTGGTCTGATGTCAGTTTTCATTCCAGTACTATGCTATTTTGATTACCATTGTTTTGTAAGATAGTTTTAAGTCAGGAGTATAACACTTTGGTTATCTTTCTTTTCCCCTTTGTGGTTTTTTGTAGGTGCAAACACATTTATAATATTTTTCTGTGAATTATGTCACCAATATTTATATGAAATTTTAGTATGTATAATACTTTAGAGAAAATAGGTACTTGAATAAATTTGGCATTAAATCTTATAATTACAACATTTTTTTCCTTTTCAAGTGTCATCATTTTTACTTTTAATCATATTGTATACCTTGACCATTATTTATATTTTTTAAATAACAAGCTAGCAGAAAGAGAAGTAGGGGGAAATTCCATGCATAAACATATAAAAATTTAAAAATCTTCAAATAAACAAAATGTCAAATTTATGCCTTTATAACTTTTACTATTTCAGATATTCTAAGTCTCATGGGAAAAATAAATGAGTCTCAATAAGATAGCACAAATAATTTTTTAGTCATATGAAAAAAATTAGGACTGAGCTTATTGTAGTATATAGTTAATAAAGAATATATAGAGTGTAGATATAGAAACTTAAAATTCCTACTATATTATTATAAATTCATAAGATTATTTTTAAATCATAATTTAAATAAATTTTCTCATTATTAAAGAACTCTGTTAAGCTGTATTGTACTATAAACCTATAAAAACTGTGCTGTGAAAATCCACTTGCAAATGCATTATATGCTGTTAAATATTTAATAAATAGCTCTAAAAGAAAGGCTTCATGCAGCATCATGATCATTTTAGAACCTGCGTCCTACTGACTTTGACAAGTAAATTGATGAAACCTATTAAAAAAAAGATCCCTCACTTAAAAACACAGAACATGAAATATTTTCTTATATGGTTGCAAATACTTTGATGTGTTTATATTGTCAAATACATCATTATTATCTAGCAAGAATTTTTATCTTTGAAATATTTTTGTAAATTGAGAATAAATTGAGATAAATAACAAAACTTTATTCTTTAAAAGCATCAGTTGATATTTCACTGTTGCATTACAATTTTTCCATACATTTTTGTTTGTTTTGATTTTCAGATCTCATCTGGCAGTGCTCAGGTATAAAATCATCACCCAACATGCAGTATTTTCAATCCCTGGTGAATGATTCTGAAGCAGGGTCATGCATAAAATAATCCAATGCAGGCTGAGGGTGAAACACAGGTAGTCTGGCAATCCTCTACCTGTTATCAAGAGCAAGCTGTCTGCCATAGATGCCATTTTTATTCAGTTTAGAGACCACTCCCAAGTAAAAGAATTAAGGACAGATAGCTCAGGCTAGCCTGAGCCTGTCCCACCCAGGTTTACCTGTAACGCAATCTCTATTTTGGGACAAAACCAAGTTGTAAACAAAAAAAAATACAAAGAGACCAGGGGTAATCTTTGTTTTGGGTAAAACAAGGTTTAATCACTCACAAGTGGTGAATGCAGTTAGAGAAATAACTAACAACTACCATGACGATGTTATGTGTGAGAGAAGTAGAATGCCTGTCTAGAATATAGGCAGGGGTTGGTGAAGGAGGAAGATTGGGGATTTTGGTGGTGGAAATGAGAAGCAACCTCATTATTTGCACAACACCCCAACATATGTCTCAAAACTAACATAGTGGCTTTTTACATAAGTCTGAATGACACTGCTTTTTCAGTTAGTCTGCAGTTTTTAATTTATGTCCATATGTTTATGCTTGAGTTTTGTCTAGTTTTAAATTATTTTTTAAATGAAAAGGAAGAGTAATCTATTACACAAAAATGTAGTTGGATTTGAGCATATTGTGTTGTTTGTTAGGTGTGGTACAAATATTAGTGAGAAGGTCTTTTACAGTCAAGGGTTAATTTAATCAGAGCCTAGTATATATCACAGAGCATGACTCTCAGATTGGTAAATAAAAAATGAAAGATAAAAAAATATTCATATTTTCTTCTGTTTGTTTCTATGGGCCACACTCAGGGATTACTCCTGACTATGCGCTCAGAAATAGCTCCTAGCTTGAGGAACCTATATAAGACACTGGAGGATCAAACCACGGTTCTTCCTAGGTCAGTAGCATGCAAGGCAAATGCCCTACATCTGCGCCACTGCTCCTACTGCATATTTTTTCTAAAATGAAAACTATTGTAACACTGGCATTCTGATGGCCTCTTTCTTTAGGAAAACAATGTAAACCCTGACACATTTGAAGGCGCTTCTGTGTCACCTTGCTCTACCCCAACAAACTGTTCATCCTCTTGAAAGGTAATTGCTTGTGTTCTTCCACATATATTTGGATATGACACTCATGCATGAATTGCTGCAGAAATGGCTTCTTCTTGCTGTTCTAACAAGCAGTTTGTTTGAGTGGCAGTGAGTGATTATAACAGCTCTGGGATTTTGCTGCTTAGCATACACGCAAACACACTTAAATTCACTCACTAGCACATTCCTAGGTAGTACTAACTTCGCTTTTGAAAATCCCAAAGAGGAAAAGGTTACCTCTTTAGGTTAACTAATTGTCATCAGATTGTTTTCCTTCACTGTAAAACAAAAGGTTACAACAGCTAAATGGATAGCAAAACTACATATTCTACAATTAGGAAAACATTCCATTTCTATTTCTTTCTTTTTTGGGTAATGAAAACAAATCTATTTGAGTGTCTTCAAAACTTAGCAGAATGATTTGTGTCTTCCTTAATCATTCTCACCTTCAACAGTCTAGAGAAAAAATGTAAATGCAATAGGGAAATCTATCTGGTTATATCATGTTGCTTTTGCCCTCGAGACAAGCCATACATTTTAATTAATTTTGAAGTTTTATTCTGAGCTCTGTTCTTGTTTCCCACTAGAAGCTTCCTACAGGAAAGAAATTCCATCAGTCAATTGCACATGGAAAGAGATTCAAACCTAATTCACAGCTAATTAATCATATGGGAATACATGCCAGAGAAAAATTCAGGCAATATAACAAGAGGAAAAAAACTCAGGTTCTATTTCCCATCAGAGTGAAACTGGGAATGCAATCTAATCAATATAAAGAATAGAAATATGATGGGTTTTCGTGACATATGGGTGAAGAGGAAGGAACTCATTAAACCAAATATTTTGGAAGTATAAGTCACTTTTCAAGTACAAGTTAGATTTATCTTTTAAAGTTTCTCATTTCAATACAAAGTAAAATCTAGGATTTTGGGTAACATGCAACTTATTTGATAAAGAATTAATTTCTGTTAATAAGAAACATTTCAAAATAAAAATTAAAGAAGGTTTAAGTATTATTTAATATGTTGAATCGATCTAATTTGGGCCTGGGCTCAAGGGAAATTTTGAATTCTATGTTTTTGACTGAAGAATTAGATGTCACTTTGATTTTGTTTTGAGAAACTTATATTTATCAGATTATTGTCGTGTGTGTTTCCCTTCCCAAGATTATTTATGCTTTATAAAAATTCTCCTGACAGACATTATAATCAAAAGAGACATATCTAGAAGAGCATTTCAGTTTTTAAATAGTTGTGAGCTCCTGATGAGAGAGAAATAACTGGAATAAATTACCATAGGTGAGTAAAATATTACATTAAGAGTTTGGAATTAGCCCCCAAACTTTAAAATCCCAATTTCAGCAAATTGATATGATAGTTTAGAAAAAATGATTTTCTGGCTGCTCTTTTTCGACCTTTCTTTTCTAAATTGAAATTTGATGAATTTTTGAATATATAAAAATTGTGATTTCTTCTCTCTTTCTGAGGTTTTTTGCTCATTTCATTTGAGAGAGAAAAAAGTTATGATCTCTTATGGCAGAGAATTTTAGCAGGAAAAAAATGGAGCTAGTGGATCTAATTAAGTAAAATACAAAATAAAGTGTGTGGGTTATAATTTGAGCCTAGATTCTCAGAATAGAACAATTTATTGAACATTTATTATGCGATAAGCATTCTCTTAAAATGTCTGGATTTAAAGAAATTATAGTTTTAGAACTTGTTTATCTAAATAATTGTATATATTCATTCTAATGTTTTTATCACTGATAATGACCATAATACATTTCCAATCTGAGAATTTATATTTATAATATATATATTCTCTCATTATTTCTCCTGAAATTCTCATAATATCATTTTATTACATTATGTATATGTACAATGATTTCTTTATCCAGTCATTTGTTCTTGTGTTCTAGGACTGTTGCCAAAATTTGACTATTACTTGTAAATACTTTTGTAATGAACATAGGAATTTCTAGTTGCTGTTGTTTTTCTTGTTGTTGTTTTGGAAGTCCACCATTTTCTTTGGAGACTTTCTTGCTTAACCTTCTAGATACCTGTGTAACTGAACTCTCAGATCTGTTTAATTGGTCTTAAAGAGTATTTTTGTTTTATTTTGTTTGTGTTTTATCACAATACTGCATTGACTTGTTTAATAAAGCTTGAGATAGGACAATGGGCAGGGCATTTTCTTTATATGCAACTGACTGATGTTCAATCCCTGCCATCCCATGTAGTCTTCTTTGCCCAAAAGGAGTAATTCCTAAGTATTAAGCCAGGAATAAACCCTGAGAACTAATTAGTTGGGAGCAAAAAATAACAAAAAATATTAAGGGAAGACTCCCATTATTTTTCTCCCTAAAATTAAATTATAAATAAACCGCACCCGCGTGGTTTTTGAAATGGAGACCAATGAGAGAAAAAAATACCAGTGGTTGTCACGACATAATGTCCTGACATACACCAGTGCTGCATCGGCCCGCCATCCACCCTATGTGTACCCCCTTTAGTGTCGGGAAAGAAAGAGGGAAAGCCTGAGGACCACGATAGAGTCCACCTGGGCCGGCAACCAGGGAAGGCCTAGAGTAGGAGGGGAAATAGAGGAACGGATGGAGGCCTGCCAAGCCTCGCAGCACCCCCCCCCCCAAACTAGGGAAAATGCCTCAAGGTATAGGGTATCCCCTAACCCCATACCTGGGAAGAGCAGGCCTCCAGGATCAAAACACCAGAAGCCAGCTATCTGCCCGGCCCCTTCCTGTGCTCCTCCTCCCTAGAGTAGGGACGGGGGAAGCCTGGAGACCCCTAATAGAATCCCCCTGGAACCCACGGCAGGCCACCCAAGGTGACACTCAGGCTAGGCCCTGAGTCCAGGGGAAAATAGGGGAAAGGCTGGAGGCCTGCCAAGCCTCTTAAACCCCCCAAACATTTGCATCACATAAACTACATTTACCTATTGAATAATCATAAATATTATTAACCCCATAACTAATGTCATATTGTAAAACTAAAAATAATTCCTCTGGAATTTGCCTTGTATGCAGCAGATCCAGGATGGATGGTGGTTCGAATCCTGGCATCCCTTCTGGTCCCCCCGTGCCTGCCAGGAGTGATTTCTGAGCATAGAGCCAGGAGTAACCCTGAGCGCCACCGGGTGTGACCCAAAAACAAAACAAAACAAAACAAAACAAAACAAAACAGAAAAAATAAAAGAATTCCATTGAATCAGAAATCCCATTCTTCCTTCTCTTTGGCCCTTGTAAAAAAATTAGTAATATACAGAAGGCAGGTTGTGTTTCTGTGAATATAAATACTCTTAGTGCCCCACTTGAGCCTAATTACATGGTGTTCTTTTGTAACTGGCTTGTTTCACTTAGTTTAAAAAAGTCTAAGGATGGATGAGGGAGATGAGGGGCATTGATAATGGAAGGGTTACACTGGTGAAGGGGTGTGTTTTTTTTTATAACTTAAACCCAACTACAGACATGTTTATAATCATGGTGCTTAGATAATGATATTATTTTTAAAAAGCCAAAAAATGTTAAAACTCTTTAAATAAAAAAGAAATGATAAGGAATTGGACTGAAAGAATCAATATCGTCAAAATGACACCTCTACCCAGAGCAATATACACATTCAATACAGTTTCTATAATAATACTCTTGGTATTTGGAGGGAAGGGCACACCTGTTTGATGCTCAGGGCTTACTCCTGGCTATGCTAAGAAATCGCTCCTGCCTTGGGGAGACTATATGAGATGCCAGGGGATCGAACCGAGGTCCATTCTAGGCTACTGCTTGCAAGTCAGATGCCTTACCTCTAGCGCCATCTCTCCTGCCTCAATACCCTTGATATTTAAAAAGACAAAATACCAATGAAATTTATATGAAATAGTAAAGCATACAAATTGTAGAAACAATATTGAGGTGAACTAACATAACATAATATAATAACATAACAACATATAATATAATTAATATAATCATATTTATTTGAAATAAAAATGGAAGAATGGACTCAAAGTTTGGGAAGAGACCAGTTCAGGTGGGGGTACCATATATTTTCAAAATAAAAATGAGAGGATGGAATCTCAGGCTGGGAAAGAGGCCAGTACTCTTTACCTACTTGTTTACTCCCAGCGGCCTCTTGGCCTCTTCCTTTACTCATTGTGTAACTGTGGTTGATACCATACTAGGTTTTTGATTAATTTCCATAAACGGTGACAATTGAGACCACTGTCTTATGTTAGATTGTTTATTTTCCCCACTTTTTATCTTTTCTCCTCTTTGTGAACTGTTCAATAAGGTATTTTGGTGAAAGAGTCCCTCTCTATCTTTCCTTCCCTTTGTTATTTGTTAAATAAGGAAGTTTGTAGAAGTGTCCCTCCATTTAACGTTTATATAAGAACCAAGTCAATTGGATTGTTGGACTTGTTCTAGCATACCCATAGGCTCCAATCTTGCCATGTGATACTCTTCTTCCTTTGTATAGGCACATTAAAATGGTAAATTATATACAAACGCATTCTTATCTTATAGAGATGGGAACACACAAATTTTCTTAAGTTAGATTGTTTACTTTCCCCACTTTTTATCTTTTTTTCTCTTTGTGAACTGTTCAATAAGAAATTTTGGTGAAAGAGTCCCTCAGTTTAATGCTTATGTTTGAACTAGGTCACAGGGATTGTTGGACTTGTTCTGGCGGCCCTCTTATGCACTGATAATGCTAGTTGGCATTATTCCTTGTTTGCATGGGCACATTAAAATGGAAAATACTATACATACAAATAAGTTCTTATCTAATAGAGATAGAAACACACAAATCTTGTGGTGCAATGGAACCTTACACCCTGAACATTGCCATGATGACCTGGCACAGGCCTCAGAGGTTTGGGCATTTTTCAGTCACCCCTGAACCAGGGAAGCCATCTATGAAACATCCAAAGTTGTCTATGATATCACCTGGAAGCAATCCTCTACCAGGGAAGATCCTACTGCTGCTCTGATATCGATTTACTCAAAAGAGTCTTTCCTTAACACTGAGAAGATTTAAACAACAACAACGACCTGCATACTGGAAAGGGCTTTCTGCATTGCCCTTCAATTGTGAGTTGAAATTAGACGCCACCCCACACCATCCTGACTTCAATGTAGGATATAAAGATTCCAGGATCTTCAGTACAAAAACATGATAGCAACAACAGAGACTGTGAAAAATATATCTGTAAGGGCACTACAGACAATGACCGGAATTGGACAAACTAGTTTGCCTGGAGCCTAGAAATGGTCTTATGTCAGGAAACTTCAGGGATAGGATCTCCATGTACTTAGGCCAAAGTTTTTCCTTTCCATGACCCCATACTTTGGTGGGCCCATGCAAACAATAATTGCCACTCTAACATTGTTTTTACAATGCTCCTTTGACTCTAAACCTTTAAGAAACCACTAGTAAAAATATCTGGAACTGCATATATGCTTTTAGTTACACTAGCATTCTGGGGGATAAAGGAGGGAGATAAGGGATATCTGCTTGGGAACAGGGATGAAGGGAGGACAACACTGGCGGTGGAAAGGCCCTCATTTATTGCCACTGTGTACCTTAAATATCACTGTGTAAGATTTGTGAGAAAAAAAAATAAAATGCCTCTAATAATGTAAGCCATTCCAATAAAAATTGTGTTTTAATCAGAAATGTTCTTTGACTTACATGTATTTATGATCAAAGTGGTGACTTTTATGTTATATGTATTTAACACATTTTAAAGCTAAAATTAATTAAAAACCCATAGGAAATGCTAACAGTACATAGGGGCTCTTTTCAAAAGAGAGTAACTTTTCAAAATGTGTATTAATTCTTGAAGTATACATTTTAAAATAAATTTTACTCAGTGATGTAATTATGGACCTCTTCATAGAGTTTAGGGTTAAATAAAGCTTAGTACACATACCAGAAGTTATAGGCAATGTTTCATCTTGAATGTGGAAGAATAAGTTCAACCAAAATAATAAATCACTTTAAAGTTATTAGGATTCTTCTTTATTCTGCTGCATGTTGTTGTACAGGTAGGGTGAAACAGGTATGGAGACTTTCAGTGACCTTTGTTGACTGACTATTGCCTATAGTGAAAGCAATTGTATGCAATGGAAACTATTGGAAAATGGCCTGAAATTCCCTGTCCTCTAAGGGGTAATAAGGGCCACAAAGTTATAATAACCACATAGCTTCTATGGTTTACCAAAAAGAGCAATGAGAGCCAGGAAGAAAGCAGAATTTGGTGGAGATTTTTGAAAATAAAATACTTGTTTTTTCAGATCTTTCAAATTTAAACCTAATTATTTGTGAATTAGTTATAAATACTTATGTGTAATTTATGTGGAATATAGGATAAAATAAATTATTTGTACCTTGGCACTTAAAATCTATGGTAATCTTGTAATTTTTAACTTTATAAAAATTTATAGTTTACAATAAAAAAGTTCTGGCATAGCAATTGCTTTTTTATATAGGATTACCATGGTATAAAATCCTTAATTGGAAAACTATATATTTGACATCACATCAAAGTTTCTCTAAAGAAATCTAACCACTTGATTTTTCTAAATTGAACATAAGTCTTATATTATAAGGTATCTTTTTCTTTAAAGGGGCTATACAATGTTCAATAGTCTAGATTGCTGCTACAGTAAAATTCAGTCAAATTACTTCCTTAACTACCATTAAATAGTATAGATACCATGAAATGAAGCTTGAAATGTAGGGTCAAGGAGCATGTTCTTCTCTGCATTTCATTAATTCCACTAAGGCTCAAGATAAATATTAGATATCAAACAGAGTATTGAATGGATTAGAAAAAAAGGGTGTTGATGTGAAAACATAGAAATGATGAAATACAGCATATTCATCAGAATAATAGCATGCTGTTTGTTTGAAATAAGTAGATAAACAATCTAGGTTACTTTTTCCCCATTAGCTAATAGTAGACAGCACTCAAAGCACTTTAAATTAATTGCCTAAAACCATGTATTAAAAATAAAGTCAGTATTTTAGAAACAAACGAGGTATCGAGGGAGTTTATTCAAGAAAAATGGATGATAGATGACACAGATATATTATAGCAGCATAGTAAGCAGTTACTATGAAGAAAAATCTAGGAAATATACTGCAAAAGGGAAAATTAACATGAAACATTTCAGAAATCACAAATGCTATTGACAGCTCATAAAATTAGAAATAGTCCATTCCAAAAAAAAGGGGTGGGGTGGAGCAGTGGCACAAGCAGTGAGGCATCTGCCTTGCCCGTGCTAGCCTTGGACTGACTGCAGTTTGATCCTCCAGCGTCTCATATGGTCCCCCAAGCCAGGAGCGTTTTCTGAGGGCATAGCTAGGAACAACCCCTGAGCAATACTGGATGTGGCCCAAAAACGAAAAAAAAAAAAGAAATAGATCCATTCACTCACTATCATATTTATGGCATTTTATATTAATAGTTATACTTATTCATACTTCTCTTTCTATAATGCTTATTAGGTAACTGCCTATTTCTCTATTACTTTATAAGGCCATGCATATTATGAGTATATATTAATTTAAAATATGTAATATTTATATTTTATATCTATGTAATATTTCATGTGACAAACAACTTTTCATTTAACTCATAACAAATAGAACTTTTTTCATTTTATTTATTTACTTATGTGTTTGTTTATTTGCTTTCTGGGCCACATTCTGTGATGCTCAGAAGATACTCCTGGTTATGTGCTCAGAAATTGCTCTTGGCTTCAAGGACCTTATTGGATGCCAGGGATCAGACCAAGGTCAGTCCTAAATCTGCTGTGTGCAAGGCAAATCCTTTACACTTATGCTATCACTCTGGCCCATTTTTTCATTTTAAATATTAGATAACTTACATCCCTTAAAGTTAAGCAGTCAGCCTAAGATTTCTCACAGTAATATATTGAGCTAGGATTCAACTATGAAATATTTGACTCATAAATGAGCATTTAACTTCTACTGTGTAAGACTGAAAATGTAGATGATTATAGAATTAAAAATTCTACTTTCCCCAATTCAATATCTAATGAAAATGTTCTATTCTTTGATTTTTTTTAAATTTTGTCATTTAACAATATTTTGTAAAATACCTTAACATGCCAATTTCTCTCCAAGTAAGTGATGGGTGAGTTTGAAATATAAAATAACAATGTAGGATTATATACTCTAGTAAACAATTCATCTTGTATGAGTACTGTGAGTTTCCTTTAAATGAAACCAAGGGACTACACCTTACTAGAAAGACTATGTATATTGCTCTTTACATTTATAACATATATAGCTTTTGTATCAAGTATTAAATAAAAATATGAATAATTTGTAATACCTTTTTCTTAAATTTATTGCCAAAACTAGTTAACTTACATGTTTGACAGTACTCTATTTCTTATGTTCAAATCTCTTATTGATAAAAGCAGGAAGTTAACAAAAATCTGTAACTATCATATATGGGTCCATCTTATAAATCACCTCTATTTCCTGTTGAATATAGGAAGACTAGATAAGCAGAGAAAAACTAGAATCATATTAAACTTGTTTGAAAAAACAAAACAAAATTATTACCTTGCCTCTCTGGTTACTTGAAAAGTTCCAAGCTGTGTTACCAAGCAGAAACAATTAGAAACTATTATACAAAGATTGATGAAATGTGTTTTCCGACAATAACTTAGTTATTTTATGACTAATAGCCATGGAAAATTGTGGAAGCAAATTCTTCAAACAAAATTCTTTCAGCCATGGAAAATTGTGGAAGCAAATTCTTCAAACAAAATTCTTTCAGCCCTATATTTGCCTTAAATTTTAATTCTGAACTTTATTTTCATTATGCAATTGTATGATTTTATTGTTAATTCTTTCCAGCAAGTAACTGAATTTCAGCAATGGTATATCAGCAAAAAAGCATTCCTAGTTGTTTATCCCCTTAGAAATATTAATGATAATTTACTATTAAAACTAAATATACTCTGAGAAAACTATCCAAGAACAAAAGTACAGCAGTTAAAGCTCTTGCTTTGCATGCAACTGATCATTAGTTTTGGGTAACCCAAGTCTCACCAGAAGTGACCTCAGAGCACAGAGCCAGTAGACAGAATTTAACACTGCCAAGTGTAGCCCAGAAGCCAAGGACATAACAAAGCAAAGCATTGCTTTGTGTTTCTGCAGTGAAATAGCTTGTATATCTGTAAATGTTAACCTTTGTAAATATTAACATTGACTAGTACTGGCTTATCTTCAAAGTATATTGTTCATTTAAATGGAAATTGTTAGCAGAAAACAGGCATATTCAAGAAGTTTTGTCAAAATTGAAAGACAATATGCATTTCTTTACTAAAATGTTTTTGTTTCCACAAACTTTATCTTTGACTGAGTGATTGCTTTGTGAATGCATTTTTTTGTTTTCTTCTTTACAAGAGAACATGGACGCTTACTTTCAAATATATTTTAACATGGGTTAGTAAATTAATTTTAAGAGATTTAATTTATACCTGAAGTCAATGTCTTTTTATTATCTGTGTAAATTTTTGTGCCAAGTTGTCACTCAAAACTCAGAGCATGAAGTTAGGAAATTAGACAAATCTATCAATTGTACATAAAACATCTCTACAGTGCAAATATGAAGAGAAACTTTTAAATATAACAATGTACTAAATTCTGTAAATATGTGGATAAATTGCCTAAATATTTTATGTAGCCTTTAATCACTTAAGTTTTCATTTGTAGTAGATGTTAATATATTCATATGCTAGGAGCATGCACCATTAATTATGCTTTGATATGCACACTCCTTTAACTCTTCCTGTATCCATTTGTCATGAAATTTTGCATTGCCCTTTTACTGGTCTTGTTCATGATTTACTTTATTTGACAAGTGGAATATCAGTAGATATAATTAAGATTACTGTAATGAAATGACCAGTTTGTTTTTAACATATATCTATGCACCTCCTTTTAACTCTCTAAAAATATCTAGACTAGGTATTTGTAGCTTCAAAAAGGATGAGAGACATAGATTGATGAGCAAACTCGCATCAGAAGATCTGAGTCTAAATGTTCTGGCATATGATTTGCATAGAATACTGAAGAGCTCGAGATTTTGCTTGTTGTGTCTTTATTAAAAGATATTGTGTCAAAATATAACTAATAGAGTTTCATTAATTCTATAGTTAAATAAAGTATCCCATATATTTATGGCAATAATTTGGAAACAAAGAAAATATCACAACAAAAATTCAACATATGTTATTTCTGGTGCTCGAGTTACGTTATAATTTAGACCTATATATTTTCTTCTGGGTTTAGGGGCCACACCTGGTAGTATGCAGGGCTTAATCCTGGTTTTTATTCCTGGGATCATGTTGGATCTTGAAGGGACCATGTTTGACACTGGGGACTGAACCTCGGTTTTCTGCATGCAAGTCATATAAATGTCCCAACTGCCATATTATCACTCTGACCCAGGAAGATACTTTTAAAGTATAGAAAACTGTGAGTGACTTCTTCAGATTGCAAGAAGTTCACATTTAATAGAAAATTACTATGTTTTTTAAGATATTGAGGTTTTTTTTTTCATAAAAGGAGCTGTCAACAGTATACTCAGGTAAGAGATTTCAGAATGAATTTGAAACAACTCACTTTATGCCTTGTGTTTAATATGCAAAAGCAATTATATCCTTCAAGTTAGTGAATAAAAGTCAAACTAAAATTTAAATGTAATTAGTGGATAAATAACCAGGGAACAGATTATTCTTATAATAAAAGCAATATCTTTATATAATAAAAGTATAGAATCTAAAACATTGATTGGAACCAAATAGTAGGATAATTGACTATACTAAAATGAAGAATTTTGATGTGGAAAATATATGTAGCATATATCTACACTGCAAGACTATATATGTGCATATATCAATAAATTTTGCTGTAAAATTAAAAGAGCTATAAAACAGTTATTAAAGTTATACAAAATAAAGCTTAAAGGTACATTTCTATTACAATATCAAAAAATGTTTTCATGATTTAAACTATCTTCACAAGCAAGACAGTGAACTTCTTAATAGATTGATTACTATTTTAAGAATGGAACATGACTTCTATATGGCACAATTTATATATTTGTCTTTTATAAGTAGATATTAATTTATATTTAAAATTATATTATTAAAGGTATCTGTAATTTACTATTCATTAATATTAATTTCAATATTTTACTTGTAAAATGGCCTGGTATGGGTAATATCTGGGTATGTACAGTTTGGCTGAATATAGAGCAAGTCTATTATCATATCAAAGAAGAAAATTAAATATGATGTAAAAATAATAAAAGTTATCAATTATAATTATTTAAAAAGAGCAATGGGGTTAAGTAATGTCTTACTTGCAAAAATAACACTTACTGAAGATGATTGAAAATTGACAAGGGGAGACAGAGTATAAGAGCTGTTGTGAAAGCAAAGACAATAATGAAAATCAAAACAGGTTCATGTGTTATTTCCAGCAAAATGAGGCTTGCATTACGTTTCTCACAGGGAGGGTATTTGAAGACATAATTCATTATATGTATTATATTTCTGTATTTGCCATTTAAAGGTAGGTGTCAAACCTGAAAAAGACAGCATAATTAGGGAGATCTGGCAGCAGCCTTGAAGTATGAAAATAATGATGTGCAGACAGTAAGATAAACAATTCATTTTGCTATGATGAGCATTATTTATGGATAATAGAATCTGCCATTGAAAATGTTACTCTTGATTTACCAAGCAAATGAGTGCTGCTACTTTTAAAACTCCTACATGCATGTTCTTCAGACATTACTGGGATATGTGCCTAATTCATATTTCAAAGCCAAGTATGTAGCTAATGAATGTAGTTGGTCAAATGTCCAGCTGCAAAGAATTCTATGAAAGTCATTTTGTTTAATGAATATTCTGAGTATAAGTATATTTATAACCAAGGTGTATTATTTGACTTTTGTTTCTGTGAGAACACCCAACAATAATCAAAAACTATTTCTTACACTGTGATCAAGTAGCATCCCTGCCATTACTTAGAGGGCTGTATATGACTCCAGGGACCAAACTGAGTTTTGCCATTTGCAACCCAAATGTTTTAACCTCTATAGTATATATCCAAGGTCTCAACAAATAATTTAAAGGTAGAAATTACAAAAGACATTTTTTGTTAAGTGTTTGAGGCACACCTGGGCAGTGCTTACTCTTGATAGAGTTCAGTTTGCCATATTGGGTATGGTTAATGAAGCCCAAGGCATCACGTACAAGGAAAATGTCCTAATTTCTTTATTTTTTAATAATATCTCTCTAGCTCCAGAAAGTAAGGAAGCTTTTTTAGTGAAAATTAGTTAAGGAGAAATTTACCCAGTATATGTAAAACATAATTCATCAATGAATTATTTATTTTGTGTTTAAAATGTGTTTATTGGCCAGAGCAGTAGTGCAGTGGTAGGGCGTTTGCCTTGCATGCAGCCAACCAAGGACAGGCCTCAGTTTGATCTCCGGCATCCCATATGGTCCCCAAGCCAGGAGCGGTTTCTGAGCACAATAGCCAGGAGTAACCCCTGAGGGTCACGAGGTGTGTCCCCACTCCAAAATGTGTTTATTGATTTTCTTCAAAGGTTTAGAAAGCATACAAGGAATGCATTCTCTGAAGCTTTTGTTTTCCTAGACAAAATGTACAATAAAGAATATATTGAGAAAATGTCATAGGCTGCCATATAAATTAATATAGTTGAAGACAAACATAAATATGTTGAAATAGAAAGGGCTGAAAAAATCTGGGAAGTCTATTAAAATGTATACTTGATGAGAAGTAAGTTAAGGAAAATAGTGAGGTTAGAGAAAGCAATTTTAGTCTGTGGAAGTAAATCAGAAAGTAAACAATAAACCAATTTCTTTAAAATGTAGGAATACCCAGTATATTTTAAGAAAAATGTGATGACCAACATGGCGACAATAAAAGTACTCAGAACAGACATCTCCAAGATACTAACAACAGGTTTCAGATATAACATCTTTTCATGTGGCCTATTTTAAAACACTTGAATTAATTGAGGCTTTTGGAGAATCAAGAGAAATTGTGATTACTCCTTAAGAATCTGAAAGAATGAAAATTGGGAAAATTAACCTTGATTAAGTATCATTTCTGAAAAGACATATCAGAGAACTCTATATGTCAGGATAATTGTGGACTTACAAAAACAACTGTTTTGTGTGAGTCCTCTTACTCTTCTGAGTAAGTGAGTTCCCTCCTTCTATCTCTCAAAAAGACAAAAATCTCAAGCTCATTCTTTATTTCAAAATATATACAGTTGTCCTGCCCATTAAATTCTCATAACCAGTATATATTTATACACAGATAATATAATTCATCTTTCTTTTTTAAAAAAATGTATCTGATGCTGTTGTTATTACTCAAATTAAGAACTCGGAGAAGAAGAAAACTTGTATCTTCCACCACTAGAAGAGTATAGTGGTAATTAACAGTGGATGTAAGGATAGTGGTAAATAAGTAAATAACATCAGTAACAGTCCAAAAGAAGTGGGTGTGGAAGACAATTATGAGCAGTTTTAGGATTCTGAAATTATGAGAACTATTTGTATTATAATACATGTATACATATAATTATGTCATTACATATATAAATCACATTATTCTTAAAACTTTAAATTGTTCTGGATATTCTTAAATTTTAAAGAAATTGGTTTATTGTTTACTTTTTGGGGAGGTTTTGGGCCACACCCGGCAGTTTTCAGGGGTTACTCTTAGCTGTTCACTCAGAAAAATGCCCCTGACAGACTCCAGGGACCTATGGGTTGCTAGGGATTAGACCCAGGTCTGACGCATGCAAGGCAAACGCCTTGATGCTGTGCTATTAATCATACCCTCGGTTTACTGTTTATTTTCTAATTTTCTTCCACATACTAAAACTGCTTTCTTTCTATAATCACAATTACTGTCTTTCCTTGTTAACTTAATTATCACTAACTGTACATTTTAATACTGACTCCCAAGATCTTTTCAGCCCATTACATTACATACATATCTTTAGTATTTAGATACATATTACATATACATATATTATATAGTCATATTCAATGCATGCACATATAATGTATAACATACATACACATTATGCAAAATGTGTATATGCTTTGAGTGCATGCTAGGTATTGTATTTAAGATATAAATTTTGTGGATTTAGTAGAATGTGCACTTTGTTGTTGTTTTTTTTAGTTGAGAAATGCATGTTTATTATAATGGCTACTTTAATTTTAATTTTAATTTTTTTTTGGTTTTTGGGCCACACCTGGTGCTATTCAGGCATTACTCCTTGCTACGCACTCAGAAATCGCTCTTGGCTTGAAGGACCATATGGGACTCCAAGAGATCGAACTATGGTCCTTCCTAGGTTAGCCACATGCAAGGCAAATGTCCTATCACTTGCGCCACTGCTCCGGCCCTATAATGACTGCTTTTTATGGTCTTTAAAATAGATTTAATTATGGTCTGTTGTGATACTACAGCAGGTAAGGTGCTTGTCTTGCATATTGCTGATCTTTGTTTGACCTCTAGCACCATAGCAGCCCATGGAAAACTGCCAGAAAGGATCCCTGAGCACAGAGTCAGAAATGAGCCTTGAGCACAAGATAAGTTTCAAAAACAAAACAAAATTAAAAAATTATGAATTGTTATTTTAATACAGAGAAGGACAGTTATTCTGACTTTAGATATATCATATTTAAACTGAAGAAAACCAAAGATCAAAAATAAAAGTTCTACCTATAATATACTATATATACATCTAGTATAGATGTATATATATGTATATATATATGTAGATCTATACATCTATACTAGAGGAGAAAAAGATTCAAAGTCATAGGGACCTTCTTCTGTTCAGAAAATATTTGAACAAAAAGAAAATAGAGTGAAATATACATCATGGAAAGAAGAAAAAATAGACCAAATGTTATTGATTATCTTGAGGCTATATTGCCTTTCAAAAGTGATAGCTAACAGGCTAGTAAGATAGCATAGCATATAGGGAGGGCACTTGGCTTGCAAGCACCTGACCTAGATTTGATCCTGATCCAGGTAACACCTCATTACCACAGTATAGCCAGAAATGATCTTTGAGTGCAAATTTAGGACTAAGACCTGAGAGCAGCCCATTGTGGCCCCCAAACTAAAACCAAACAAAAGTGACAGTGAAATAAAGTGTTGGCAAATAAAAGAATGAGAAAGTACTGTTAACAGAACTCCTTTGAGGGAATTATTAAAATACTTTTTTCTGCATGAGAAAATAAGGTACAAAACTTGGAAGTATGATAAAATAAATAAATAAATAAATGATGAAATATGGTTCACAATTTCTATCTCCGCAAAGAGAACTAAATGTTTTGATCTATTGTTCTTTTTAGTCACTAATGTTACATATATATGCTTGTATGGAAGTTATTGTCATAATTACCTTATATTTTATTTAAGTAGTGTTAGAATGTTCATATTATTTAAGACTCGGTCCCTTTATTGATTAAAAGTTTCTATCTTTATCTCTTTTCACTGGCACTTCATATTAAGCATAATAAATTATAAATATCTACCTAGAGATTTCACCATATAAATATCCAGATTTAAAACAGTTGTTAGCATTATTTTTTTATTTTTTGAGCCACACCTAGTGGTGCTCAAGGGGTTACTCCTGGCTCTATGCTCAGAAATCGCTCCTGGCAGGTGTGCGCGCGCGGGGGTGGGGTGGGGAGGGTAATGGGATGCTGGGAATCAAACCAGGGTCTGTTCTAGGTTGGCCACATGCAAGGAAAACGTCCTACCACTGTCCTATCTCTCCAACCCCTATTTGAAAATATTTTAATGGCTAGATTTTGTTAAGGAATCTAGAATGTCTAATAAATATATTTTTGAGTTTTATTTATTTATTTTAATTTAAACATCATGATTTTTCCACAGACAAAATTGCTTATGATTGTGTTATAGTCATACAATGTATAACAAATTTAATTAGTACATACTTTCTGCCACCAGTCAATAGTTTCCACTCACTCTCCTTGATGTCCTCTTACCTCCCACACATCCTCCCATGCCTTTCTCTGTGGCAGACATATTACTTCTCTCTCTCAATATAGATAGATAGATAGATAGATAGATAGATAGATAGATAGATAGATAGATAGATAATATAGAGATGGATGGATGGATGGATAGATGAATGAATGGATGGATAGATGATAGATAAATTGATATTGTGGTTTGCACTACTGACAATTAAGGGGTTTCTTGAATATCCCTTTCATAGTATACCCTTCTCTACTTTAAATGAACTCTGTTCTTTGTGGCAAGCTTCCTACCATGGACTGTTCCTCTTAATTCTCATCTTTATTGTTTCTAGATATCATCCTCACACTCTTTAATTTTCCTTATATACCACAGCTGAATTAGATTATTCTATGATTATCCCTTTTCCTCTGACTCATTTCACTCAACATAATACTCTCCATGTCCATCCATTTATAAGCAAAATTCATGACTTCATTATTCCTAATGGCTTCATAGTATTTCATTATGTAGATATACCATAGTTTCTTTAGTCACTCATCTGTTCTTGGGTACTTGGGTTGCTTTCTGATTCTGGATATTGTAAATGGTGCTGAGATTAACATATGAGTGCAGGGGGCATTTTTTAAATTGTATTTTTTTCCTAGAATAAATCTCTAGGAGTTATCCAGATGGATCATAAAGAAGCTCAATATCCATTTTTTTTAAAGAAATAGCCATATTGTTTTTCAGAAAGGCTGGACTAAACTGCATTCTGTCAGCAGTGAATGAGTTATATCCTTAACTCCACACCAGCACTGAATTTCCTTTTTCTCTGTGATGTGTGCCATTCTCCATGGTGTTAAATGAAACCTCATTGTTGTTTTGATTTGCATTCCCATGATGATTAGTGATGTGGAGTACTTTTTTATGTCCTTTTGGCCATCTATTTTTCTTCTCTGGGGAAATATGTATACTCATTTCTTCTCCCCATTTTTTTGGTGGAGTTAATTGTTATTTTCTCCTTATGAAGTTCTGCCTGTACTTTATATGTTTAGATATTAGCTGTTTTTCAGAGGGATGTTGGGTGAATAGTTTCTCCCACTCAGTGGGAGGCCTTTGTATCCTAATCATTGCTTCCTTTGTAGTGCAAAAGTCTCATTTGTTTATCTTTGCTTCCACTTGTTTAGACAGTGGTTTTTTTCAACCTAGAATATGCCTTTTAGCCTCAATGTCATGGAATATTTTGACTATGTTTTACTCGATCTACCTTAGGTATCTCTATATACCTTATGGTTTCTGATGTCAAGGTCTTTATTTTGATTTTACCTTTGTTCATGATATTAAAGAGATGCCCAAGTTCACTTTTTTATGTAATTGGCCAGTTTTCCAACACCGCTTGCTGAAGAAGTTTTCCTTGTTCCACTTTGTACTTGTTGTCTCTTTATTAAAGATTAATGGTTGTGTACCAGGAGTCAATCTCATAATATTTGTCTATTCCATTGATCTGATGGTCTGCCTTTTTTTCCCCCAATATGATGCTGTTTTAATGACTATTGCTTTATACTACACTTTAAAGTTAGAGAAAGTAATGCCTCCTGTCTTCTTTTCCCTAGAATTGCTTTAGCTATTCATGGGTTTTTATGGTAGTGAGTACTTCCAAATTGTTTTTTCTCCATTCCTATGCTGGATAAATGAAGAAACTTTTTCCTTCACTTAATGTTTTCACTACTGTTCTGAAGAGACTGTAAATTTGGGGGTGGGGTTACCACATAATCACAGGTTTCTAATGGTCTGAGAAAACGTTTTCAGTTTGCAAAAATTTCTAAACTGTATATGTCAATTTTGAAATTAGTAAACAAGAACTTAGATATAGTTACAGGTGTTTATATAAATTCATTTTCATCTCAAGAAATGTGTGTCAGAAGGGTCAGTGGTTGGGCTCAGCAATAAGTACTGCACAGGCTCAGCAGTGGGGGCTAAAAGGAGGAAAAACAGTGTCAAGGAGATATAACTCAGATGTAGCTATGCATGCCAGGCATATGAGCCAGCCCTTAAAGCTACACTCCCATGGCAATTATATGGTGCATATCTTTATTGCTGCAGTGCTCACTGGATATCTTATTTGATACTTCTTTTTGAACTGTTATGGTATTTTACCTTCTTTTTTCCCCTTCGTCTCTCAAACCGAGGAGAGCCTCTAGAAGGACTCTGCCCATAGTCGGTGTAGTTGATTTTTACCCCATTTTATTACTTTTCTCTTCCTCAAACAGAACCACATAACTTGAACTATCTAGTTCCGCCTCCCAGTTAGAAGGGGAAGTAATGGAGCTACCAAGACCAAACAGTTATAAGATCACTAATAAACTAGACACAGAGGGGACCATTCATTCTAGCAGCCCCTGGGGTGAGAGTGGAGGATATGGGAGGCAGGATGGGAATGGAGGTGAAGGGAGGACAATTCGGTGATGGGAATTCCCCTGATTCAATGTTAATATGTACCTGGAATATTACTGTGAACGATATGTAAGCCACTATGATTAAAATAAAAATTATATTTAAAAAAACTACAGTCCCTTGGGTGTGGGGCAGTAGCTCTGTGCATAGGGCATTTGCTTTGCACATAGCTGACTCAGGTTTGAGACTGCCAAGAGTATTTTCTGAGCTCAGAGCCAGCTCAGAGCTCGGTGCCCTCTGGCATTTTCCAAAAACCAAAACTAAAACAAACAAACCAAAAAACTAGCTCCCAACCCTGATTCATAGTCTTGAGAGCATTTTTCTTTTTTGGGGTGGGAGGGGTTGACTTTCGAGGGATAACTCCTTGCTCCATATTCAGGATGTAATCCTGGCAGTCCCATGGAGATAATATGTGATACTGGGGATTGAATCTCAGCTACATGCAAGAAAGTGCTACTATATTCAGTGCAATATTTCTCCTTTTTTTTTTTGTTCTTATGAGCCACACCCGTTTGATGCTCAGGGGTTACTCCCAGTTAAGCGCTCAGAAATTGCCCCTGGCTTGGGGGGACCATATGGGAAGCCGGGGGATCGAACCGCGGTCCTTCCTTGGCTGGTGCTTGCAAGGCAGACACCTTACCTCTAGCGCCACCTCACCGACCCCACCAGCACTTCTTTTTGAACTATTGTAAGTCAGAGATTTATCTCTTTGATATCAAATTATAAAAAATTAATAATTCTTAATATCAATCCAGATTATATATAGGAATATACATTTTTATTCAAAATATGTCATATTCATGATAAACCAAATTATTCAGGCTTTCTCCATAATTTTTAATGACTTGTGATTTTAAATAATTGTAGAAAATACAGGCTGGCTTTATCATCATTATACATGATGAATTTAAAATAAAAGAAGTTTTATTAACTTTTTATTTTAACTTATGCTGCAATGGAACTAAATAACATGATCATCTTAGAGCAATAACTGAATCATAAAAGAGAATTACTGCCTTTTTATGAACTGAATCTTAGAAAGGAGATTGATATCTGCAAGTGCAAATTCACCAATGAAACAGAAAATGAATTTAAAAAACAACTTCTGTAGTGAAAAAATCAGTACAAATAGTGTATAAATTGGAGAATATTTCTCAAGGCTGAGAAAAGAAATAGGATAAATGAAGTTAAAGTAACCCAGGAACAATGGAGACCAAATTCTGATACTTCAAGCTTTCATAGATTGAATAAGTATTCAAAGACCCTTGAAAGGGTCCCTATTTCTATAAAAAAAATGTTAAAATAAAAGTACTTCCAGAGAATCAAAGAATCAGTAGAGGTGTCCATACCCTTGTGGCTAATTCAAGTCTAGCTGAGTAACATGTATTAAGCAGAAATGACAGAAACCTTCAGAGAAACTGACAAATCAGGTTGTACTGATGATAAGGGATAAACAAGGATCAATAGGTCTCCAGAAAAGGGCAGAGTTCAGTAATTCCAGAAAAAAAAACTTCCATATAAAATAAAAAAAAATGACAGCTCTTAAGAGGTGCGAGCCTTTAAACTGAGTATATTTGGCTGCAAAGAGAATTGATCCTTTGGTGAAGAAAGAAGGGTTCAGAATAGAAAAAATAGGTTTTGGAATCTTCTCAGAAATCTTTCAACTGTCCAATTCCCAAAGCAAATAGCCACCAATTAAAAAATTAGTATATAAAAACAGAGATTCCTGTGAGAAAATGTTATGTAATATAAAATCTAGAGAATGTTATCTATTATAAAATTGATAAGTTATGCCTATTATTATAGAGAAAGAAGGAAGGTATATAATTGCTAGTTATTTTTTGTGTATCTGATTAAATGTTATTAAAAAAGATGCATGGCTCAACATACTATGTTTCAGAATATTGGTACTTTTGTAGTGGATTTAATGCAAAATATCCATTCAGAAGTAGTATGAAATAATAGCCCCCAAATATAAACTCATTCATTTAAAATAACATTAGTTCAATCAAATGAAGACCACATTAATAGCAGTATCAAATAATCTCATGGGATTACATATATATTTGGATAAAAGGAAAAGGTGTATTTTAAGTTACTAATGAGATTTCAAAGCTCTTTGAGTCACAATTAATTGTTTCAAATATGTATGAAGGGTTTTTTGTTTTGTTTCATTTTGTTTTTTGTTTCTTTGGGGGTAACAATGCTGATATTTTTCTGCATGTACTTCTGTTTGTTGAGGTTTATGGTCATAATAGAAGCTAAAGACAGTGCTGCATGAGAGGCTTGACAAAGAGTTTTGCAACTTTTTTTCTCCTTGAAACACTTTTGACTGTCTGGGTCAAATATAGTCTAATATAGTCTTGTTTGAAGAAAATAAAAGCCTTTCTCTGGGAGAAGCTGCTCCATTGTTTGGTTAGTTCTGATTGAGCCAAAATAGAACTTTAAGAACAGTTTTGTACTGAAAAGGACCTCAAAGGACTAAATAGTACTATATGGTGGAGACTCATCCAGGACTTTAAGCTTTCTTATGTTCATTACCATATTAAAAACACACCCCATTACATTTCTCCATCATCTTCTTGAGCAAATGAAGTATTTGTGCATGTTGCTCAATTACACATGCTCAATATTCTATCTCACACAAGATTATTTGAATATCTACTAGAATATGTATAAGATGCTATGTCTCTATTTCAGTTGGGCATAAAACTAGACACAACCACACCCACACCCACATACTTTCCCTCTCTTTGAAGCAGATCTCCATCCCATGCTGGTTGACATTCTCCCTACCTTCAGCTGTTTCATTGCCTTTAAAGCCTCTTTGCTATTTAGTTACCCTTGTAGTTTTATTTCTTATTATATTTTTTATTTTTTAATATTTTTATTTTTTGAGGATTCATGATTAAAATATGATTAATGATGGTTTCCAGTCTTCATAATTCTAACAATCCACCCATCAATAATGTTGTTTTGCTTTTACTAGAATGTCAGAGATCTCTTTGTGATTAGTGTGCTTTGAATACTTAATGCATATACTGTATAGTTAAATTAAATTCTTGGGTTAAAATGCAGAATATGTATTTCAAACTTTAGACAATAATCATTTTATTTTGTTGTCTGTTTAAATATATTTCTAAAGATAAGCTATAAAGCATTTAGGCTTTAAAATACTACTCTATTTTTTGGGGGGCATTTTTTGGGGGGATGGATGGCGCTCAGGGGTTACTCGCAGCTCTGTGCTCAGGCATCACTCCTAGAAGGCTCTGGGGGCTATATAGGATGCCAGGAATCAAACAGGGTCCATCCCAGGTCTGCCACATGCAAGGCAAATGCTCTACCACTGTGCTATCGCTTCCACGCCAATAAAATATTGCTCAAATTTTAATAAAATATGAAAAAATTATGATTCTAAGATGTTAAGTCAATCAAAATCTCAGATATATAGACATTATGATTATATATTATCAAATCAAAACAAATTATTTAAAATATAAAATTGCTGCAATTAGACAGATTAAAATTTGGCTTTCATCTTGGTCATATAATATAATCTTTAATTAAGTACATTGTAATTTATTTTACGGGAGGCCAATTTCCATATAGCTAAACTTAAATCATTCACTAATACAGATATGGCAAAGTGAAAGCAGTAACCAGATTTTTGGGGTCAGGAGGTAGATTTTTGGACCACACCTTTTGATGCTCAGGGTTTACTCCTGGCTCTGCACTCAGAAATCACTCCTGGCTTGGGGCACCATATGGGATGCGAGAGGATCGAACTATAGTCTGTCCTGGGTCAGCTGTGTGTGAGACAAATGCCTTAATGGCACCATTGCTCCAGTCCCAAGATCTTTTTTTTATTATTATTATTGTTTTTTGCTTTTGGGCCACCCTTGGTGACGCTCAGGAGTTATTCCTGGCTATGCGTTCAGAAATCGCTCCTGGCTTGGGGGACCATATGGGGCGTCGAGGGATCTAGGAGGATCTAACCGCAAGGTCCGTCCTAGGTTAGCATGTGCAAGGCAAATGCCCTACCACTTGTGCCACTGCTCTGGCCCCTCTTTTTTTTTTAAAAGAGAAGAGTGGTCACACTTTGTTGGACCACTCCTGGCTGAGGACTGGGAATCGTATGAGATACCAGGGAGTGAATTTAGAGAGCTACATGCAAGACATTTTATAAACAATTATAATTATACACACATTTATATGCACAAGTATAACACATTTAAGATTAGATATCTAGGGGTCTGAGCAATGGCACAGCCTTGCATGTGGCTGACCCAGGAAGGACCATTGTTAGATCCCCTGAGTACCATATGTTCCCCCAAGACAAGAGCGATTTCTGAGCGCAAAGCCAGGACATCACTGAATGTCATTGAGTGTGGCCCCCCAAAATTAGATATCTAAATAAGTGTGCAGATATCTTTATAACCACCTTTATAACCACTTTTCATATTTTGAAAATTATATTTCATATGTATAACTATGGTAAGCATTTTTGTACTTTATTCAATTTGGATATTCATCAAGATGTCTACTGAGTATTTTTAATAATTATAAGTGCATGCTAATTTCAGTTTTATTCTATATACTTTATATATTTATATATTTTCAGAATTTTTACCCACAATATTTTGCCCTTTTATATTATAATATAGAATAAACAATTAATTTATGTAATTAATTCTATATACCATATTTTCCGGCATATAAGATGACTTTTGAAACAAAAAAAGTCAATTGAAAATCGGGGGTCGTCTTAAACGCAGAGTATATCCCGAAAAATGTTTCAATATGCCGCTAAACGAAAATTGTCTGAATATTGCCACAAAATTTTCCAACTCAATCCTGCACCAATCACTGCAAGGCTGCTTAGACCGCCTCTCTAACTCAGCCAATCCAAGCAGGCTTTTGATGCATGCAAATTAGACAATGTTCTGGACCCAAATCTACACTGTAAAAAGCCTGCTCAGATTGGCCAAAGTCAGAGAGGACGTCTATTACAGTATAACCTTTGAACCTTTGCTTCTTGTGATTGTCTCACTGTGGTACATGAACACAGAAACACATGCAGCACATGCAGCACAGGAATGTTCTGTCTGATACAGCAAATATAGGCCTAAACCTATGTTTTAACTGCAAAATTAGGGGTCATCTTATATGCCCAGTTGTCTTATATGCCGAAAAATATGGTACACTGCACATTTTTATTAAGTCAATGTATTATTGACTTCTAGTACCAGGTGTTAGTAGAAAAAGAGAACATGACTTTAGACAAAGTTTTACATATTTAACAAAGATATAGGTAATCCAACATATAAATTTATACTCTTCTTAAAGTCTTTGTAGCTTAATAGTTTAGAGATTTCTTCAGAAGTCAATCATAGGAAATTTATCATTTATAGAAGTTTTTGCTTTATTTCAAGAAGGTAGTTTCTTAATTTACTATTTCTATATTCTTTTTCCTAATCACTGTTCTTCTTAATCACTGGCTATAATTCTGAAATGAAAGTTCTGGGAGCTTTAAAGTGTTTTATTAATTTAAGCAAGACAGAAAAATTTTGAAAAGTACTAAGAGGGGAAATAATGGTATCTCATAGCTGGCAAACTACTGATTTATGAATTTCATTATACTTTTATGCTTAAAACAAAGATATGAAACTTTGTATTCAAATTATAGTTCTTTCTAGACCAAATTTATATGTAGATAAACTCCGTAAAATAGTCATGTTAATAATCTCACACAAAGAGCAGAATCAATACAAAAGTGCAAGTTATTTTGCTTTGTTTCTGTTATATTCTTTCATTTCCTTTCATGAGAAGGCAGAATATACTAGAATAGTTGAAACTAAATTATTCATGCTTATCCTACTTCAGCTAATTTTTCAATAAAATAACTAGAATATATTAGATTTTCACATGATTTATCTATGAATACAGATAGAAATGCAAAATTATACCTTTATTGGAATACCATTTTTCTGGATATTCCAGAAACTTTCTAAATATAATTATTAAGCAAATATTTGTTTGCTGCCTAGGAAAAATGTCCTGTGAGAACTATAAGGATAAAAAGTTAATTCCATTTCTACCAAAAGGAAATAAAAATTATAAAGCTTTATCAATTACAATAGAGCATTGTATTAAAAACACCAATAGGCAAAATAGAAAAATATTACTGCAGAAAGAATTACAAACAAAATGCAATTGTGACAGAAAATAGGGGGAAAAGTCACTATATGTTTAGAAAATATCTGAGGGACAAGTAATTGTACTGTACATGGGTTCAGTTTTGTTTTTCTAAATGCTCTTTGGCTGAAAGTTCAAGGCTGGGACATCATCGATGGGACTACCGAGAATGCTGTTTATGGGTGATTGGGCTTCCACTGTAACTTTACCCTGTCCTCTTCTTTACATCTTTGTTGTCATAATTAAAATAAAAAAATTATGAAAAAAAAAAGAAAATACAGAGGAAGGGTAGGAAAGATGGTACAGTGGGTAGGACACTTGGTTGCCAAGCAGCCAAATTGAATTCAATCTCTAGGCGTCCCATATGGTTCCCTGAGCACCGCCAGAAATAGTTTTTGAGTATAGAGTCAGTTGTAACCTCTGATTATTATCTAGTATAGTACCAAAACAACAAGAATAACAATACAAAGAATTCTGCTGGATTACATATAGTTTAATTCACTCTTCAAATTTATGTTGATTTTAGGATACTGGTCTTAAAAGGGAAGATAATCTAGCTAAGATATGGTTTACATGAAAAAAATCTAAGAGTATAAAGATTAAATGTTTTAGAAAAGTTTTTTTTTTTTTTTTTTTTTTTTTTTACTTTTGGAACACACCTGGTGATGCTCAGGGGATACTCCTGTCAATATGCTCAGAAATCACTCCTGACTTGGGGGACTATATGAGACCCCAAGGATCAAACTGCAGTCTGTCCTATGTCAGCTGCATGCAAGGCAAACTTCCTATCACTGCGCCACCGCTCCAGCCCCTAAATGTCTTAGAATCTTTAGATAATTTGTTATGACCTGATACATATGAATTTATGGACAAACTATAGCCAATATGGACTTTTTCCTGAAGATGTGGTCATCATTTCTAGAAAAATAAGGTACATTATTTGGAGTTTTAGTCAGATCACTAGCAGCAAGTATCAATTTTATGTTTATTACATCTGCATTATCATTTTCATGTTTTTGGCCACTCATGGTTCACCCTTTAAATGTTTCCATTACCAGTACCAATTATAAAGACTAGTAAATTACTATAAAAGCTAAATTTTCGACTTCCTCTTCCCACATTGTATGGTCAGATTCACTAGTGGCAGAATAATCAACCTCCAATTGTAATTGCTGTCAATTTAAACTCTCCTGCTGACATTGCCATCAAATCAGTGCACACAAGAGACTAGTTCAATGAAAAGTATTGTACAAAATGCTCACTCCCTAATGTAATTGCTACTCTTTACAAACACTCATCATCAGTGTATAGTGAGTGGGGAGGAGGGATCATGGGCAAGATGGGTACTATAAACAGTAACTAAATTACTACCACAAATAGGAATTATGGAAAATAATAAATGTATAACAAAAGTATAGCAATAAAAGAAATAATAAATATAAAATAGAGGTCACAGTAATTGAAAATGGGTAACCAAAAGGCAGTGATCATAGTTAAGAAAGGAATGTCATTAGAGGTTAGAAGGAGGTAGCAGTTTATACTGACAAAATCGTCAAGGACTTGAACTTTTGGTTCTCTCTAGTTTTAGACTCAAAAGTTTATATATTCATTTCTTCATAGATTTCACCAATTTTCAAGTACTTTTTTGTAAAAAGAAGTAAATTAAATATTTAAGGATAAAAAATGGAATTCAGTAACATTATATAAACATAGTGAGTGCCATGATGAATTGATAACAGAAAACCTGGGGAAAATACTGCTATAAATAAACTATGTAATAGCCAAATTGTTCATCTTTGTACTCTCAATATTGTATGATTACAGACACATAGCATTGTTAGATAAGGGTCTACTATATGAATATATATGTAATGTTCTATTGCATGCTCAATAAACTTCAAACAATAATTTACTGAATTATTTTTGTTGTTTGGAAATGGGAATAAAGTCAAAGAGAATAGGTGCTACAAGTTTAGTAAAAGTAAATTTTTCCAATTTAGCTCACACAGTTTGAGTTTGTTTTGCCCAAAGTACTGCACATACACATACAACAGTTATTATCATATTACTTTTGTATTTCTAGACAGTAAAAGTTTTGCAATTTTCTTAAAAATATACAAAGACAGTAATGTTGCTATATTTCATTTTGTCTTCAAGATTCAGTCTTCATCTTTCTCATCTAACTCTGTCACCAGAAAATGACCTATATTGATTAAAAGACTGGCTTTTTTGCCTTTTGGCTTCTTATTGGATTTGGCCAAAGGAGAGCATCATTAAGAAATGTCAATAAGGATAAAAGGATAAGGTCGGGAACCATGTACCTCTGGCACTTTCCCTGTAGGTCTCCTAGGGTTAGCTTTCTTCTTGTTACAAGACAACATAAACCTACACTTCTGCTATTTTCATTTTCTTCTGAAGCCTAAGGGGAATACACAGTTGCTATTACTAGCACACAATTAAAATATTGCAATTGTGATTTTCCTACATATTGCAGAAATTCTTTTCTATATTTTCTGCTTATTACTCATATCTATTTGATATTGTCCTTTTCATAGTCCTGATAGTTACATGCTATTATACTTCACCTATTTTTATGGTGTGTATTTGGGCAAGATATTCAGTATCTTTGTAATTTTTCCTTTTAATAAAATAAAAATAGCATCATTAGGGCTGGAGTGGAAGGCACATAGGGCAATTGCCTTCCATGCAGCTGACTTGGCTCACCAAAGTGATGACAGAGTAAAGAGCTAGAAATAAGCTCTGAGCTGAGCTAGATCTCTCCCAATTTTTTCATCATTAAAGTGATGATAATTTTTATTAAGAATTCATTGTTTTGTTCCTTTATTAAAATGTTTACTTTGGTAACTGAAAATGTTAAGTGATACTGATGTATAACGTATTAAGATATATGAAAAATAAGTATTTGTTGCTGGTTAGAATATAATAGATTTCTAGAGACAAAAAAAAAGCTGTTGGAACTTTTCAGCAAAAAGTACAGAATAAACATAAAACGGAGAAATAATATTTACAATTGGGAAATACACTGTTTCAAGCTCGATTATGAAGGCTACCAATAACACTTTAAAGTCTCATTGATAGTAGATACCCTTTGTATGAGTTCATGATTACTTTAATATGCATAATGGTATTTTAAATGTTATCTCACTCCAGTTATGAGATAGACAGTTAAACCCCAGATGAGGACCTTTGGATTTTCATTTTCCTTCTCTTCTCCAGGTGGTATCTGGTGGTGCTTAACTTGCTACAGCTCCAAAGAGCTCAGTATTTCCATCTCAGAGGGATGTTTTCTTCATGCCCTTGGGATACTTCAGGACTGGGTAATTTCTTTTTTTGCTTTATTACTTTCTTTACTTTCCAAAAGTTTATTACCAGTGATCCAAGGGCAAAGTGCTAAGTAAACTAGTTAATCTGATTAAAGTGGTCACTTTTTATCCAATAAAAACAAGTAATGAGATGTCTGGGGGAGGAAAATAACAGCAGATAAAAGCAAGCCTCTAGCTAGGCAATTGTACAGGCATCTGCTTTCAAATAGATGAAAGGACAGTAGGAATCTTACTAATAAAGGAAAGTCAGTATGACAGGTTGTTGATGTATTTAAGGCAATTGTTCAGTGTATCTTTAAGGGGTGATAATACCCACACCCCTAAAACTGACAACTGCCCTCTAAATATAAAAAGGAGAGTCTGGCAGTTATTGGGGGAGCCTAGGGTACAGTCCGGAGCAGAGCTTGCAAGCCTTGAGGGGTTTATGTTTGGAGATAAAGAGTTAGGAAATGCTTTTTGCTCCAACTCTATCCCTATTCTCTCCCAAAGCCTGGACCTACATACCTCCCTCTAGTCTTCTCTGGCCAATGAATTACTTCTCTCTGTCTCTCTGTCTCTCTCTCTGTCTCTCTCTCTCTGTCTCTCTCTCTTTGTTTCTCCCTCTGTCTATCTGCCTCTTTCTGTGTTTCTCTCTGTGTCTCTGTGTTTCTCTCCCTGTTTCTCTCTCTGTCTCTCTCTCTGTTTCTGTCTGTCTGTCTCTCTCTGTCTCTGTCTGTCTCTGTCTCTCTCTGTCTCTCTGTCTCTCTCTCTGTCTCTCTCTGTCTCTCTCTCTGTCTCTCTCTGTCTCTCTCTCTCTCTCTCTCTCTCTCTCTCTCTCTCTCTCTCTCTCTCTCTCTCTCTCAAGAAACTCCAGGGCAGCTACAGGCTTCAGAATGCAGACTGTAATAAAATATATTTAGTTTCTATCTTTCATTTTCTCCTCTATTTTCTCCCAGACCACTCGGCTACAGCAGTCCCTGGTGGCTATGTTTTGGCATCCCTGAGTGGGCATATTAACCCACCTGGCATCTAGGTCCCTTGGCCCTTGAAGCTTTGCAGACTTTGCTGCCTTGCAAACTGGCTGGCAGCTCTTGCATCTGGCATCCTGAAAGGGTGACATAATTGAACACTGTATTTTTCAAGGACTTAAAAAAAAAGATGTAAGTAAAAAGGTTAAGGTTGAAGAGAGAGAGCGGTAAAAGAAAGAGAAATGTATCAGAGAGAAATTAAATAAAGAAAAAGAGAAAATGAGCAAAAAGATTTAGAGAGAAAATAAGTAGATTGAGGAGAGAGAAAATAAGGCCTGGGAGAGAGAGAAAAAAACTGTATTTCTTTTATTCCAGTTTTATTCCAGTGTGTAATCTGGTCTGCTACTCCCTTGTGATGTGTGTATGTGTGTGATTCCCTGGCCAGAGAGGGTCCCGGGAGGCCTGGAAGACAGACAGCAGTATCTTCTGATGCTTTATCTCAAGCCCCCTCAAGGCTGAAGTCTCTGCTCAGGACTCTACCTGGGCTCCCCCAATAACTGCCAGACTTTCCTTTTATACTTTGGGGGCATTTGTCAGTTACAGGGGCATGTCCAAGTCCAATTGACATTAAAGAGGTCCCAATACAACTGTCATTACAGGGGGATATCATCACCCCTTAAAAGCACATTAACTAATTTCCTTAAATATAGCAACAACTGGAATCACTGGACACAGACCCAGTGGCAGAGTACAGAGCAGCAAGCCCAGCAAAAGGACAAAAGTGAAAGATTTCAGCTACAGGCTTAAAACTAAGGGTACAATGGATAGAAAACAAAGTAGAGACAAAACAAGGCCATCAAACACTGTAGTTGACCAGAGAGGGACAGAACATAAAATGTTGTACACAAGGGCATGAGTGACCTCATAAATAAGAAACCCATCTATTTGGACTTTACAATAAACTTAACCTTCTTAACCAACTGAATTTTATATACCAATATTTTGTAAAATTCTCAAAAATTCATAATATCAAGAATAAATTTACTTTTGTGTTAACACCAGAGCCTCCTATCTGTAAGCATCTATCTATATCTTTATTTAGACCTAGAGATTTTATCCCTGAAGAGATGTCTATTTGATAACAGTGGGTCTAGTGGCCTATGTTAGGGACTGAAATGCATGTTAACTTGGTATGAAATGTAGTCCTAAAAAAAAAAAAAAGAAAAAGAAATGTGGTCTAAGCAATGCTATTTTGATTTTCACAGTTGTGAATAGGGAAGAAAAATCAGATATGTTAGACAACAATTAAAAAATGTATTTGGTCTCAAGCCTGGAGTGATAGTAGAGTGGGTAAGACATTTGCCTTGAACACGGCTGACCTGCATTTGATCCTCCGTATCCTATATGGTCCCTCGAGTCTGGTATGAGTGAGTTACACGTGCAGAGCCAGCAGTAATGCCCTGAGTGCCAATGAGATTTTCCCTACCAAAGAAAGAAAAAAAAGAAAAAACATACAAACAAATATTTAGCCTTTATTTTTAAATCATGAAATCATCATGAATGTGTTTTGTTTCGTTTTTGAAGTAAGAAAAAATTTTATTTGGAGGTGCTGAAGAAGGAAATGGAAAGAGTAACACACTCAGGAAAGAGCATAGGCTTTCCAAATGCAGAGAAAGCCCTAGTATATATCCCAGAATTAAAGTATGAAAGACCACGTCTCAAGAGCAAAGATGTGGGTGATATAGCCCGGACACCATTTACCCAGACCACACATGTGCCATGAATATCTTTTTTAACTTAACAACACAAAGAGTGAGTATCATTGGAGGTCATATAACTATTAGATTTTAGGGACTGCCATTTTTTTGCTGCCTTAAAAATACTTATTGTATGTAAAACATATAAAGTGATTGTAAATGATTTTGAGAAATTGTGTGTAAAGCATATATGCACATTATGGTCAATATATGTAGAAATAGTCTTGACAAATGTGAAAAAATTTTGTAACCTAATAAACTGCGAGTCTTGTGTGTAAATAAAGTGTGTAATAAAGTGTGTAAATAAATAATGCTACTCCAATTATATATATGAAAAGTATGCAATTTTGCATTATTTTATTAAGAAATATTGATTATTAGTTTAATATTAATTACTAAGGTTTTCATGATTGGATTTTAGGAATAACAAGGTTTAAAAACAAATCTCTTGGGGTGGAGCGGTGGCGCAGAGCGTAAGGCTGTAGCATTGTCGGCAGTAGCCTAGGACTGACTGCGGTTCAATACCCTGGAGTACCCATATGGTCCCCCAAGCCAGGAACAATTTCTGAGCGCATAGCCAGGAGTAACCTTCGAGTGTCACTGGGTGTGGGCCCGCAAAAACAAAAAGCAAACAAAAACCCCATATCTCTTCAGAAATGTTCATTTCCTTCAAATAATGCTGGCCTCCCTCTTCCCTTTCACCCACACTGTTTTTATGAGAGGCACTTTTTATCACCTTTGAGACTAGTTTATAATACCTTAGCTCAGGGGTCTCAAACTCAATTTACCTGGGGACCGCAGGAGGCAAAGTCGGGATGAGGCAGGGCCGCATAAGGGATTTCTCTTACCGAATATTCCCAATAAAAAATCGCATTGGTAAGAAAAAAAATTGCAAAAAAAGAAAAGAAAAATCGCATTAAACATTTGCATACCCCTAACGGAACTGCTCGGGGCATGCGAATGTTTAAAGCGATTTTTTTCTTACTAATGCGATTTTTAGTGTGATTATTTGGTAAGCGAATAATCGCGAATACTGCGATATTTGAAGGCTGGCCGTGGGCCACTAAATATTGTACGGAGGGCCGCAAACAGCCAGCGGGCCCTGAGTTTGAGACCCCTGCCTTAGCTTATAAAGGTTAATACATAGCACCTTCTGTATTTCAGACTTATTTTCCCTTCCATTTGAACATTTTTTTCTCCATTATTGTAGTGTTCTCTTCTCTAGATTCCCCTACACTCTCAAGTGAAGGGTTTCCTACAGAAGACTGGTTTATTTGTCCTTAGTTTCTCTTGCCTATGGGCATTTGTTTTTCCCTATTTTGTTTCATTATATCCTGCATATGAGAGAAATCATTGTGTTGTTCCCACTCTGAGTAACCACTCAGAATGATACTCTCCAAATCTAACCACATAACAGATTTCATGATTTTGTTTTTCTTATGGTCAAGTAAATATTCTTTATTCAGTCATCTATTCTATTCCCTTTGGGAGACCCTTAGCATTAACGGCAAAGTTTGGAATTGATGGGTCAAATGGGATCTCAATTCCTAACTTTTTGAAGGAGATTCTTATTGGTTTCTACAGAGGCTAGAGCAGTCAACATTCCTACCAGACACGAAGATCCCTTTGTCTATACATTCATGTCACAATGCTTGTTCTTGGACTTTAAAAAAATTATTTTGGGCTGGAGTGGTAGCACTTGCCTTATGTGTGGCTGACCCAGGACAGAAGTGGGTTTGATCCCTGCTTGCTACAACTAAATTGTAATATAATTATCAAAATAACTTCAGTGAAAGTTTGTGAAAATTTTCATATTTCTCAGTGAAGTCATATCATTGTATGAAGATCTACTAAGCTGTATATTGCTACTTGAGCATTCTATTGTTCATTTTGTTTGTTGAGATTATGCACCTTATATGATAATTTCACATCTAATTTGGTGTAGGACTAGACTGTTGAGCTCATACGGAAACAGCAGTGGTTCCTGGGAGCTCTCCTAATGACAGCAATGCTATCAGTTGCAAGTCCCGTATGTCCATGATTTTTTTTTCCTGCTAGTTGTACTTCTCTAGAGAGTTAGATGAGTCTATTTCATTAGCCAGCTTGTTTTTATGTGAGCCAGTCTCCAAATGTGAGATGATATTGCATTGCTGTTTTGATTTGCATCTCCAATGATAATTAATATCGAGTTTTTCTTATCTTTTTGCTACTAATTCTTTTCTTTGAGAAAGTTTTGTTCATTATTTCTTCCCCTTTTTTTTGATTGAGTTCGACTTTTTTTTTGGTATAGTTTAATCAGTGCATTATATTTAGGATATTAACCCTTTATCAAATGAGCAATGGTCAACTACTTTCTCCCAGTCTGTAAAGTGTCCTTGTATTTTAGCTACTACTACTTATGAGATAGAGAAACTTTCTTTTTTTTTTTTTTTGGGGGGGGGCCACACCCGGTAACACTCAGGGGTTACTCCTGGCTATGTGCTCAGAAGTTGCTCCTGGCTTGGGGGACCATATGGGACACCAGGGGATCGAACTGCGGTCCATCCAATGCTAGCGCAGGCAAGGCAGGCACCTTACCTTTAGCGCCACCGCCCGGCCCCAGAGAAACTTTCTTAATGTATTATAGTTGCATTTTTTATCTTTGTTTCTGTTTGCTTGTTTAATGGCATTGACTTCTTCAAGATGCCTCTAGTTTCTGTGCCATGGAGAGTTCTACCATGTTTTGCTCAATGTTATTTATGTATTCAGACCTGATAAGTCTGTAAGCCACTTTGAGTTTACTTTTTATGCATGATTTTATAAATGACTCATTTTTCACGTTTTTGCATGTGACAGATTTTTACCCAGCACCTTTTGTTGAAGAGTTTCCTTGCACCATTTTATGTATTTTGATCCTTTATATAAATTTAGTTGACAGTACATTCGAAGATCTGTCTTTGTGTTTTCATTTATGTTGCATTTTTCTGAGAGTTTGTTCTTATTTCAGTTTTATGCTGTTTTAATTACTACAGATTTGTAGTACAGTTTGAAGTTGGGAAAAGGAAAGCTACCATCTTCTTTATCCAAAAGATTGCTTTTGCTGTTCAATGGGGGTATGTTCTTTCATATGAATTTAAGAGCTAGTGTTTTATCTGTTTAAAAAAATGTCTTGGATGCTTTTATAAGTATTGTATTAAATCTGTATAATGTTTTGTGGAGATTGTCCCTTTGACAATGTTAATTCCCTTGTTCCATGGATAGCGAACGTATTTCCTTACCTTCTGTCTTCTTTTATTAACTTTTCTTAGTAGTGCTTTGTAGCTTTCTTTTCATAGATCTTTCACAACTTTTGTTAAACTGATTCATAGGTACTTAGTTTCCTGAGGGACAGTTTTGATTTTTTTTAAATTTTCATTCTTCTATGCAATTATTTATATGAATAAAATTTATGGACTTTAGAGTTTATTTTTATAGTTTGCCATTTTACTATACTGGCATATTGTTTGATTTTTATTCACTCTCTCTTTTTTTGTCTTTGGGCCACACCCATTGACACTCCAGTTACTCCTGGTTATGAGCTCAGAAACCATCCTGGCTTGGGGGACCACATGGAACACTGGGGGATTGAACCATTGTCCGTCTTAGGCTAGCACAGGCAAGGCAGGTGCATTACCCTTTGCCTTACAGAACCAGCCCCATTTATTCTCATTTTTAAATTGATACGATTTTACTCATGTTTCTCTAGATTTATATTTTAAACTAGGTTTTATTTGTGCAGTGTCCTAATAAGTAAACACAGTCTTTCTATTGCAATTTTAATATAGAAAATATTACAACTGAAATATGTTCTACATACTTAATTATATCAAATATGCTATATTTCTTATATTTGACAAAAATAAGTTAAAAATGTCTTCAGTTTTAGTCAATACAAAATTCACTTCGTGGAGAAGCATTTTTTCAGATAAATTTTCAGCATATTTTCAGATAATTACAGTTACCCCGCCAGTAATGAATTAGAAACTATTTTATCTTGCTTTCTGTAAAAATACAGAGGTTGGCTTGCATATACTTTTAAAAAGTAGCATCATAAATGAGGTGACAGTGAAGTTGTTCTAAACTAAACATCAGAACTTGAAATTTTTACAATTCATTAAGCTGGTTAGAGAGTAATAATATGTTTTTAAGTTAGTTCATAGCTATTTTTGATAGTGATGTCAGCAGAATCTGTTAGCTTGCTCTAGCTCTGAGTTTCAGAAATTTTAAACTTTCAATTTCATCAAAGAAAATATGTAACAATATTTATAAATACCTGTAGTATGTTTAATGTAATATAGCATTTTTAAACTTTCATTTACCTATGGGTCATACTTAATGATGCTCAAGGGTCACCCCTGATTCTGCACTCAGAAATTACTCCTGATAGTGTTCTGGGGAACCAGAACAGGATTCCAGGGTTCAAACCCCCCAGGATAGCCATGTGCAAGGCAAATACAGTATATTCTAAAATATATTCCTGGCCCTTAAGGTAGTTCCCCCCCCCTTTTTTAGAAAATAAACCAATAAATGAAGCTACTTGCTATATATTCAAGCAGTCATCTATTGCCATATATTCACATAGCTCTTCTGTAAATAAATAGCATATAAAGATGTATATGATTCAGTATAAAACCATTAATTATTCATACTGATATCTATTAACTTCATCAATAAAATAAAAGGTATTAATTTATGTTGAACTATGTGTTGTTTTTTAAGTCAGAATCACATATCCCTGCTATAAAATAAAATCAAAGCATTTAAATGTTCACATAAAGGTATATTGATATATTATTGGTGGACCTTAATATGCTCAGGACATACTTTCTTGAAAGTGCTTGTAAAGCCATCTGAGTTGCTAGATACACCACATAAAGGGTGAACACCTTAATTGATTTATTCTCTTTGGCCAATTTAAATATTTAACTAAGTAATGCTAACTAATTTGTAAATTATTTACACACCTAACAGTTATAAATACACATAATTTTCTCAAGTGAAAGAACAACTAAAGTATCAATATATATGTTTTTAAAATCATGAATATCAACTAATACACAATTGTATTAATGATTAAATATTATGACTTTTTATTTATCCCATTTTATTTTTTATTTTTAATATATAAAATTTGTATTTAAGCATCATGATTATAAGCATGATTGTAGTTGGGTTTCAGTCATAAACATTGTAGCATTCCCACCACCAATGCCCTCCTCCTTCCCAACCCTTACCATTATTAAAGAAAGACATTCTACTTCTCTCACTCATTAAGATTGTCATGATAGTTGTTAGTGTAGTTATTTCCCTAACTGCACCACTCCTCATTGTGGTTAGCTTCTTGTTGTGAGACAGTCCTTCAGGCCCTCACCTCTTTTGTCTCTGAGGATTATTACAATAATGTCCTTAATTTTTCTTAAAACCCAAACACAAGTGAAACTATTCTGTGTCTATCTCTCTCCCTCTGCCTTATTTCACTCAACATAATAGATCCCAAGTACATTCATGTATAGGAAAATTTCAGGACTTCATCTCTCCTGACAGCTTCATAATATTCCATTGTGTATATGAACCACAGTTTCTTTAGCCATTCATCTGTTGAATGGCATCTTGCTTGTTTCCAGAGTCAGGTAATTGTAAATAGCACTGCAATGAATATAGGTGTGAGGAAGGGATTTTTTGAATTGCATTCTTGTGTTCCTAGGGTATAGCCTTAGGAGTGTTATAGCTGGATCAAGTGGGAGCTCAACTTCCAGTTTTTTGAGGATTCTACATATTGTTCCATAAGGGCTGCACTAGATGGCATTCCCACCAACAGTGAATGAGAGTTCCTTTTAATCTACATCCCCATCAGCATTGATTGTTCTTGGTCTTTGTGATGTGTGCCAGTCTCTGTGGTATGAGGTAGTATCTTATTGCTTTTATTTGCTTCTCCCTGATGATTAGTGGTGTGGAACATTTTTCCATGTGTCTTTTGGACATTTGTATTTCTTTGAGGAATTGTCTGTTTATTTTTCTCCCCATTTTTTATGGGGTTAGATTTTTTTTTCTTGTTAAGGTCTGTTAGTACCTTGTATATTTTGGATATTAGCCCCTTATCTGATAGGTATTGAGTGAATAGTTTCTCCCATTCTGTGGGTGGCTTTTGTATTCTAGGCATTATGTCCTTTGATGTGCAGAAGCTTCTCAGCTTAATATAGTCCCATCTGTTTATCTCTGCTTCCACTTTGTTTAAAGAGTGCTGTTTTCTCCTTAAAGATGCCTTTAGTCTCAATGTCATAGAGGGTTTTACCCATTAAAATATTAACTGTAAGTAAACATTTTTATAAAGTATAGACTTATAAATACCAAAATATTAAAATCCTCAAAGTAACTGGAGTTCTAAATTCGGATGAGCTAGAAAAGTCAAATATTTAAAATAATCTGTGGCTACATGAATATATTATATTTCTTTAAGGTTTTATTGCATATTTAAATAGTTTTAATAAACATATTATTCATGCATTAATAATAATAGATTTACATAAGTGCCACAGACTCTTATTTCTTTCAAAATTTAAATATACAATATATAAATGTCAGCATAAGGATGTAGACAGAATCTTATTAACATTTGTTTTAATAACCAGTATGTCTCTAGGTATTTGAACACACAAACACACAAAAGTGAATAAAATGTGGTATTTTTGATGAACTTTAGGGATCACTCTAGTTGCATTCCCTTGAGGGGCCATCTGTGGTACCAGGGATTGAACAAGGGTCAGTCATTTGCAAGGCAAAATTAGTGCCTTCTCTACTCTATCATCCTCTTGTTTTATTTTTTGTATATAGCCATAAATATATAGATAATGAAAGTTAGTGCCATAAATATTCCAAAAGAAAAACAAGTATTAAGATTATGGCACTGTATGTGGCAATACATATGTGTGTTTGTGCGTGTGTGTATGTGTGTGTTGATATAATGTTTATGCTTTTTGCAAAAAGAAAATTAGTAAGTGTATTTATAAGTAAAATACTGGTATTAAAGTCCTAGGAAATAAAACGTAAATAATTGCTGAAATTAAAATAAGGACAGTGTTTACTTTTTAAAAGAGAAAAGATGTTATGATTCATTGGATGTTAGTAATTTGTGTTTGGATTTTTTTTTTACCACACCTGGCGATGCCTAGAGGTTACTCTATGCTCAGAAATCACTACTGGCATGCTCAGGGAAACATATGGGATACCAGAGATTAAACCAGTCCATCCTGAATTGGCCTCATGCAAGGCAAACATCCTACTGCTGTGCTATCTTTCAGGCCCCAGGATGTATATTTTGGATATTAGCCCTTTATCTCTTGGGTATTGTGTGAATAGTTTCTCCCATTCTGTGGGTGGCTTTTGTATTCTAGGCACTATTTCCTTTGAGGTGAATAAGCTTAGTTATTTTTTTATCCAGGTAACAGAGTATGGATTTCACTTTATATTTGTGAAATTATACAATTTTATTTCACGCAGTTGTCTATATGTACATTAGTTTATAACATGTTTAAGTATTTGTGAAGCTAATTCTTTTTTGTTTTCAACTGAGTTTATTTGGTAAGCTAATGTTATACATATTTAAGACTGATGCCCCAAACCGTGTAAATTTTCTGGACTATAAACAGAAAACCTTCAGCTTCCATCATTCTTGTTATAGATTCACACTAAAGTAAAAGAGAGATTAGCTAATACTATCAATTACTCTACATAAAGAATACTTCCGTAAGAAACCAATGATGTTCTCTCTATTAATCTAGGCACTTTTATTCCATCAGTTGAGTTATTGCCAGTTTACAACTATACAAGATCAATTTTATATAACCAGCAAGACATACCAGGAAAATAAAGTTGGAAATTCAATATGAGAGCCAGGACTGTGGTACAGCTTGGCCCCTAAGTGACAGGGTTTATCAAAGGTTGCCTTAATGGTCCTAGGGTTCTTTAGATCACACCAGTCTCATAAACCACAGGATATGTGGTACCATAGGTATATGGCACATGGTATATGGTATAGGGATATATCCATCCCTACAATATATAATTTCTGTCTATGTTGTATTTAGACCTTTCCCATTTCCCTTCCCCTGTTTACCACTTTACAAATCCTTCTCTATTGTTTCCCTTCATTCACTAACACCCGACTTGTTATAACTCCCTATTTAAACCCTATTACCCTCAATTATTCACTCTTATGAACCAGAACATTCTCCCCATACCCTTTTTCAAAATGGACTGCAGTTCGCAACTGGTTTTGGCTTCTGAGAGAGCCTAGGCTCTAAGACATTTCCTGATACATGACCTCTGTGAGCCATATCCAGAATACCATATCATTGGCTATAGCTGTGCTCCAGATTCTATTCCCCTTAGACTATTTAAAAAGATATATATTGTACATTTCTTTAGGTATATTTCTTTAGTATGTTTAATTCTTTTTGTTTGTTTTGGGGCCACATCCAGTGGTGTGCAGGGGATACTACTGGCAGTCTCAGATGACTATATGAGATGTCTGGTATCAAAATTGCATTGGTCCCAGGTTGGCTACATGAAAGGCAAATGCCCAGCCTACTGTAATATTGCTGTCCCCGAATATGCATAATTTTTTATTGTGTGCTACCTTATTTAGATGTAGTTTTCCACTCCTTGAACTCATGTCCTAGAAAATTCTAGTAGATATGTATTTCTTGGGTTCTGTGTTTCTGCTAGGGCCAGATAATAGGGATTCTTTAGCTTGTTATTATTACCCACTTATACAGCAGTAGTATCCTATGTCATTGTCTTTTTTCAAAGGTAAAATAAAAATAGGGGAATCTTAAAATACAGAGAAGTTCCTATATATTATTCTAAGAACTCCTAATTTTTTTTAATTTCAGGGAGGCCTTTCACCCTGATTATATATCATAGTTACTTGACTTAGGCTTTAGTTGCTCAGGCATTTGCTATTCACCCTGAACCTTGGGTAACATCTTTGGAATATATATGGTTTCTGTACCATCACCAGAAATTGACCTTCTACGATGGCAGGTCTTAGTGCTGCCTTGGCATAACAGAGAAACAGCAACAATTTGCTCCCTGGGCAAGTTTCCTAGACATGCCACCTAACAAAGAAGTGAAACCATGAGGCCTGAGTGATACCATAGTGGTAGGGAGTTTGCCTTGCACATGGCCAATGTGGGATGGACGTCAGTTTGATCTCTGCTGGGTTTTATCCCCAGCATGCTATATGGTTCCCTGAGCCTGCCAGGAGTGATTTCTGAGTGCAGAACCAGGAGTAATCCTTGAGCACTGCCAGGTATGACCCCAAAATCAAAAAAAGAAAAACAAACAAACAAAATAAAACCAGGAGGAGCTTCAGGGTGCATGACCAGGGAGCATGTCCAAGAGGCATATTCAGGTTCAACTGTCATTACAGTGTGGTATCCAAGGAACGTGTCTAAATCCAAATGCCATACATCAACAGTTTAGCAGCATGTTGTTTAGTCTCCAGGTGTTAGATTTTTTCCACCTTTTTTTACAATCAATTTTGATCTCTTGGCATTGTGGTCTTTGGCATAGGCTGCTTGGTATAATTATTATATGTGTGACTATATGTAGTTAGACTTGTGTCCTAAAATATGGTCTATCCTAGTTCCAAGTGCACTTGAGAAGAATGTATTCCACTTTTGAGATGAAACAATGTTTAGATACTTCAGTTCTAGTTATTCTAGTTTCTCATTTAGAGTCCATATGTTCTAATTTGCTAATGTTCTGCCTAGTGACAGTCTGCTTAGTGACAAGAATGCTGTATTCAAATCTCCCACTACTATCACATTTTGATTTATATGTTTCTCTAGGTTTCTAAGCAAAAGCCTTACATATTTTTCTGACTTATATTTGGTGCACAAATGTTAATCAGAGATATTACTTCTTTTTTTTTTTTTTTTTTTTTTTTTGGTTTTTGGGCCACACCCGGTAACGCTCAGGGGTTACTTCTGGCTATGCGCTCAGAAGTTGCTCCTGGCTTGGGGCACCATTTGGGACACCGGGTATCGAACCGCGGTCCGTCCAAGGCTAGCGCAGGCAAGGCAGGCACCTTACCCCTAGCGCCACCGCCCGGCCCCAGAGATATTACTTCTAAGTCTTTCCTTTTTCTAATAAATAAGTAGTGTCCATCCTTGTCTTTCTTGAGTTTGAATACAATTTGTTCTGATATTAGTATGACTGTCCCAGTGTTTGTTATTTTCCAGTGGCTTGAATATTTGTTTTCCTTCCTTTTACTATGAGCCTGTGCCTATCCTGAACTTTTAAGTTTACTTTCTGCAGGCAACAGATATCTGTTTTTTGTATCCTGATCTAACCTGCTACTCTGTACCTTTTGATGAAAGATGTTAGTCCATTGACATTTAAGGAAACTATTGACAGAAAGGGCTGTTTTGCCATTATATTATATAGAGTTGGTGCTATTACAAATGAGGATTTGGTTTATGTGATTGTTCTTTGAGTATCTCATTTAAAATAGGTTTGGCTAACACCAATATTTTTTTTGTTTTGTTTTGTTCAAAAATATTTTTAACCCTCCCTCCCATGTAAATGAAAGTTTTGCTGGGTACTGGACTCTAGGTTGAAAGTTTCAACCTACTTTCATTCAGTAGTTTGAAAGTATCACTCCATTCTTTTTTTAACCTGGATTGCTTCAATAGAAGGTCTAGTTTGATTCTTATGTTCTTTCTTATATACTTAAGGTTTTGTCTTCTCTCTTATTGCTTTAAAGAGTCCATCTCTCTATCTCTCTCTCTTTTTTTTTGCATTTGGATGACTTAGTATTTTTCTTTTCTTTTCTTTTCTTTTTCTTTTCTTTTTTTTTTTTTTTTTTTGTTTTTGGGCCACACCTGATGACACTCTGGGGTAACTCTTAGCTATGAACTCAGAAATCGCTCCTGAATTGGGGGACCATATGGGATGCCAGGGGATCAAACCGTGGTCTTTCCTAGGCTAACGAGGGGAAGGCAGATACCTTATTGCTTGCGCCACTACACTGGCTTCAACTTAGTGTTGTTTTCTTAGGGTCTATTTTGTTTGGCACTCTTTTTTTGCCTCCTGTATTTGTACAGCAGCCTTTCCCACTTAGTGGGAAAGATTTCTGCTATTATCTCCCTTACTATCTGTTCTTCCCATTTTCCCTTTTCCTACCCTCTGGTATTCTATAATTTGGAGATTTTTTTGTCTTTGTTATTACCTTACATTTTTTCCAATATTCTGTATTTCCTTTTTTATTGACTTCTTTGTAACCGCTGGCTTGTAATTTTAGTCTTCAAGTTTGTCTATGTGATTGTCCACATGTGTAATTTTACTACTATTGCTTGCTAAAATGTTTTTTAGTTCCTTCAGTTCCATTTGTATGGAATCTCTCACCTTTTGAAAGTGTTCTTACTTGATATAATTGAATTGTTTATCTATAGATTTCTTAATTTCACAGGCTAGTGACTCCTTGATTTCTGTTGCTAAAACATTAAGAATTGATTTTAGGTACTCATCTATAAAGTTCAGGCATTTTGGTGCACTTGGAAATTTGCCAGGATTTTTCTATGTATCTGTAATACAAGTGTCTTCCTTAGTTTCCTCACTTTTCTTTGCATTTGGTAAATTGGAATGTTGGAGTTTCAGGGTGTTTAAAACTGACTTATTAAACTGTATAAGAAGTGTTTAGAGGTATATCTGCTTTAAAGGTTATTTTCCTAAACAAGCTAGGTTATCTAAGTATGATAGCAAAGAGTGGTGAGTTCAGTTAGAGAAATAACTACACTGAGAACTATCATAACCATGTGAGTGAATGAAGGAACTGGAAAGCCTGTCTAGAGTACAGTTTCAGGGGGTGTGATGGAAGGATATTTGGGATATTGGTGGTGGGAATGCTGAACTGGTGAAGGGGGGTGTTTTTTACATGACTGAACCTAATCACAATCATGTTTGTAATCAAGATGTTTAAATAAAGATATTATAAAAATAGAAATATTGCAAACTAATTCATTTCTTTGTTCAGCTGAGTTTTTTATTGTGGGCAAAGTGAATTACAAATATTTCACAATAATATTTAAGGCACATAGTAGTAATGAATGAGGGCCATTCACATCATCAGTGTTGTCCTCCCTCCACTGCTGTTCCCAGCATGCATCCCTCTTCCCCCTTTTGTACCCCCCATAACGCTAGTGCAACTGTTCCCCCTGTGTACAGCTTAATGTAAATTGGGAATCATTTCTGTTGTCGTTAACTTTGGATTTTGTGTTTAAATCTGATAATTTTTTATTTCTACCAAATAGACATACGACTGTCTGGTCTTGGTGCCATCCATTTTTCTCCCTCCAATTATGATGCTGATCAAGGTGATTCCAGTAATTTGGTTCTATTGGAGATATAAGAAGGGATATGGGAGGAGTCCTCTAGGTTCAGCTGAGTTTTGACCTGTACATTTTCTAAAAGAAAGACTAGATCCTATATGCCTGATATTATATAATATAAATTTAAATGTGTTCATGTGGCTTGGGGAAAAGAGGGTTTTATGGGAGGGACCGAAGGATTCCTGTCCTCCCTCAGACAGAGGCCTGCAATGGCTCCAGGCAGGTGAACAGGATAGCAACAAAACCTGTAATGATGCTGAGGAAAAGCCCCAGAGGCAGCTCAGCCTTGTTTGTTGAGGTAGGAAACAGGTGGGTCCCTGTATCTGTCTCATAATATTCGCAGGGTTAAAAACAGGATTGATGGGAGAGTCTGGAGGATCCCCGTTTGCCACCAGACACAGGCTTGCAATGGACTTGGGTCATAGGCTAACAGGCTCATAACAAACCCCCATATATGCATAGTTTCTTTATCCATTTGTTTGTTCCTGGGCACTGGGTTGTTTCTAGATTTTTGACTATTGTGAATAGTGCTGCAATAAAGATAGGAGGGAAGAGGACTTTTCTTTTCTACATTGTTTTGTGGGGGGCTGTATATGGTATATTTCTAGGAGTGGAATTCCTAGGAGATCATATAGAAATTCAATACCTAGTATTTTGAGGAATCTCATTATTGTTTTCAAAAAAGTCTGCATCAATTGACATTTGCACCAGCAAATGAGGGTCTCTGGTTGTTTTTGATGAATGTCAGTTTCTCTGAGATGTCATCTCATTGTTGTGAATTGCATTTCCTCAATGACTATTGATATAGAGCATTATTATGTATATTGTATTTCTTATCTGATGAAGTTCTGTCCAGCTCTTCTCTCCATGTTTTGATGGGGTTGAAATATTTTTGTAATGTTATATCAGTGCCTTATTATCCTATATTACAATAATTTATTACAATAATTTCTTTTAGTCTGTGTGCTGTCTGCATTTTAATCTTCAGTTCCTTTTAGGTGGAGATCCTTTTTAATTCATATTTCTATATTTTAATGTTTGCTTTCATTTGCTTAGTCCAAGACATTTTTATCCTTAAAAATACCACTAATTTCAATGACATGGAGAGAGCATACTTTCTTCTTTGTACCTTATGATTTAGTTACTTTATATATTTTAAATATTAGATTTTTTATTGGCTATGTCCTGGGTATTTTTGCCCTATGAAACTTTTTTTTATGTTCTGTTTTGTGGACACACCTGGCAGTGCTCAGTTTTGACAACTGTATCTTTACTCAGGGATCACTCCAAGTGGTTCTGTGGAGAACACATACAATACAAGGGACTGATTCCAGGTCAACACAAACAAGATAAATACTCAACCCACTGTACTTTTTTTAGCCCCTACATAAAACTTTTTAACTTGCAGTTGCATTATTTATTTTATGTTCTTTTTCATATCAATCACATAATTAAAAACATCTACAAAAAGTACCATTTCTGGATAGATTTGACTGTATGTTATTTGATGTATGTTATAGATATTGGTCTAAACTTGAGGTTTTTTTTAAATTGAATTGACTTATTAGGATGGTGAGATATATTGACCAATTTTATATAATTATAAAATAAATAATAGTTTCTATTTTATAAAATAGAATTATAAAGCTTCTGAATAACCAAAACCAGTTTGAGAAAAAAACAAGAGTGATAAAACATTCACTATTTTATACTGTACTATAGTAATAATTTGCTTTAAACTGGTGATTTGCATCATAACAGTGTTGTTGTAGAGCAAAAACTCTTTAACAAATAGATCCCATAAATAATGTAATAATCACTTTTTCTTTTTGTTTTTATTATACTTTAAACTTAATAATATTCATGTTTTACTCCTAGCTCCGTACTCAGGAGATTATTCCTGGTGGACTGGGGGACCAGCTGTGATGCAGGAGACCAATCTCAGATTGGCCACATACAAGGCAAATACTCTACTGATTGAATTATCACTCTAGACAAGAAATACAATGTTATCATTAAAGTCACTATCATCTAATTTATATTCCAGAATCTATTGCTATATAACTTGCAGTCTCATTTTCTCCATCCTCATATTTCTATTTCTTCAAAACTTAGTCATTGAAAAGCAAGTTTTGATTTTTGCCTCTAAGAATATTTTAAATAATTGAGAACATACTGTATTTGTCTTTAACTTATTTCACACAATATATTGCTTTTGATATATTTGCAACTGACAGAATTTCCTCCTTCCTCCTTTCCTCCTTTTTTCCCTACCTTCCTTCCATCCTCCCTCTCTTTCTTCCTTCCCTCCTTCCTTATTTACTTCTCTTCTTCCTTCCACTTCCCTCTAGCCATTACTATGTTCCTTCCTTTTCCCCCTAACTCACTTATTTATTTCCTCCCTAATTTCTTCATTTCCTTCATTCCTTGTATCCTTCCTTCCATTGTTGTTTCCTTTCTTCTCTTCCTTCCTTCTTTTTCCCTTCTTCCCTTCCTTCCTTTTTTCTTCCTCATTCTCCTCCTTTTCTTTGCTATTTCTCCCCTTCCTTTCTATCTTCTTTTCTCTCCTTTATTTATCTTTTTAATACACTTTTGCATTTTCTTTTTTAAAAATCATTAACCCTCTCTAACCTCCTTCATTTCTGATATTGATGTTCATATTTAATTAAGTGGACGCTGCATACAGGTGTCATTGTGGCGTATGCTTAGGTCATATATTAGGCTGTAGTGCTAGATTACATGCCTCAGTTGTCATTAAAAGAATTAGTTGAGGTACTTCCACCTTTGCATACTGAAGATTTATAAATAAATATAGAACACAGGTAATATGTACTTGTGTTCATATGATTACAAAGCAGGTTCTTTAAGTCATTGCATAATTTAACTAGATTAATAATTTTCTTCCCTAATGGTTAAAAATAGTGCATGTGACACACACATATATATTTAAATATGTATACTGACAAAAATAATACAAACAATTACTTGTTTATTTTAAATGAACTACATATGGTTCATAAATATTAAACTTAATTAATAGTTTAAAACTAATAGTTCTATCAATTCATCCACTCTATTCAACTCAAATTCATTCAGCTTTTAATGTGTGTGTAATTTAGCAAACTTAAAGTATATTTAAAACAAAAACTAAGGAATTTTGAAATATATTTAAAAGTCAAAATTATATTATCTGATTTTAGGACTAAACTTGAAGTGTATACTTAAAATATGTTATAATAAATTCAATTTGTCACTTGTATAAAATGCACTTTAGCTAAAGAAACAGATGATATACAAATATATTTTGCATATATTATTGATTTATTTTGACAACCATTTTTTTCCTAATTTAATAGAAAATTACTTGCATTTTTAGTACATTGTGCTATGTTATATTTATTTTATAAAAGCACTTTGCCCTTAACTTAATTGTCATGAAATAAGTAAAAAATAAATCAAAAAGTATGAAAAGCGACAAACAGGCAGCTGAGAAGATTATAGCAGGCTGAAGGTGCATGTTACTGAACCCAGTTTAAAGCCTAGCATCTTATGATCACCCTAGAATCACAGAAAAAAGCTCTTAAATAAAACCCTGTGAGGCCAAAATCCCAATACTTATTTAAAAAAAAAAAACAACTCTATACAAAGTACATAGGGAATAAGCATTATTAACATTATGTATGTAAGGTCTGTCAATATGATAGCACAGATATCATGTATATAAATATTATCATAAAAATAAGTATCTATTGCTAAATTATACTACTAATGTCAAAAATAGAAAAGGCATTCTAAAATAATGAAAAAACAATACAATATAAAGGTCTAAATTTTAACAAAGATTTTAGTTACTGTGGTCTATAAATTCCAATAAACACCTGAAACATATACATTAATAGGAAATGTGGTCATGCATTTTAATTGATCATGGTGACTTGAATATGTCACCATGAACACATAAAACACTTTAGTCTTGGGGTCGAAGTGGTGGTGCTAAAGGTAAGATGTCTGTTTTGCAAGCATTAGCCTAAGACAGACCGTGGTTTGATTCCTGTTGTCCCATATGGTCCCCCCAAGCCAGAAGTTATTTCTGAGTGCATAGCCAGGAATAACCCCTGAGCATCAACAGGTGTGGCCCAAAATTCAAAAAACCAAAAAACATCAACAAAAACACGTGTGTCTTATAACTTTTTCTATTAGACTATATACAAAAATGTAATTATTATTATGTCTACATATAATAAATATTTGCACAAATGTTCATAAGGGCTATATATAAATTAAAAATGCCCTCATCTACAATGCCATAAAGAAAATAATTTATACATAAATACAAATTAATTTTATATATGCAATATTCAAAATATTTAATTCATAAAATAAAAGGTATATATAACTATAGATGAAAAATGAGTCACTATGAAAAGCAAAAGATAGGTAAATACCTAGAATATGGAAGCATAGTTCCATATATGTGAAATTCTAAAAGATAAAGATATAAATGTAAATTTTATGTATGTAAATTTATATGTTTTGTATGGAAGCTTATGTCTAAATTACAGAAAGGTCAGAAAGTATTTTGAGGGGGGGCACACCCGTTTGATGTTCAGGAGTTACTCTTGGCTAAGCGCTCAGAAATTGCCCCTGGTTTGGGGGACCATATGGGATGCCGGGGGATCGAACTGTGGTCCTTCCTTGGCTAGCATTTGCAAGGCAGACACCTTACCTCTAGCGCCACCTCACCGGCCCCAATATTTTTAGCACTATAAAATATTCTATAACTATTACTTTTTAATACTTATTAAAGAATTTAAGACATTGGTAAATTGATTCTATTTTTCTATAAAAATATGCTTTAGTATTTATTAGTCACAGAATCTAGCTTAAAGGAGTTGTATTAAACAAATAGAAAGATGTTTATGTTAGAGCTTCATTATTTTTTTACAAAGGAACTGTTGTAGATTAAAATCCATTGATCCCTAAACCAAGTCAAGATTAAGGCCCAATTATCACCATGATATAGACCAACTCCCAAAATAGATAATAATAATTAATAAATGAATCCCTGTTAAGTATCAAATTAGGTAATAAATATATGGTAACTTCTTGCAATAACAATAAATTTCTGACTAACAAATTAAACTGTTTTAAAATTAATGTAAATCGGGGCTGGAGATATAGCATGGAGGTAAGGTGCTTGCCTCTCATGCAGAAGGTCAGTGGTTCAAATCCCGGTGTCCCATATGGTCCCCTGAGCCTGCCAGGAGCGATTCCTGAGCATAGAGCCAGGAGTAACCCCTGAGCACTGCTGGGTGTGACCCAAAAACCAAAAAAAAAAAAAATAATGTAAATCTTTTTAAACAAAGAATAAATGAGTAGAAAACCCCTAAAAATATGTTACAAAATAGCATCTAAACACAATTTCTCATACTAGCCTCAAAAATTAATTATAGAAAAAAGTGGCAACTTAGTAGTTAATGAAAAATAAAATTTTATATCAATTGTATAATGAGTGCTGTTAAATAAAACCTTCTCTTACATATTCCTCTTAATATTAGTCCTTGCGAAATTGTATTCTTTGCATTTGGGTGAGACTAATCAGTATAACAGCAAAGATTATGGGACAGCATGGCAAAATTGCAAAATATAAGATTGTGGCTCATTTTACTAGTAGTTTTTCACCCAATTATTTTATTTTCTGTACTTTTTTCTTTTCATTTTGTTATTTTCCTTCTTTATTTAGTCTTGAGATTCAAATATAGAATCTCATTCAGACATGCAAGCTAACTTTATAAGGATCATCCTTACCCCTTACTATATATTTGCTGATATTAATGAAGCAAAAATTGTTTTGATGTGCTTAGAAACTTTAAATCTATGATTTAGAATAACCAAATTCTACCTTTAATACAATAAGTAAATTTTTTTTTTTTTTGGTTTTTTGGGCCACACCCGGCGGTGCTCAGGGATTACTCCTGGCTGTCTGCTCAGAAATAGCTCCTGGCAGGCACGGGGGACCATATGGGACACCGGGATTTGAACCAACCACCTTTGGTCCTGGATCGGCTGCTTGCAAGGCAAACACCGCTGTGCTATCTCTCCGGGCCCACAATAAGTAAATTTTGAGGTAGATCATTTTGCAGATAAGGCTTGAAATGATATCAGTGCTTTGAATAACATCTTGATCTCAGTCAAGTAAACTTTTGTTTCTTTTCTTTTATTGATATCAATTTTGTTGGTTTTTGGGTCACACCCAGCAGCACTCAGGGTTACTCCTGGCTCTATGCACAGAAATCGCTCCTGGCAGGTTTGGGGAACCGTATGGGTTGCCAGGATTCGAACCACCATCCTTCTGCATGCAAGGCAAATGCCCAAACTCCATGCTATCTCTCCAGGTCTATTAAAGTTATTTCTTAATTTACTATATGTAAGTATTGTGTTTACAAAATTGTAAACTCTTAAAACTGATTACCCCAGGTACTGATTATCAATCAAATACAATTTTTTCACAATAAACATGGTGATAATTTACTTTGTCATTTTATTGCTGACCATTATAAAATAATAGTTAACATGAAGTAATAAAAATTAACAGGAATAAGACATGTATAGAAATTAAATGCTGTAGCCGGCGAGGTGGCGCTAGAGGTAAGGTGTCTGCCTAGCAAGCGCTAGTCAAGGAAGGACCGTGGTTCCATTCCCCAGTGTTCCATATGGTCCCCCCAAGCCAGGGACAATTTCTGAGTGCTTAGCCAGGAGTAACCCCTGAGCATCAAATGGGTGTGGCCCCAAAAACGAAAAAAAATATTTTAAATGTTGTCATATTTTATGCTTTTTAAAAGGTAATCCCACATTTTTAATTAATTTTTGAAGCTCATAGTTTAATGCATACATTTTTCAAATAAGACCTTACTCTAAAAATGTCCACTTCCCTCTACTCACTTTTATATTGCCTTAAATGCATAACTTGAATATGTTCATAAGAAGCAGTTATTTTCTTCAGAAAACGTTAATGTTAAGAGAAAGAAAATATGATGAGCTAATACAGGTTGAAAAAATAAAGTAAGTTTGTTAGGTAAAAACAATATGGGATCCTATATTAGATCTCCTATTACAAAATAAATAACTACAAAGTATATCACTATTGACAATTAATTGGAAATATCATTTAGCATATTTTTTAAAAGGATAAAATTTTATTTTTTTAATTTTTTTTTTGGTTTTTGGGCCACACCCTGTGACGCTCAGGGGTTACTCCTGGCTATGCGCTCAGAAGTTGCTCCTGGCTTCTTGGGGGACCATATGGGACACCGGGGGATCGAACCGCGGTCCGTCCTAGGCTAGCGCAGGCAAGGCAGGCACCTTACCTCCAGCGCCACCGCCCGGCCCCTAAAATTTTATTTTTTGAATTTTATTACTATATCATAATATTTCATATATGCAATCAAATAATTTTTGCATTAAGTACATTGAAGAATTTTATATTGTTTGGGTTTTAGTTTGGGGACCATTTTTGAAATATTTAGGAGTTATTCTTAACTCAGGGTTCAATGATCACTTCTGGCAGGTTCGGGGGTTTGCATGTGATGTTGGGGATTAAATTCCTTGGTCAGTTGTATTCAAAGAAAGTACCCTACCTGCTTTGTCAATGACATATTTTATAAAGCACATGTGTTAGTGTTAAAATTTACAAAATTTCAAAAATAAATTTTTACAAATAATTTTCCATATCTTATATAAATGTATAATAAATTACATAAAAACAATAATAATAAATAAATATTTAGCTGTTCCTTGAAATAATGTACTACATTGCGGAGGCTTATAAAATTTAGAACCTTTCAGGATATAGCCTAGAAAATGTCACAAAATGAAACCCATAGATCTTTGGTTTAATTTGCACAAAAATCTTCATGCTTTTTAGCAACTATCTTTCAGAAATCTTGACATATATATGTAGAAAAAATATTTGTTTTCACCATTTCTAGTTTTGACAGCATCCTTATACAGTTTATCAAACCTAATTAAAATTCCATGACACTGGTAAAAAGAACATAAACACAAAATTTAGCAAAGGCAGATAAATCACTGAGACACTAGGAATTGACTGCAAAGGAAAATTCTTGAATATTGCAAATAAACTAGGCCATTCATTCACTTCAGAAATTGATCATTCATAATTTATCTTGATATCTATGTAAAGAGGATGCTCATAGAATCATTTTAACCATAAAGTTTCTTATATCTTAATTGCTAATAATTTTTCATATTAATACATAGACCTGAGAAATAAAAGAACAACAAGCATATAATAGTATTTGAAAGAAGAAAATATAGGGAGAAGATGCAAATAAACCATTTAACTCTACAACTTTTTCCTCTTTTATTTATCAAAAGTTATCTTTTAGAAATCACAGAGAAATTTAATATTTGAAACATGAATAATATATAGATATGATTTACGTTACCCTTAATTCAATTTCCAAATATTATTTTATTCTATTTTAACTTTTAAAGATAGTACTTTTTAATTGTAGATATTCTAGGAGTTCAAGAAATTTATTGTACTTTCTCTTGTTTTTGATATCTAGGTAATTGCTTTAAATCATTTTTGCTTACTATTTTCTGTTTAGAGAAAAGTGAACCAGTGAAATTTGCAGGGTGCTCTAGTCAGTTGTATTATTGAATAAATTTTTCAGTTTTGGGGAAGAGTCATTTGTAATCCCAGTCTTGACAAGCAAAGGATGCAAGTTACAATGTACTGGTTCAAGATTAAAATACAAGAGGAACCCTATGATATAATCATACTGGTAGTGACAGCAGAGCTGTACTATGGGTGTTACTGGGCAGCAAGCAGTGGCAGTGATGCCTGGGAGATGATTTGCTTAAGTGTAACATTTTGCCAGAACCCTTACATGGAAACTCAGGCAAAGCTCGAGCCCAGCCTGCATTTTGAACTAAGTATTGTACACACAGAGAAATCTGTGGCTTGAAACGGCAAGAAGAGCAAAGACAATCAGTTTTGGAGACTGTGGGTATAGATTTTGAGATCAAAGGGGCCATTTTGAACTTAGGATCCCAAGAACACAGGCTAGTCACATAATTTCTAGTGAAGAAACCCCAATGCAGTCATAAAAAATACAACCACACTGCAAATGTCACAATAGAAAGGCAACTTAGAATCCCACCACACTTAGTTGATGAAGATAGAAGTTCTGAGGACACAAGTAATATTATCCAAATATAGTCTCTCTAATGAGAACTTTAGGGAGAAAATGTGGAGGATGTTCAAAGAAGTCATGGAATGGACATCTAATAAGATTCAAGAGCATATGAGAAAACTTCATAAAGAAATGACAGATATTTAAAAAAATGACAGTATGGTAGTCATATCCAAAGACAATAGAAATAAAGGTTCTTGGCACTGGTCCTTGGTAGGACATTCCCCTCAAGTAGTGAAGCAATGCAGTTAGTGTAAAGAAGGAACCAATATAAAATAATAGTTGGAATATATCATTCTGGCCAAGAACTGGGTTGTAAACAGATATAAACTGATAAGTATCCTTTTTGTAAACCACAGCATCTAAAAAGGAAGATAAAGAAAAAGAAGAAAGAATAAAGGATGAAAGAACAAAAGAACAAAAAAAAAGAAAAGAAAAGACAGGAAAGATGGAAAGAAAAAGAGAAAGAAAGAAGAAAAGAAAGAAAGAAGAAAGAAAGAAAGAAGAAGAAAGAAAGAAAGAAAGAAAAGAAAGAAAGAAGAAGAAGAAAGAAAGAAAGAAAGAAAGAAGGAAAGGAAGGAAGGAAGGAAGGAAGGAAGGAAGGAAGGAAGGAAGAAAGAAAGAAAGAAAGAAAGAAGAAAGAAGAAAGAAAGAAGAAAGAGAGAAAGAAAGAAAAAGAAAGAAATAAAGAAAGAAAGAAAGAGTATGAAAGAAAGACGGTAGGAAGGAAGGAAGGATGGAAGGAAGAAGAAGAAAGAAAGAAAGAAGAAAGAAAGAAAGAAAGAAAGAAAAGAAAGAAAGAAGAAGAAAGAAGAAAGAAAGAAAGAAAGAAAGAAAGAAAGAAGGAGGAAAGAGAAGGAAGGAAGGAAGGAAGGAAGGAAGGAAAGGAAGAAGGAAGGAAGGAAGGAAAAAGGAAAGAAAGAAAGGAAGGAAGGAGGAAGAAAGAAGGTAGGAAGAAGAAAGAAGAAAGGAATGAAAGAAGAAAGAAAGAGGGGAAGGAGGAAGGAAGAGAAAGAAAAAGAGAAGAAATAGAGAGAAGATAAAGAAGAAAAGAAAAAAGAAGAGAAGATGAAGAAAAAGAGGAGGAAAAAAAGAAAAAGAAAAAAGGAAGAAAGAAGAAAGGCAGGAAGGAAGAAGGAAGGAAGGAAGGAAGGAAGGAAGGAAGGAAGGAAGGAAGGAAGGAAGGAAGGAAGGAAGGAAGGAAGGAAGGAAGGAAGGAAGGAAGGAAGGAAGGAAGGAAGGAAGGAAGGAAGGAAGGAAGGAAGGAAGGAAATATCCCAGAGGCAGTCAGGATAGCCGGTTGGAAGATACTGGGGACATTGGTATACAGATGAAGGGTGGCATACATTGAAAGACTGAAACTCAATCATGAACAACTTTGTAACCTTGGCATTTAAATAAGAGGAAAAACAGTAAAATAATTTTAAAAGTATAAAGTAAATGGTTTCTTTTATATCAATGTTCTTGATCAATATCAAGGTTATTTATTTATTTTGGTTTTGGGTTCACACCCGGCAGCACTCAGGGGCTACTCCTGGCTTTATGCTCAGAAATCGCCCCCAGCAGATTCAGGGGACCATATGGGACGCCGGGATTCAAACCACCGTCCTTCTGCATGCAAGGCAAAAGCCTTACCGCTGTGCTATCTCTCTGGTCCCTATCAAGGTGATTTAAATAAATAAATAAATAAATAAATAAATAAATAATAAAGTAGAAACACATTGTTCTATGATTAACCACTAGCTTTTATTAATAACCTTATATTTTCTACTGTTCTTTTTGTTTGTTTTTTTGCTTTTGGGGCCACACCCGGGAGGCCTCAGGGGTTACTTCTGGCTATGCACTCAGAAATTGCTCCTGACTAGGGGAAACAAGGGACGCTGGGGAACAAACCCAGGTCTGTCCCTGGTCAGCTGCTTGTAAGGCAAACGCCCTCTGCTGTGCTATTGCTCTGGCCTCACTGTTTCTCACTTTTCTACTGTTTTTAAATGTGCACCTAAATATCTGTGTAGTCTTTAAATACATATACCATTAAACTATTTTTAATTTGTCCAACACCAAATATTATTTATATTGACATATTCTAAGGAATAAATACTACAGTCCATAATACTTCAATTTTATTTCATATAATTGTTTTAGTAATTATCTTAGTTTTTTATAAATACAAGAACTGCTTTCAAGGCTATTATGAAGTATTTCTATAGCACCTAGGTATTTTTATAACACTTCAACTGTAAACCATTCATCTAGTGAGTAACTCAACTAATTATTGACCTACATTCTAGTGTCAAATTCCTTTTTAGACACTCGAGAAAGAGAAAGAGTAGTTAGTTTGGTAAAGATAACAAGTAGACAGAAGAAACAACGATTAAAGCCTTTCAATTATGATTAGATATAGGAAACAAGAGTGAACACCCAATTTTAAGAAGGACCTGGAAGTTCACTTTCTTCTCCTGAAATGGAAGTAGGATAAGTGACTTATGAATCTACTAAATCATGAAAGAAACGAGAAACACAAAGTGAGCCTTTTTAGACACTGACAAAAATCCTACAGAAACATTTAAAAATTGTATTATATAAAACAAGCAGGAAGAGTTCCAGATCAATATCTAGATCAGAACACATATTAAAGAAAATGTTGACAGACCAGAGTACTCCAAGTACTTGGCAGGAGCACATGTTTAGCTATTAACTGGGATGACCCTGTTAAAATATAATTTCAGCTTCTAGCTTGAGGACATCCTAAAGTCTCTCCAACAAGACACTACCAACTCCATTCTTTTCTGATACATGTTAAACAAGAACCACCTTGAAGGAAGATTCTACAGTGCACCTCCATAGTTGCCACAGAGACTATTTTTAATGTACTTCTTCAGTTCTGTGATTTTTTTAAAAGTTACTGCTCAGGGGATTATTTGAACTTCACTTAAATGAAGTTGTCCATCATGCTATTTCACTAGGATTTGGGATATGTATCTTGCCAGAGCAGGTGTTCAGCTAGATCACATCTTTTTTAGGGTCTATTATCAAAGGACCTCTAAGAGAGATGCGTGCACAGAGAAGCAGAAACTCAGACTGGTAGCTACTGAGAATGCTACTTAAGCAGTCTTAACGTTGGAGGCTAAGACCACTTTTAAATAAGACAAATTTTATTTTATGTACTTAAAATTTTTATATAAATAGAGTTATAATTATTTTATATACATTTGTATGTATATAAGCTAAATGGCTCCAAAGTTTGACTTTGACTAATTGTTGCTTGGATCCATGGCTAACTAAATTAATTATTTTCGAATAATAATGTAATAATTATAGCCATATGAATTCTATATGTTCTATTGAAAAGGATTTTTAACTTTTCACTACTCTCTTTTCTCTTAATTTGGCTTCACAAATTAATGAGAACACCGAGTAAATTGTTTTGTGATCAGTCACTAGAAAACTTTTCATATAACAACACGAGGAATCAAACAGAAATTGGATAGAGGTTCTGTTATTTTCATACTGTAAACATGTCAGTATGTCAGTAATATTTTTTTTGTTTTTTTTTGTTTTTGGGTCACACCCTGCAGTGCTCAGGGGTTACGCCTGGCTCTACGTTCAGAAAAAGCCCCTGGCAGGCTCAGAGGACCATATGGGATGCCGAGATTTGAAACACCGTCCTTCTGCATGCAAGGTAAATGCTCTACCTCCATGTTATCTCTCCAGCCCAAATATTTTATTATTAAGCACGATTTTTTAATATAAATTTTTATTCTGATCATAGTGGCTTACATATTGTTGACAATAATATTTTAGGTACATATTTACATAAAATCAGGGGGGATTCCCATCTCCAAATTGTCATCCCTACGCCTCCGTTTCTATCCTACCTCCCTTTTCCTTTTCCCTCACCCCAGGGCGGCTAGAATATGTGGTCCCCTCTGTATCTAACCCACTACTTAGTAGTCTTGCACCTGTTTGGTCTTGATGCCTCCCTTATTTCCCCCTCTAACTGGAGTCAGGACTAGCTAGTTCAAGTTGCGTGGTTTTGTTTGAAGGAGAAAAAAGTAATAAACTGGGGTAAGAGTCTAATACCCCGAAAATGGGCGGAGTCCTTCTAAAGGCTCTCATCATCAATCTGGGAGATGGAGAAAAAGTAGGTGAAACACTCCACTAGTACCAAAAGAAGTGTCAAATATCCAGTGAGGGCTCCAGCTATATCGATAAGCACCACACAGAGCAGACAAAACAAACAAACAAACAAGTAGAAAAAAAAACAAAACAAAAACAGACAAACAAAAATCATGCCATGGTCTTGAATTAAGAAACATGGCATAGCACATAACGAAAGAGAAGAAAGGAAGAGAAAAAAAAATAAGTATAATTGGGGACTACACTTTCAATAATCACACCCAAACAGAGAAATCGACCAAAATAGAATGGTAAATCAAAAATAATAATAACAATAATAAATGAAGGTAATATATATATTTATATCAAAAAAATAGCCATGGTTTTGTGCTTTTTGTATTTTTGTTTTTCCCTCCTGCACTGGCACAGTAAATATTAGGGTCATTCGAAAAAGAATTCACTTGGCCTAAGAGATATGGGATTTCTCCGTCCTTGGAACATACTGTCATGGGATCAACTCTAGACATTGCTCAGGATCCTTTACTTTCCCGGTGGTGTTTTTTTTTTTTTTTTTTCCTTTGGTGTGTGGAAGACTTCTGCTCTGTGTTTAGAGGTCTCAGTATCTGTACAGATCCTGAGGTGGGACTTATGATGAAGTCAGTCTTTGTGGTTCTAGAGGTTCTGTTACCTCAGTGTCATTTTAATCCATCTTCTGTGGTTGATGATCTTGGTCTTTGCACTGAGCCTAGGGTGGCACCTAGGATAGCGTCTTTCTTTGTGCTCCCCAAAAGCCCCATTCCATTACAATTGTCTCTGCCGGATCTTTGGGGCTGGGGATCATGATTCTTGTGCAGGTCATAGTTCAAACCCTAAACTAGGGCTTATTTATTGGTCCCAAGATGTATACAATCTGGTCGTGGATCAAGCAGCCAGTCATCTGTAAATCCCGATCTTGGGTTTTTGTCCTACCAAAGGGAGCCAAGACTTCTGGTTTTGTCTTGTCGTTAGTTGGTAAGGTAGGCTAATCTGCTCTAAGGTCAAGATGGTCGCATTTTCCCCGTTGTCAGGATATCATGTTAGAGCTGGGCCTTGTTGTTGGTCTCGTCGTATTAAGGCCGTCCTGGATGGAGTTTGTTTCCTGCAGCTGTTGTGAAGAGCTGTGCCGTTTCTATATCGGGGATCCAGGGTTCAAGGCTGGATGAATGGTATCTAATCACCTGAGGTCTAATTTGATTCCACATGACATATTTTCAAGGCAGGAGATATCCCTATATTTTAAATAACTATGAGTTCCTATCTCTAGTAGATAAGAGCTCTCTTTTATTTTTTTTAAATGTAAAATTTCCCCTTTACTTAGTGTGCCTTTGTAGGGGGAAGTGGTGCTACATTATAATGTCTGTATATTCGTGGGTGGACTGATGGGATAACAGTCACAGGTCACATACCAAAAAACAAAGAAAAAAAAAGGGGGGGGGATTGAAACTGTATGTGCTCACAAATATATATGAAGGACAAACATTTAAAAAAAGATAAATAAATAAATTTAAAAAAAAAGAAAAGAAATAAAATGAGTTAGCAAAATTTTTATGGGACCAAAGTGGTGCAAAAGACTACCTTACATTTGGGAGGGGGCAGGTAAAGAGGTGGTGTATTACAGGTCTTATGCCTATGTTGGAAGTACAGTTTTTCCCATTATCTTTTGGGTTTTTCTTGTGGTGTGTGGGTTCCCATGCATCTTCCTAACCCACCCCCTGACCTTCTTCAGATTGGTAAATATTTGCGGCAGGGAGGTCTTGGAAGAGTTCTTGCATTGGGGATACTTTTGGATCTAGGCCCAGTTTCAAGGAGCAGTTCGCATTAGGGGGATTTGGTCGGGAGGGCCTCGCAGCATGAGTCCATAGGGGAGTTGGCTGTCTTTTCTTTCAGGAGACGAGGTGTGGGTTTATCTGGGTGTCCTCTCGCCTGGGTGCTGGGTACTGGTTCGTTGGGTAGGAGGTCGATCTTGATGCCTAATAGAATAAGGACTGGGGGTGAAGAGTTTTAATATGGTGGGAGATCTGGATGGGATTGAGGGGTGAGGGGATAGTTGGATTTCCGGAGGGGGGAAAAGGGAAGGTGTATGGGAAGGGTTTGAAGGGAGAGAAAAGAGAAAATACCTTAGAGAGAAAAGGGGGGGGGAGAAAGGGAGAAAAGTAATGAGCAGAATAGAAGAAGAAAAAGAAAAAGAGAAAAAAAAAGTAGTGAGAAGAGGGGAGAGAATAGCAAGGGAATGCTGGTTTGATTGAATGTGTTCGAAGAATAGAGCCTGTAGTTTAAGTCTGTACGTCTCAGGTACTGCTTCAGTGGTCTGACTGGACACGTGCTTCAATTCCTAAATGAAGGTATTACCTAGAGATAAAGTGTATGTTAAAGAGTTTTCTTGTGGCCATCTCGTAGTGCAAGCAAGGTATGGTATCCCGTGTGGTATCACGAGTTGCCACCTTAGTTTGTCCGCCGTTTGTATCCAAGGGCACCTGTGGGCAGAAAAGCTGAGAGGTTATTTAAAGTATAGTAAGATAAAGGCATTAAAAGGTAGTGTTATGGTATGTTGCCATTGTAGTCCGTGATTTCCCTTGGTGTTCTATACTTGTGTTCCTGTATATGAACTCTAAGGGATTATTGTGGACCTTTGTTGTAGAAGTCTGATTACATACCTGTTCTCTCTATGCTGCCGTTTCTGTTGTTGCTGTTTTCTTTGTGGTATAATGTGTAGTCAAGAGTTTGCGTTGTTCCTTTTTCATGTATTTTGGACACTGCTCCCACGTCTATGCTGACTATTACAGTGTTCGGAGTTTCTACCCTGTTATTTGATAGGATTTAGTTGTGTATAAACAATGTGTTCTAGGTGTTTCAGAATAGTGCTACCATTCTGTGTTTATCTTTTGTCTTCTGACTTACTTCGTTTAACATAACATGATCTAGGTCCATCCATGTTGCTGCAAAGTCTGTGATTGTATCGTTCCTGACTGCCATGTAATATTCCATTGTGTATATGTACCACATCTTAATGATCCATTCATCTGTTGTTGGACATCGAGGTTGGTTCCAAGATTTGGCTATTATACTGAGTGCTGCAATAAATAGTGGGGTGCATATATATTTTGGAATGAATGTCCTTCCATCTTGTGGGTATATGCCTAGTAGAGCAATTGCTGGGTCAAATGGCAGTTCAATTCTGAGTTCTTTGAGCACTCTCCAGACTTTTCTCCATAGATGTTGGACTAGGGGGCATTCCCACCAGCAGTGGATGAGAGTTCCTTTCATACCGCATCCTCGCCAACAAAGGTTGTTTTCATTATTTTTGATATGAGCCAACCTCACTGGTGTAAGATGGTATCTCATTGTTGTCTTGATTTGGATCTCCCTGATGATGAGTGAAGGTGAGCATGTTTTCATGTGTTTGTTGGCCATCCTTCTGTCTTCCTCAGAGAAGTGTCTATTCATTTCATCTCCCCATTTTTCTATGGCTTTATTTGGTTTTGAGGGGCTCAGCTTTCTGAGTGCTTTGTATGTTCTAGATATCAGCCCTTTATCTGATATGTCAAGTGAAAAGATTTTTTCCCATTCTGTTAGCTGTCTTCTTGCGTTAAGTAGGGTTTCTTTTGCCATGCAGAAGCTTTTTAGTTTGATGTAGTCCCATTTGTTTATATTTGATGCTAACGTTCTTATCATTGGTGATCCGTTCTCAAAGACCTTTTTGATATATAGGTCTTCGAGTGTTCTGCCTATTTTATTCTCGATAAACTTTATAGATTCAGGTCTGATTTCAAGGTCTTTGATCCATTTTGAGTTGACTTTTGTATAAGGAGTGAGGTATGGGTCAATTTTCACTTTCGTACATGTGGTTTTCCAGTTGTACCAACACCATTTGTTGAATAGGCTTTCTTTGTTCCATTTCAGATTCTTGCCTCTTTTATCAAATATTAGTTGGCTGTATATCTGGGGGGTTATGTCTGAGAATTCTGTTCTGATCCACTGGTCTGAGTTCCTGTCTCTGTTCCAGTACCATGTTGTTTTAATTACTATGGCTTTATAGTATAGTTTCAAGTTAGGTAAGGAGATGCCTCCCAGCTTCTTGTTTTTCAGTATGTGTTTGGCTATCCTGGGTCTTTTGTGGTTCCAGATGAATTTTGTGATTGATTGTTCTATTTCTTTAAAGAATTGTGTCTGAATTTGGATAGGGATTGCATTAAATCTATATAGAAGTTTGGGTAAGATAGTCATTTTGACTATGTTAATTCTACCTATCCATGAGCATGGGATGTTCTTCCATTTCTTTAGATCTTCTTCAATTTCTTTCTGAAGTGTTTTGAAGTTTCCCTGGTATAGGTCTTTCACTTCTCTTGTAAGGTTTATTCCTAGATACTTGATATTTTTTGATACTATCTTAAATGGGATTGTATTTTTAATCTCTCTCTCCTCAACTTCATTGTTTGTATATAGAAACGCTACTGTCTTTTGTGTATTGACTTTGTATCCAGCCACTTTGCTGTATTGGTTGATTGTTTCTAGGAGTTTTACTGTGGACTCTTTAGGGTTTTTGATGTATATCATCATATCGTCGGCAAATAGAGCTAGCTTGTGTTCATCTTTCCCTACTTGAATTCCTTTGATTCCCTTCTCTTGTCGGATTGCTATTGCTAGGACTTCTAAAGTTATATTGAATAAGAGTGGAGAGAGTGGACAGCCTTGCCTAGTTCCTGACCTTAGTGGGAATGCTTCTAGTTTCTCGCCATTAAGTATAATGTTGGCTGTAGGCTTTTCATAAATAGCTGTAACTATCTTGAGGAAGGTTCCTTCTAACCCTATTTTGCTGAGTGTCTTCAACATGAAAGGATGTTGGATTTTGTCAAACGCCTTCTCGGCATCGATTGATATGATCATGTGGTTTTTGTCTTTCATGTTGTTGATGTGATGTATCATGTTTATTGATTTGCGGATGTTGAACCAACCTTGCATTCCTGGTATGAAACCCACTTGGTCGTGATGTATGATCTTTTTGATGAAGTGTTGGATTCGGTTTGCTAAGATTTTGTTGAGTATCTTTGCATCTATGTTCATTAGTGAGATTGGTCTGTAGTTTTCTTTTTTGGCGGTGTCTTTGCCATCTTTGGGAATGAGTGTGATATTAGCCTCATAAAAGGAGTTGGGGAGGATTCCTGTTTTTTCTATGGTTTGGAAAAGCCTTTGGAACAGTGGTAATAGGTCTTCTTTAAATGTTTGATAGAATTCACCTGTAAATCCATCTGGGCCTGGGCATTTGTTCTTAGGGAGTTTTTTAATTACCTCTTCAATTTCCTCTGAAGTGATTGGTCTGTTTAGACTTTCTAGATCTTCCTTTTCCAGTCTTGGAGGAGGTTGTTTGTCCAAGAATCTGTCGATTTCTACTGGGTTCTCTAGCCTACTTGAGTATAGTTGTTCATAATATGATCTCATGATATGTTGTATTTCTTGGGGTTCTGTTGTAATCTCTCCCCTTTCATTTGTGATCCTAGTGATTTGGGTGTTTTCCCTCTTTTTTTTGGTGAGTCTTGCCAATGGTTTGTCTATCTTGTTTATTTTTTCGAAAAACCAACTCCTGGTCTCATTGATTTTTTGTATTGTTTTCTTAGTTTCGATGTTGTTTATTTCTGCTCTGGTTTTTATTATTTCTTGCCTTCTGGTTGTGGTTGGATTTCTCTGTTGCTGTTGTTCCAATTCTTTGAGGTGATCTTTTAAACTGTTGGTTTTGTTGTTTTCCTGTTTCTTGACATAAGCCTGTATTGCTATGAGTTTCCCCCTAATTACTGCTTTTGCTGTGTCCCATAGATTTTGACATGTTGTCTCTTCATTGTCATTTGTCTCAAGGAATCTTTTTATTTCTTCCTTGAGTTGTTCTTTGATCCAGCTGTTGTTGAGCAGCATGTTGTTTAGTCTCCAGGTATTAGTTTTCCTCCATTGCTTCATCTTGACATCAATTTTAAGCTCTGTTGCATAGTGATCTGAAATGGTACTTCTAATGATCCTTACCTTTGTGATCTTACATAGGTTGGCTTTGTATCCTAAGACATGGTCTATTCTGGAGAAGGTTCCATGTGGGTTTGAGAAGAATGTGTATTCTGCTTTCTGGGGATGGAGGCCTCTATATAAGTCTGTTAGCCCTAAATCTTCTAATTTTTCATTTAGAGCTCTTATTTCTTTGCTATTTTTCTGCTTGGAGGATCTGTCCAGTGGTGATAGTGGAGTATTGAGGTCCCCTACTATTATCACAATTCCCTTCATGTGTTTCTCCAGGTTTGCCAGTAGTTGCCTCACATATTTTGGTGACTCTACATTAGGTGCATAGATATTGACCAGGGTTAGTGTTTCTTGATTTAATGTTCCCCTGACCAGTAAGTAGTGACCCTCTTTGTCTCTGATCACTTTCTTGAGGTTGAATACAATTTGGTCTGATATAAGAATGGCTGTCCCTGCTCTTTTTTGTTTTCCATTGGCCTGAATAATTACTTTCCATCCTTTTATTCTAAGCCTGTGCTTATCCTGTAGCTGTAGGTGTGTTTCTTGCAGACAGCAGAAGTCCGGTTTATTTTTCCTAACCCAGTTCTCTACTATGTGTCTTTTAATTGGAGAGTTTAGTCCGTTTACTTTTAGGGAAATTATTGATAGAGAGGACTGTTGTGCAGTTGTATTGTGTGGAGTGGTTGTTGTTACAATCGGGGTTTGGATTGTGTAATTCTTCTCTGAGTAAGTCGCTTAGGATCGGCTTAGTTTGCACAAATAGTTCAAGTTCATTCATGTTTGAGAATGTTTTTAGTCTGCCCTCCCATATGAATGATAGTTTTGCTGGGTATTGGACCCTGGGTTGGAAATTTCTTTCATTCAGTCGTTTAAATATGTCATTCCACTGTCTTCTTGCTTGAATTATTTCAAATGGGAGATCTGGTTTGATTCTTATGTCCTTTCCTTTGTACTTGAGGTTTTTTTTCTCCCTTATTGCTTTCAGGAGTTCCTCTTTCTCTTTGTTTTTTGCCATTTGGATTATTATGTGTCTTGGTGTGGGTTTATTGGGGTCTACTTTATTAGGGACTCTCTTGACTTCTTGGATTTGTCCTGAATTGTCTTTCCAGAGGGTGGGAAAATTCTCTGTTATTATCTCCCTGACTACCTGTTCTACCCCCTTCCCTATTTCCTCCCCTTCTGGTATACCCACAATTCTTAGATTGTTTCTTTTGTCCTTGTTCATTAGGTACTGGACTTTTCCTTCCAGTGCTTTGCCTTTTATTTCTTTGTTGGTTTCTTGATCATTTTTTGATTGCAGTTTTCCTTCGAGTTCTTCTATGTGCTTCTCCAACTCTGTGTTTCTGCTCGTAAGGCTTGTTACCTTGTCTTTTAATTCCTTCACTTCTTTTTGTATGGACTCTCTCATGTTCTTTGACATTTCTTCTTTAATTTGGCTGATTCGTTCGTCCATGGATTTTTTATATTCGGTTGTTAGGGTTTCTTTTAATTCTTTTAGTAATTCTTGCATTTCCTTCCTCATGACCGCTTTTAGGTCTTCTTCCCGTGGATCTGTGCGCTTTGGTGGACTTGGAAATTTGATAGGGTTTGTCATGGTGTCTCCAGTTATTAGCGATTTCCTTGCTTTACACATTGTTCTTTGTATTTAATGGTGTATTTTGGAGTGCTGTGGCTTCTAATTTTGGCCTGCTTTGGTCCCCTTCCTGAAGGTGTTTCTAGAGGGGCCTGTTGGGTGAGTTTGTTGAGCCTAGCCCTTTCTCCTCCCCTTTGCTACCTAGAGTGCAGCCTTCCTGCTGTGGGTCTTGTCCCTTTCTGCTCCTTATTTGTGTCAGCGGTGCAGTTTCACTCCTGGCCACAATGGTTACTGGTGCTGTTGAGCCTAGCTCTCAATCCCCTCTCCTTTCTCTGGGAGTCACTGGGGCTCCGCCCCCTCCACGTCTCCCTTGAAGGGTTCCCTCAGTCCAACACTTTGGGTTCTGTCCTCACCCTTGGGGAGTCCCTGGTCCACTCCAGCGTCCAGGGCGGTGGACTGTTCTAGGTCACCTGCGAGTCCAGATGGCTGGCCCTATCTCTCCCGTCTATTCGGGTAGCTCAACTTGCCTTTCTAGGCACCTACCTGGGGGAAGGGAATCACTGGACCCTCTCCGGCTGGTACGCAGGGGTCCCGGGGGGGGGCAGCCCAATCTGCGCAAAGGGACTGAAATTCACTCAGGCCTCTCCTCACTCAAGCCTTCCTCCTGCACGCCGGAGCCCCTGGGGGGAGGTGCCGACCCAAGCCGTGCAAAGGGGCCGAAATTCACTCACGCTTCTCCTCACTCACGCCTCCCTCCTGCACACCAGAGCCCCTGGGGGGAGGTGCCGACCCAAGCCGCGCAAAGGGGCTGAAATTCACTCAGGTCTCTCCTCACTCATGCCTCCCTCCTGCACGCTGGAGCCCCTGGGGGGAGGTGCCGACCCAAGCCGCGCAAAGGGGCCGAAAATCTATTTTTGCGTTAAATTGTATGTTATCTTATTAAATTTCTAAAAGTCCTTAAGTTTTATAATGGAATATAATGATTAAAATACTAATATTTTTTGCTTTGATTTGTTTTGTTTTTTTGGGGGGGTCACACCCAGCAGCACTCAGAAATAGCTCCTGGCTGGCTTGGAGGACCATATGGGATGCCATATGGGATTCGAACCACCGACCTTATGCATGCAAGGCAGATGCCCTACCTCCATGCTATCTCTTCGGCCCCCTACTAATATTGTTTAACAAGATAATTGCTTTATTGTTTAAATTGTGAGAGGAGTTCACTATCTTTTATGCCAAATATAAATACATAAAACCCTTATTACATCATCAAATAGTGTTCTACTTACCACCTTAGATTTTTTTCTAGTCAGCAGAAAATGTCATATTAAATGTTTAGGGAAACGTACTCTTCTAATTAGAAAACATTAAAAATATATAAATGTTATAGAGTTATGTTAATGGATGTTAAATTAATATTGTTAAAGTTAATAATGCTAAATGTTAAGGAATATTAAATTTACCCATAATATAGCAAAAAATTTAAATAATATTAGAAATTGCAGCTGTCCTATAGTCAAACATCAAATTTCAGTGTTTATAATATTTTGTCCTCACAATGTCCTGCAGTTAGTTATCTTTCAAACTGTTAATGTTATGAATATTCTTTTTTTTTTTTTTGGTTTTTGGGCCACACCCGGTAACGCTCAGGGGTTACTCCTGGCTATGCGCTCAGAAGTCGCTCCTGGCTTGGGGGACCATATGGGACGCCGGGGGATCAAACCACGGTCCGTCTCCTAGGCTAGCGCAGGTAAGGCAGGCACCTTACCTCCAGCGCCACCACCCGGCCCCTGTTATGAATATTCTAAGGTTAATATTTATTAAAAAATTATTGAGTCAGTGCTTTATTCTTTTGTAAAGAAAAACAGCATTCAATAGGATTCTTTGTGAAAAATTATATAAAATAATGGTCAATTTATTAATTTATTATCTGTAATATATTTGCAATAATAGAGATTTTTATGACAAGTCAACACCCAGAATATCTATAACAAGTTACATGCTGAATTGACAGGATCTATTCAGCAGAAAACAGCTTCTATGAAGCATAAAATTTGGGAAATGAACTGTTTAATGAACAAAGTTTCTGCATATACTGTTAATGGATGATGCTATTAGTTATACAAGTTCTAATGAAAATACCAATTCTTATCATTTATGATAGCTACTAGTAGTGAAGATAATACTTTGAAAGCCATTTTGAGATTTTCATTCAACTCCTTTGGAAAAATACAAAATAGTCTAAATATAGTACTAATGTGATGAATTTACTATAACTCTTCTTTTTTAGGGGGGTTTCGGCCACACCCGTTTGATGCCTAGGGGTTACTCCTGGCTAAGTGCTCAGAAATTGCCCCTGACTTGAGGGTACAATATGGGACGTCGGGGGATCGAACCGCGGTCCTTCCTTGGCTTGCGCTTGCAAGACAGACACCTTACCTCTAGCGCCACCTTGCCGGCCCCACTATAACTCTTCTAAGTGACTATTCAAATAAGTTTTAGAATGGAGAAACAAGTATTCCTTATTATGCTTATAGAAAATTATGAGAGAGTATATTTATGTAGCTTTATGAAAGTGACAGAATAATATGATTTCTGACATGCAAATAGAATTCAGTCTATCAAAGTTCGGTACAGAAATATGTCTACTAATTTTTCCAATATGAAATGTATAATTATTACTTTCAACTATTCTAACTATTTATAACTTCTTTAAAATGAGATTGTTTAGTGTTCTTGTACTTCATATATAACTCTAAGTAGAATGTAAATGTATTTCCTTTAATATGGAGAATATTTTTTCTGTTACTTAGCTAAGTCTTATTTTAAATAAAGGTAAACTAGAATAAAAATTGTATACATAAAAAAGAAAATGTTACTTTTTATATGCCAATACTTATTGCTATATTTTTATAAGTTGTATATTGACAGAATATTACATGATGTAAATTTAAATATTGGGGGGAGGTTAGTTCACATCCGGCAGTGCTCAGGGGTTACTCCTGGCTCTATGCTCATAATTCGCTCCTGGCAAGCTTGGGATATGGGATGTCAGGATTTGAACCACCGTACTTCTGCATGCAAGGCAAATGCTCTACCTCCATGCTATCTCTCCAGCCCTAAATTTCAGTATTTTTAACATGATTTTTATTATTTTACTTTTATAGTTTGTTCATATTATCAAGAGTTGTCACATATTTTAAATTATTTTGGGATTTCTAGAAAGACTCGGGATGTTATATAAGAAATGTTTCTTTTTTTTTCATTTTTTTTTACCTATCTTCAAAGGATGATATTTTGGTTTCATGTTAAAAAATGTTAAGGGGGAGTGAAGCGATAGCGCAGTAGTAGGGTGCTTGCCTTGCAGGCAGCTGATCTAAGATGGACCTTGGTTCGATTCCGGCATCCCACATGGTCGCCCAAGCCAGGAGAGATTTCTGAGCGCATAGCCAGGAGTAACCCCTGAGCGTCACCAGCTGTGGCCCAAAATAAATAAACAAAAATGTTAACAGGATATTCTACTTTTTTTTTAATCTAAGAATTAAAGATAATAAAATATATTTAATTTTTGCATCTAATTGTACTAAAATATCAATAAAGGATATAATTTCTGTCTAAATATCACATGGAAAATAATTATTCATAATTCCTTTTTCTGTAAGATGGATGGAGAGTACACTGATTAACCTTGGCAAAATATTATAACCTATTTTTTATTATCGTTCTTCACTTAAGAAGACCCCTAGTTACAAAACTCATCTAATAAGTACTACACATTTACTATATATTTAATATTAGGTTGTTTAATAATTAAAAGTAATTTCTTTGGGAATTTACTGATTTTCTCTTGAGACAACAGGAAGATATTTGCTGCTAACAATATTTTTAGAGATTTAGAAGTGCAATATTTGAGAGTTTATAGTTAACAACATTATATCAGGAACAATTACTTCATAAATACTGATAATAGAAAATAAGGAAAATTTTACATTGAATTATGTGTAATTTAGCTCATTCATTTTTTACTGGAAGTTTTCTGAAATTAAAGCTTTGCTATTACACAATAAAATCATACCACAAAGTTTAGCAATATTGAGCACCTAGAAATATTAGGAAAACAAATAAAATTAAAAATATTTGTTGATTTCAGAACATAAGAAAATAGATTTTTCCTTTGAGTTCCATTATTTTTATTTTTGTATACTTGTATATATTTATTTTTAATTAATATATTTAAGCAAAATTATTACAAACATCTTTGTAGTGAGGTTTCAGTTATAATAAAGAACACCCCTTCACCAGTGCAACAGTCCCACCACCAAAGACCCCCATTTCTCTCCTCCCCCAACCCCTGCCTGTATTCAAGGCAGGCATTCTATTTCTTTCACTCACTAACTACTATTGTCATAATAGTTGTCAGTGTAGTTATTTCTGAAACTGAACTCACCATTCTTTTTGGTAAGCTTTATACGGTAGGCCAGTCCTTCCAGTCCTTATCCCTATTGTCTATGTATTATTACAATGTCTTTTATTTTTCTTAAATCCCACAAATAAGGAGGTTAATCTCTGCCTTTCTCTCAATTTTTGACTTATTTTACTTTGAATAATAGTTTCCATGTCCATCCATATATAAGAAATATTCATGACTTCATTTTTTTCTGATGGTTACATAGTATTCCATTGTGTATATGTAGCAAAATTTCTTTAGTCACTCAATTGTTGTCAGCATCTGGGTTGTTCAAGATTCTAGATATTGTAAATAGTGCTGCAAAGAATATAGGTGTAAAGAAAGTATTTTTGAAGATATTTTTCCTGCTCCACTTAGGATTTCTTGCTCCTCTGTCAAAAATTAGGTAATTGTATATCTGGGGAACATTCTCTGAGAACTCAAGCCTATTCCACTGATCTGAGGGTCTGTCCTTATTCCAATACCATGCTGTTTTGATAACTATTGCTTTGTAGTAAAGTTTAACGTTGAGGAAAGTAATGCCTCCCATTTTCCTTTTCCCTAGGAGTGCTTTAGCTATTCAAGGGTGTTTATTGTTCCAGATGAACTTCATAAGTGTTTGATCCACCTCTTTGAAGAATGTCATGGGTATTTTTAAGGAGATTGAATTAAATCTGTATAATGCTTTGGTGAGTATGCCATTTTAATGATGTTAATCCTGCCAATCCATGAGCAGGGTATGTGTTTCCATTTCCATTTGTCCTCTCTTATTTCTTGGAGTAGAGCTTTATAGTTTTCTTTGTATAGGTCCTTCACATCTTTGGTCAAGTTGACTCCAAGATATTTGAGTTTGTGTGGCACTATTGTGAATGGGATTGCCTTCCTGCCTTCCATCTCTTCCCTATCATTATTGGTGTATAAAAAGGCCATTGATGCTGACAGAACTGGTTAGCCACTTGCAAAAAAGTGAACATAGACCCCCAGTTAACATCATGTACAAAGGTAAAATCCAAATGGATTAAAGACCTTGATATCAGATGGTATATAGAACAACACGTCGGTAGAACACTCCAGGATATTGAGACTAAAGGTCTCTTTAAGGAGGAAACTGCACTTTCCAAACAAGTGGAAGCAGAGATCAACAGATGGGAATACATTAAACTGAGAAGCTTCTGCACCTCAAAAGAAATAGTGCCCAGGATACAAGAGTCACCCACTGAGTGGGAGAAACTATTCACCCAACACCCTTCAGATAAGGGGCTAATATCCAAAATATACAGGGCACTGACAGAAATTTAAAAAAAAAATCTAATCCTATAAAAAAAATGGGGAGAATAAATGAACAGACACTTTGATAAAAAAAGAAATACAAGTGGCCAAAGGGCACATGAAAAAATTCTCCTCATCACTAATCATCAGGGAGATGCAAATCAAAACAATGATGAGCTATCACCTCACACCGCAGACATTGGCACATCACAAAGAATGAGAACAATCAGTGCTGGTGGGGATGTGAAGAGAAAGGAACTCTTATCCACTGCTGGTGGGAATGCAGTCTAGTCCAACCTCTATGGAAAGCGATATGGAGATTCCTCCAAAAACTGAAAATTGAGCTCTCATTTGACCCAGCTATTTTACTCCTAGGGATATACCCTAGGAACACAAAAATACAATACAAAAACTCCTTCCTCACACCTATATTCATTGCAGTGCTATTCACAATAGCCAGGCTCTGGAAACAACCAAGATGCCCTTCAACAGACGAATGGCTAATGAAACTGTGGTACATATACACAATGGAATATTATGCAGCCGTCAGGAGAGATGAAGTCATGAAATTTTTCTATACTTAGATGTACATGGAATCTATCAAGCTGAGTGAAATAACTCAGAGGGAGAGAGAGAGAGATGCAGAATAGTCTCACTCATCTATGGGTTTTAAGAAAAAATAAAAGTCATTTTTGCAACAATCCTCAGAGACAATGAGAGGAGGGCTGGAACACCAGCTCACTCCATGAAGCTCACCACAAAGAGTGGTGAGTACAGCTATAGAAATAACTACACAGAGAACTACCATAATCAAGTGAATGAATGAGGGAACTGGACAGCCTGTCTGGAGCACAGGTGGAGGTGTGGTGGGATGGAGGGAGATTGGGGACATTGGTGGTGGGAATGTTGCACTGGTAAAGTGGGGGGTGTTCTTTACATGACTAAAACCTAATCACAATCATTTATGTAATCAAGATGTTCAAATAAAGAAGAAAAAAAAAGCATTTTTGTATATTGTTTTTGTTTTTCTAGGGTACACCTAGAAGTGGTATGGCTGGATCTTATGGCAGCTCAATTTTCAGATTTTTTGTGTGTCGGGGGAATCTTCATATTGTTTTCCAAAAGGGCTGGACTAACTGGCATTCCCACCAGCAGTGAATGAAAGTTACTTTCTCCCTACATCCACACAGCAATGATCAAATGATCGTTCTTATTCTTTGTGATGTGTGTCAGACACTGTGGCATGACATGATACTTCACTGTTGTTTTGATTTTAATTTCCCTGATGATTAGTGATATGAAGCATTTTTTCATGTCTTTTGGCCATTTGTATTCTTTAAAAAATTGCCTGTTCATATTCTCTCCCCATTTTTTGATGGGGCTTGATTTTTTTTCTTATGAAGTTCTGTCAGTAACCTTAGATATTAATTATCCCCTTATCTAATGGGTACTGGGTGAATAGTTTCTCCCATTCTGTGGGTGGCCTTTGTATTCTAGTCACTATTTCTTTTGAGGTTCAGAAGTATCTCAGCTTAATATAGTCCCATCTGTTCATCTCTGCTTCCACAGTGGACAGTGTTGTTTAATTTCTGAAGATGCTTTAGTCTCAATGTCACGGAGTGTTTTGTCTACGTATTCTTCTATATACCGTATGGTTCCCCTTCTGATATAAATCCATTTGGATTTGACCTTTGTGCATGGTGTTAGATGGAGGTCTGAGTTCACTTTTTTTGCATGTGGCTGACCAATTGTTCCAGCACCACTGTTGAAGAGACTTTCCTTGCTTTATTTTTTCATTTCTTGCCTCTTTTTTCTTTTGTTTGTTTGTTCTGTTTTTCACCACACCCAGTGATGCTCAGTGATTATTACTTACTATGCGCTCAGAAATTGCTCCTGACTTGGGGGACCATATTGGATGTCCTGCGGTCTGTCCTAGGCTATCAAGCGCCACTGCTCTGGCCTGTTTCTTGCCTCTTTATCAAAGATTAATTGATTGTATGTCTGGGACACATATTAGTTCCATTATTGAGGCCAAATCTGTGTCCCTGCTTCTCTTTTATTCTATTCTAATGATCCCTTTATCTATTTTCTTTCCATTTCTATAATAATAGTAACACCAAAAGTTCCTTTTTATCTCTATTAAAAGCCTACTTCTTCCCACATAATATTTTTTCTTATACACACAATATATCATGATATAATGATTAGCAGTAACAATTACAAGTTATATTTCTTATAAAATGTAGGTATTTATCTATGTACAAATATATATTTTTTTTATTTTTGCTTCACACTCAGTAGTGCTCAGAGGTTACTTTTGGCTCTATGCTCAGAAATCGCTCCTGGCAGACTCTGGGGATCATATGGGATTCCGTGATTAAAACCACCGTCCTTGGGGCCGGAGAGGTGACGCTAGAGGTAACGTGTCTGCCTTGCAAATGCTAGCCAAGGAAGGACCACAGTTCTATACCCCGGCATCCCATATTGTCCCCCAAGTCTGGGGCAATTTCTGAGCGCTTAGCCAGGAGTAACCCCTGAGCATCAAACAGTGTGGCCTGAAAAACCAAAAACACTGTCCTTCTGCATGCAAGGCAAGCACCCTACCTCCATGATATCTCTTTGGCCCCAACAAATATAATTTTTATATTTAGTCTAACATAATGTAAACATCATTATTAAGGGAAATACTAATGCATGAGGAAAACAATAGTATTACTTATTCAACAAGGAAAGTTTGATGAACATCATTTATTACTCTAAGAATATCAGTCATAATAGTGTTATCTTTATTGATATAAAATATATAATTCCTATTATACAGCTTATAATTTAAATTGATTTACAGTTGTTATATGAATGTCATTAAGTGATCTACAAACATGCCATTTAAATTCTTTTGTAGTTTGAAACCTGATATATCACTAGCAACAGAAAAAAACAACCACTATATATTTTCAGAAGGTAATTACACTCCATAATAGGAATGCTGCTTTGTTGAAAAACAATAAGTATTTAATAGATTCCACCATCATAAATTCAGCAGAAGGCCTCCAAGAGTCACTCAGACTCAGATTAATCTTTAATTTTAAGACTTCAAATTAAAAGCTATTCATAAGGCAAAAATATGGATTCAGGATGTAGCAACAATAGTAGCCACCACATCCATTTTTATATAAAGTATTAAAGACCATGATTATAGCATGATTATAGTTTGGTTTCAGTCGTAAACAGAACACTCCCCTTTACTAGTGCAACATTCCCACCACCAATGCCACCCCTCCCTCCTTCCTAACCCTTGCCTATTTTTGAAACAGGCATTCTACATCTTTCACTCAATAAGGTTGTCATGATAGTTGTCAGTGTGGTTAGTGAGGTTAGTGAAGTTAGGGAAATAACCACATCCATTTTTTTTAAGAAAAACAGTGACAGAAAAATAACCTGCTGCTAAAGTCTCTGGTTTCCTATGGACTGATTTTTTTTGTGTGTATCTCTGTGTTTTTGTCTGCATTCTAAATTGGCTCTTCAGCTATCCTAAGTTGATGTCTCTTATTTTTATTAAAATGATTTCTTTTTTTAAAAAATTCCGTTTCTACTTAAATCAGATGAAAGAATGCATTTAAACATGTTGCAAATAAACACAGAATATTTATCAACCATAGGCCTCAGTTTCCATGGCTGATTAGTTTGAAAAACAGAACTTGAATTTCTCATCTCTTAGCAATAAAAAATAAGTAATTTGAACAGTGTGTCAGATGCTTGTCTTTGCACCCAGCCAACCAGATTTCCATTCCCAGCATCATATATGTTCTCTCATGCACTGCAGAGTGATCCTTGAGTACAGAGCCAGGAGCAAACCCTGAGTACCCCCATGTGTTGCAAAGACAAACAAACAAAAACAGAAAAGACAAATAACAAAAAAAAATAGAAATATTCTAGAAGTTATTAAGTTAATAATAATAACAACAACACAGTATTAGGCATTCAGCATCTATGTGCTCAAATATATATGAGCTTCTATAGAAGCTGCAATATTTGTAAATATTTCTAAGTCATTTTGACGTCTATTTTAACAGCCAAAAATATCTTCCTCTACAAAAAAAATGCAGGGTTAAGCAGGGAAAAAAAAAAGCAGATTGAGACAAAGAAACAAATTCTATTATTCTTGACCTGAAATATGAGCTCATGTCCCTTGACAACTTGCCTGGTGTTTTCTTACTAAAGTGCACTGCCTCACAGCTATTTTAGGGGAGAAAAGTGTTCTACTTAAATTACTGGTCTTGTGACTACTTTGGGAAGTGATCTCTGATCTCCTTTTCTGAAATCATGGGTATTGCTAAATCTTCAGGGAGAGAACTTGAAATAGTGAACTCTTAGAGATTATTTTTTTCTAAAGTAATGAGAAGTTGAAAAATAAATGAAACATAAGTGAAAACATAGGTGATGGAAAGCACAAAAAATAGAGAGGTGACAGAAAGTACAAAAGATAAGTCCACACTGACCATGAATTATTAATGTTTTTAAGATGAAAGGCTTTGCTTTATTGGCTTTCACAGAGTTTAAAATTATTTTTAATGTCTATGAATTTGTCTTATTCAGAAGATAATTATTCTAAAAAGTCTTCTGACTTATTTTTGTATTGTTATGGTGTTTCAATTACCTTTTTCATGTCCTCTCTCAAACTGCGGTTGATAGCCATTAGAAGGACGCCGCCCATTTTCAGCATATTTTAATTTTTAAAATTTTTTTTCTTATTCTTCGCCCATTTTGTTGCTTTTTGTTACCTCAAACAAAACCACATAGCTCGATTTATCTAGCTTAGCCTCTCAAATAGAGGAAGAAACAAGGGAGGGAACCAGGACCAAACAGATGTATGATCACTGATAGTAAGCTAGACAAAGAGGGGACCACGTACTCTAGCAGCCCAGGGGGTAATGGTGGGGAATATGGGTTGCAGAAAGGGAACGGGGAACGGGGAGGACAAATTAGGTGGTGGGTATTCTCCTGATTCAATGTTAATATGTACCTAAAATACTACTGTGAAAGACATGTAAGCCACTATGATCAAAATAAAAAATTTAAAAATAGTGGAATGACATATCATGTTCTAATTTCATATCTATGAATGTGAAATAAATTTGAATCCATAAAACTAAATTTATTTAAGTATCACAAAAGGAAGTAAATTCATGAACATTATGCCTTTCTAGTAATTTAAACTGCAAAATTAAATAATGTTATTCTTACATGAAAAGACATAGTAGTTATTGTAGCAGGACAGCCCCTGAAGAGGTTGACTGATGGAGGGATGGAGAATGAGGCCCTTTTCTTCCAGCTCGGAGCACGTGTCTGCCACCCTGTCTAGCCCACGGTTCTGAGGTGAAACGGCGGGTAAACAGCTCGCAGACAATCAGGCTCGTGGAAATATTTGCTTTATTCGGATGGACAAAACTGAAGTCCAAAGACTCCGATTCAGTTCCAGCCAGCAAAAAGCCCCTCGCCTTCCACAGACCCTTGCTCTTATAGTCCAGAGTCAGGTCCCACCCAATGGTGGGATCAGATACCAACCAATGGTGGAAGCAGAATCAGGTCCTACCCTAGGGTGGGGGCAGAATGCCAGGTCACACCCTAGGGTAGGGCACAATCACCTAATCAGATTAGGGTGAGCAACATAGTAATCCCCCAAAATATTTACATACACAACAGTTATAAAACAAGAATAGTAACACTGAGATTCTCTAGGTAGTCTGGTTCAGTTTGATACCTTTGCAGCTTTCTCAGAATGGGTGTGGATAGATTTCCGTTTCTATAAGAACCACAGCTGTCCAGTTCCATATACCTAACCCTTTAAGAGAAATGACCCATCTCTGAAACTTACCAAACTTCAAAGCCACCAAATTTCTTTCAGATCTATAAATCATGGACAGCAAACAGCTGTGTGAAACCTCAAATTTTTATAGTAGTGTCAGCTCAATAGTATCACAGAAAATCTTATTGGAAAGTTTCATAGTAATTTACCGAGTTTGTGAGTCTGAGCAATGCAAAAGACTCAACTAGCACCAATAAATCCTTGATACTGACTTTAATAACATCATGAAGAGATATAACAAACATATCAAATATACTCTTAACCTATGTTTTGATAATTCCTTTTGCCCTTGTATTGTAAAAAAGAAATGTGAAGTAAATTTGTTTTTGCCTGTCAAAGGACAGGCAACGGTGGCAGGTAGAAAATTGGGGACAGTGGTGAAGGGAAGATCTCAGTGCTATTAGGATTTTTGGGTGAACATATTATGCCTGCAATGACTAAATTATGAACAACTTGATAAGTCGCAGTATTATAATAAAATTTTTAATCCATATATTAATGTATCTATTATCCTTAAAAATAACAATATTCTAAAACAAGTACTGAAGATACTTTTCCAAATTTTTCAGACTATGACAAAGATAATCTTTGTTTAAGTTTTGGGTTATATCTGGCATATTCAGTGACAATACCTGACTCTCTACTTAGGAATTACTCCTGGTTGAATTCAGTAGAACTTTGGAATGCCAGAGAGTGAACCACTGTTAGCCATATGCAATGAGAGCATCCTGCCATTTTACTATCACTTTAGGCCATAATAAAGAAAATTTTCCTCACTTATCTGTGGGATATAAGAAAAATAAAAGACAGTATGGTTATAATACCTATAGACAATAGAGAGGTGGCCAGAAAAACCAGCCCATGACATGAAGCTTGCCCCAAAAAGTGGTTAGCAAAGTTAGAGAAATATCTTCACTGACACTAACATGAAATAATAGTGAGAGTGAGAGGGAGAAATAGAATGCATGTCCTAAAGACTGTCAGGGTGTGGGGAGTAGGAAGTTGGGGGACATTGATGTCAAGAAAGTTGCATTGGTGAAGAGGGATGTATATTCTATGACTAAAACCCAACTAAGAAAAACTTTGAAACCACTTTGTTTAAATAAAAAATTACTTTTTAAAAATATAATTTTTGTGTTATAGAAACAACAAAATTTATGTAAAATTATAATTAAAATTATATAATCATCTCAAAAAGAAGTAGACAAAATAAGGAAGGCTAAAGCTACCCACCAAATGCAAGATTCTTTTGACAGAGAAGCACTGTCTAAATGTTTATTTAGTTGCATAACTTATCTAGCAGTTGAAAAGTAATGAAAGGGAATTTTCTAATAAATAAGTCAGCAAGATATTCCTTATAAATGATTTAATAATATATATTGTTCAAAAATGTTTTCTATAAAATGGAAAATTTTTGGTCCTTGAACTATTAGAAAATGAATGATTTCAGTAGACAGTAAACCCTGAAATAAAGCATTTTTCTTTTCTTACTGTTACCTATACTGAGAAATTAGATATCACTACATAAAGAGAAAATAGTATGTTGTGTTAACAGAGGGCACTTTCCAATGTTTTACTCTTTGTTTTTCTTTTACATGAACATCTGGGTATTTCTTTTTCCAAGCTCTGCCTTCTGCAAAGTTAAAATAGGTCTGCCTTAGAAAATAGTGTTAAGAAGCAAGCAAAACAAAAAAAGTCATACTTTAATTTGAGTTAAAATTTGAAGACTTGCAATGTGTATGAGTCTTTAAGCATTAGGACATTTTATTGCAATGCTAGTGACTTTTTTATTTTTATAAAAATAATTTCAATTCGGTTTCCATTTACCTTTATATTTCCCTGACTAAATATCACATACACAATGCTACAAACTATAAAAAATTGTATTCAGTTCCTCTATAATCTTATGTTTTCTCCTACTTCCAGGCATCCAAATATGTTATTTCCTATGTTTATGTATTTTTATGAGTTTTTCCATCTGGCTAATTGCTATTCATACTTCAGACCTTGACTTAAATATAATTTCCACTAGGAAGCTTTCAGAACTCCTAAGGGCTCCTTCATCCTTTCCACAGTAGTTTCATTTAAATACCTTTTCTGTATGTCCCTAGTCCCTATAGTATCTATACAAATTGCTTGACAACAGTTTATAAAGAAGTATACAATTGGCACCTTATTTGTATCTTTGTCTAAATTTTTATTTCTCAGGATTTGTATAAATTTTATTTTTTTATTTATGTCTATATTTTCAGTATCTAGAATGTTGCCAGGCATATCGAAACTATCAAAATATATTGCTAAGGGCTGTCTGTAAAGTGGTCCTTCTATCCACAAGCAAAAATAGATCATAGTGGATGACAGATAATTACTGAAGTGTCATACCTGAACTAGAGAAATTGGAAGAAATGATGTATAGCAATGAATTTTGTGAGAAATTTATTTTGGGATAAAGCTGAGTAGAGGTCAAGTTATGATTATAAAGGGTTGAGGGAAAAGATTATTTTTGTTTTTCAGTGCTCTTGCAGTATAACTTAATATTAAATTTAAAGTAACATGGATTGGAAAATTGAGATTTCCAGATACTTTGTGACTTAAAATATATCTTAGATATGAGAAAGAATGTTAATATAATACCATTATTTCAGTAAATCATTATTAATCATTTGAAAATTTAACTACTTTACTAAATTTAATATTCTCAAAACTAACAGTAGAAGGTGTCTCTTTGAAGTATAGAAACTCATAAGAAAATTTACAGCTCCACAATCCAAACTCAGTATCTGAAAATCAGTGTCTTCTAAAGTGGGCAATATAGAACCTCAGGGTGTCCTGGAAGAATCCAGGTCAGGGACAATCATAGTCTCTTTGCAATTAAGAAGTGCTTTCTGTTTTGTCAATTAAGCAAAATAGGTTTCTGGTAGGACAAATTGTGGATACTGTAATATGTTTTTCCTCATAAAGAAAGTAGACCAAATTAAGTTTGGAAACTTTTGATTAAATCTATGAGATTTATGTCATATTTTGTTCAATACACCAAATGATGCACTATATGTCATGGATGTGTCATAGAATGATAATAGAGACTAAAGTTACTTATATTTTTTTCCATGTCTAGGGACACACCCTGTGATACTCAGGTATTACTCTTATCTATGAGCTCAGAAATCACTCCTGGATCCTGAGACCATATGGGATGCTGGGAATTGAACAAAGGTCTTTCCTGGGTTGGCTTAGTGCAAGGCAAACACCCTACACCTGTGCTATCACTTTGGCCCCAAGCTTATCTTTTAAGTGCATTATTATTATTATTATTAATATTTTGTTTGGGGAGCCATACCTGTGATGCTCAGGGGTTACTCCTGGCTCAGCACTCAGAAATCGCTTCTGGTTTGGGGGAACTATATGGGACGCAGAGAGATGGAACCACTGTCCATCCTAGGGCAGCCACGTGCAAGGTAAGTGCCCACTGTTGCACCATCGCTCTGGCCCCTAAGTATTATTTATACATCATGGTTACGAGAATGTTCATTGTTGGATTTAAGAAATGAATGTACACCATCCTTCACCAGTGCATCTTTCTCAACACCATCACCATCACTGGTGTCTCCCATTTCCTTACACTCCCACTTCCCATCACTGCCTTGCTCTAGGGCAAGAAAATTGCTTTTCTCTCTCTTTTCCCTCTCTCCCTGCTTCTCCCTCTCTATCTTTTTAGACAATGTGATTTTTACTATTGTTAATGAAGTGGTGCCTCATATGTTAGATTCTCTACTTTCAGTGATAAGTTCTTGTCCAGAGTGATAAGGTATACTATCTTTGTCCTAGTATACCCTTCTCTACTCTAGCTAAACTTATTGCTTTTTGTGGTGAGTTTTCTATCTTGGTCTGAAACTTCTGATCTCTGAGTTTTATTATTATACTATCTCTTGTTTTATTATATCACACAAATGAATGAGCTCATTCGTTTCCCTGTACTCATTTTCTTAACATAATAGTCATCATGTATAAGTCCATCCAAGTATAAACTAATGTCATGACTTTATTGTGCCTAATGGCATTATGTATATATACCAGTTACTTTAGCCACCCAACTGTTGTCAGATAGCTGGGTAGTTTTTAATCTCTGGCTATTGTAAATAGTGCTGCAAGGCAGACACCTTACCTCTAGCGTCACCTCTCCGGCCCCCGAAAAATATTATGAGACTTTTTATAGGTATTGAATTATACTTTTATAATGCTATAAGAGTATTGATATTTTATGATGTTAATCCTCCTAATGAGAAGAGTATATCTCTCCATTTCCTTAGGTTGTCTTTTATATCTTGAAGAAGCATTTTGTAGTTTTCTTTATATAGGTCTTTCACATCTCCAAGATACTTGATTTTCTGAGGCACATTTGTGAATGGGATTTTTAAATATATATTCTTTTCTTTAATTATTTGTGTATAGAAGAATCACAGATTTTTGTTTATTATTTTTGTAACCTGCCACTTTATTAGACAAGTCTCTTTTTCTAAAAGTTTTTTGTGGAGTTTTTAGGATCTTCTATATACAGTATTTTGTCTTCTACAAACAATGAGATCTTCAATTCTTTCTTTACTATGTGGATGCCATTGATGTCTTTTAATTGCCTAATTGATATGAAAAGTACTTCCATTACTCTATTGAATAAAAATGGGGAAAAGGAGGCAAACTTGCCTGGTGCTAGATCTTATTAAAAAGCTTTTATTTTTTCCCATTCAGAATATTTCTTGCAATGATTTTGTAAAATGGCTTTGAGAATATTTAGAAAAGTTTTTCCAATTTCCATCTTGTAAATTTTTATCATGAATGGGTGTTGGGCATTGTCCAAAGATTTCTCTGCATCTATTGATATGATAATACATCCTGAATAAATTCTGGTTGTTGTGTATAAGCTTCTTTATGAATTGTTGGAATATTTATACTAGTATTTTGTTGAGCATCTTTGCATCTATGTTCATCAGTATGTTCATAAATGTTGGGCTTATAATTCTCTCTCTTATTTATTTATGCATTTGGTTTTTAAGCCACATCTGGTGATACTCAGGGGTTACTCCTGGCTGTATGCTCAGAAATCATTCCTGGCTTGGGGAACAATATGGGACACCAGGGGATCAAACAGCGGTCAATCCTAGGCTAGTGTGTGCAAGGCAGATGCCTTACCACTTATGCCACTGCTCAGGCCCCTCATTCTCCTTTTTTGTGTGTAATATTTTAGCTGTTTTCGTTTTCAGAGTGATTTTGTTTTTATGGGAACTATTTGGGAGTGTTTATGTTCTTTAAATTTTCTGGAAGAGCTTGGTGAGGAGTGGCAGTAGATACTCTTTAATAGTTTGAAAGAATTCACTATTAAATCCATCTTTACCTGGGCTTTTGTTTTTGGGAAGACAGTTAATTAACCTTTCAAGGGAAATTGAGGTCTGTTCAGGTATTCCATATCTTGGTTCAACTTTGGAAGGTTGTAGGAGCCCAAAAAATGTATTCATTTCTTCAAGGTTATCAGGTTTTGTGACATTGATATTCTCAAACTAGTCTCTGATTACGTTTTGAATTTCTGTGAGTCTGTACCTTCTTCACACTTTTCATTTCTGATTCTACTTATTAAATTTCTCTCTCCCTTTTTTTGTAAGTCTTGCTAATATTTTATCAATCTTGTGTGTGTATTTTTTAAGACTACCAGCTCTTGCTTTCATTTATCTTTTGGATTGTTTTGTGGTGTCGAGTTCATTAATTTCTGCTGTAATTAATTAATTAATTTTTGCTTTTATTATCTCCTTTGCCTTTTTTACTTTTGGCTATTTTGTCGGTGGTTTACCAATTATTTTTAGCTGTGACAATGTCATTTATGTATTTATGTATTAAGTTATTTATGTATTCTTTTCTGATGAATGCATGTAAAGCTATGAATTTCCCTCCAACTACCACTTTTGCTGTGTTCCACAAATTCTGATAATTCATGTCTTCATTTTCATTTGTTTCTTGAAATTGCTTGATTTTGTCCTTGATTATGTCAATGACCCATTGGTTGTTCAACAGTGAACTGTTTAATTTCCAGGTTTTAAAGATAATGTCTGTAATTTCCATGTCTGTAATTCCACTCTGTTTTCAGTGTTTTATGGACTGAGAAGATTGCAGTGACAATTTTTATCCACTTGATATTATGGAGGTATGTTTTATGGTCAGCATGTAGTCTGTCCTGGAGAATAAACTATATGCATTGATAAAGAATGTGTATCCAGTTATCTGGGGATAAAGAACCCTGTATGTATGTATATAAACATATATACACTATATGATACACTATCTTCTATTACGTCCTTCAGAGCCAGTATATATGGCTAAGTTTTAGCTTAGTTGAGAAGCTAAAATGAGTGAGCATGGGTGACAAGACAGTGTTATATAATCTGTTTATAATATAATATATTATTATATATATAATCTGTTATATAATACTGAAATAATCTTTCAGTATTATTGTAGTTTTACTGATGTCTTTCTCAAGTTTATTAGCAGTTGTTTTAAATAATTTTGCTTGATCATAATTGAGTGCATTTAGAAGTGTAATTTCTTCTTGGTGTACACATCCATTGATTAGTAAGAAATTTCCTTCTCTGTCTTTATAACCTTTTTAAGTCTGAATTTTGAATTTTCTGATATTAGTATGGCTACCCAGCCTTCTTAAGAGAGCTGTTTTCTCGAACAATTGTTCTCTAGCCTTTGATTTTGAATCTACATTTGCTCTGATTATATATGTGTGTTTCTTGTAGAGAGCAAAATGCTAAATTTAATTTCTTGTTACATTTTTCCCATTCTGTGTCTAAAAATTGGTGCAATTAGTCCTTAGACGTTGAGGGAAATAATTGTCATGGGATTAGGTGTCATCTTTTGCTATGAGTTTAAGGTGTTTGTTGGGTCTGCCTTACCTTAAAGTTCTTTTAAGATTGGATTTGAGTCTGTAATGTTCTGATATGTTGCTTATCCATAAAGCTGTTTGTCTTTCCTTCAAATATGAATAAGTATGGCTGGGTGAAGTATGCTTGGCAAAACATCATTGTTTTGAAGTTTTTCACTATATCCCACCTCTATATTCAGGCTTTAAGTGCTGATTGTGATAATCCGACATAAATCTTAATGTTGCATATTTGTATAGATATCTCTTTTTTACCTTACTTTTTTCAATTTTCTATCTGTAGTATTCATCATTATGACTATGATGTACCTTGATGTGCTTTTCTTAGGATATTTTTAACTGAACTCTTCAGATATACAGGATTTGGTTGCATGCACTCTTTAGCTGAGTTTCTCTATAATTATGTCTTTGACTATTAGTTTTTCATGGGATTTTTTTCCTGAATCCCTGGAAATCCATTAATTCTTATGTTGTTTTTTATGAAATTTATCCCAGAATTCTATATTCCTGTGTTCACATTTTTGAGTACTTTTTCTATTGTCTGATTATTTGTTTGGAGGCTCTTTTCCAACCTCTTCTGTTTGATGGAGTTGTTATGCAGTTCATCTTCCAGCTCACTTATTCTGTCCTCAGCAGCTTTTACTCTGCTAATGAAACATTCCAGTGTGTTTTTCATTTTGCCTACCAAGGTTTTCAGACCTGTTATTTCAGTTTGGAGTTTATGTTCATAACTTCCTAAATCTCTGTTGTGATTCATTCAGTTCATTTCATACTTTCTTTGAGTTCATGAGCATCCTCCATATTTCTCCTTTAAAGACTTTGAGAGGCTAAACAGGTGATTGGTACTTGTTCTGTCATCAGAGTTATGATCTATATTCTTTAAGCATGGTGGAAGTCTGCACTGTTTCCCCATTGTCACACTTGCTGAATGGCATTTTTCTATGTGCCATGCTGGGGTTTATTGACTAGGAAAAGTGCATGGCCATAGAGCAAAGCTTCTGGTTTTGTCCCTCAGGTCAGGGCAAGCTCTCCTGGCTGGTGACAGAGTTTCAGTTGCCGGTGGAGAGGCAGGGGCCCTTCTTTTATTCTGTCCCTCAGGGTGAGACCTGCTTGCCTGACTAGCAACTGTGTTCTGGATACCAGAAGAGATGTGATTTTTTTTAAACACTAGTACTCTTTTGTGCCTATTCCTTATATGTGGAATAATTAATCATATATAATAATTGATAACCAATTTAGGCATAAATTACAGGAAATAAAGCTTGAGGAGAATTACGTCCCAAGCATCTGTGCCACAAGAAAAAATTGCTGATATTATTTATTTGCTTCTAAATTTTCTATCAAGTTATCACATAAAATCTACTCTCTGGGTTTAAACTATTTAATTTCACATAAGTGATCATGCCCAGTGTGACATGAATAAAGCAAATATTCTGAAATAAAGTTGCATTGCAAAGAAACATTAGTTTTTGTTTTCTGTGGCCCCTCCCAATGCTATTTTTATATCTTCAGCTCAAGAATTTTCTCACTGTGTGCTTTTCTTTTGGTGCCTATCCTTTACTTCTGTGAATATATATCTATAAATATATGATAACTGACAGGATATAAAAGTTTAATTTTTCTTATCTAAAGTCTCAGACATTACACATCATCATATAAATTATAAATGTAACCATATGCATAGTGGCATTGCAAATATAAAAGTTTTAGCTACATAAGAGAACTAAATTTTAATCTATTGAAAACAACTAAAATATAGATAAATTTTAGAAAATATATCATAAATGACAGATCATTCCCATAATTTCAGAAATAAACCACCCATAAAATCTGAAAATTCTATTCTAGTCATATAAACTCAGTTGAAGTCACCTTTCTGCCAGGATTATATGTTAATGTATGAACTAGCTGTATTATATGTATTGAATTTACTAGAAAAGAGATAGTAATATAATTGTAATGTGCATTTACTACATATTTACTGAGTTATGTTCTGACTACTGTTATGTAACACGTTACTTCTCAAATTGGAGACTTAAAACAAGTTTTTACTATATTTCAAAGTTCTGTATTTTAAAAGATCCTCTGATTGATTCTCACTTAATGTTGCTAAATGACTGAAACTATTTTTCTATTTTAATATTTTTGTTTAGATTTTGGGCCATACCTAGTGACTCTTAGGGGCTACTCTTGGCTATGCATTCAGAAATAGCTCCTGGCTCGGGGGACTATATGCTGAGTATCAAACTCAAGTCCGCCCTGAGTCAGCCATGTGAAGGCAAATGCCCTATTACTGTACTATCGCTCTAACTTATTTTAATATATACTATAGCAATTTTAGCTACTGTACCTGACATATATTAGCTCTTGTATTCTTTCAAATGTTATGTAATATTTTTGTACTAAACATATTATACTTCATTGTTCCATTGCCTTTAATGTAGGTCACATAAAACAACTTGAAAAAATTACAACAACACTAACAGAGCAGGTTAAATCAACTAGTGGTCGCAAGTTTTAACAATTCAAATTCAATTTAAATATATAAGACTGGCATCTCTTTAGAAGGACTAACTTTAAAGTCTGAACTATTAAATTTTAATATCTAGTAATTACAGCAATGAAAAATGTATAAAAGTATTTTTATTTAATGTATGCATATATTTAAGTGGAAAGCCTAAAAACTAAAAGTTAGGTATTTTGAGGAAAAAAACAGTATTGTTCAAGTATATTTAGCAAGATGTACTTGCTCAAAATAGCTATATAGTTTATTTTCAAATTATCATTTTTTTAAGTTAAAAAGAGTCTTGGATTTTTTTGAAATTATACAACAATACAAAAAAGATGCATTTATGTGACTTAAATAAACTCTCAACAAGATTTCTAAATCATACTCGATAACATATTATTTATTCTCTATAAAGCTTTCTATTCTTTTTAAAGCTGCGGGCTCTTATTTCAGATTCAATTAAAATCAAGGTTTGATTCCCTAATTTCATTTTGTAGCTAATATTTCCTCAGAGACAAATATCTTCTATCCCCTAGACTAATCTTCTGTGTTTCCTAACAAATTAGCTGATCTCAGATATTACTTACTAAATATACATATCAGTTTAAATGTTTTCAAATACTACTTAGCAGTGTTTAGATTATCAGAAAAATCTGTAGTGGCATGAGGGAGTCTATTGCTCTCCCCTTAGGCTATACTTAACATAATTAAAATTAAAAAATAGGAAATAATGAACAAATATTATCTTAGCCTTTATATTTTATTAACTCACATATATTGATAAATTTTTAAGCTTTATTGTTTGTGAAATACAGAATTTATTAAATAAAATTCAGGCTATTGGTTCATAAAAACTAATTATTGGTATTGCCCAAAATTTTTCAGTAAAATTTCTACAATTTATGTCAGCCTCTCAAAGGCCAAGGTATGTCATAACGCTTTTATAAACTACAAGCTGTACTATATATACAAACAGATACTCAAGTCCTACCTATACACATGCAACCATTTAAATAGATACATATGAACCCAATTTACTCAGTATTAATACATAACTTGAAAAAACAGGTGAAAAATAAATATATAACTTAACTGTTAATTTTTCCTATTTACTTCCATTTCACTCATTTATTTTTTTTCAAGTGTTTTCTTTTTTTTATTTTGGAACACACCCAGTGATGTTCAGGGGTTACTCCTGGCTATGCACTCAGAAATTGCTCTTGGCTTGGGAAATCATATGGGAAGCCAGGGATCGAACCAAGGTCCTCAAGTATTCTCTTTTAACAAGGTATTGAAGAAGGCCTATAAAACACACTTGAGAAATTTTTCAGGAAATCTTGTCAACATTGAGCAATTTTCACCTTTAATAAACAAGAAACACAATGGATGATATATATTGGAAAAAATCACTTGAAAAGATATTCAAACATATTTTCAATGAAATAATAGAGACTGTGTGTGTGTGTGTGTGTGTGTGTTTTTGTGTGTATGGAGGTAGTTTTGATTTTATTTTTGGCTACCTCAGTCTGTACTCAGGGTTTACTTGCTCCTAGACTATATAGGCAAAGATCACTCCTGGCACATCTTTAAGCCAGGTGGTCATGTGGGGTTTTGGGGATTGGACCCAAGTGTGCTATGTACAAGGTAAGTGTATAATACTATATTTTATACTGTTTTTATGCCAAAGGTCGTATTTTCAATTATTATTTATTTTTAAATTTTGAGCCACACACATCTGTGCTAAGAACATCTATTCCTGTGCTCAGAGATCATTCTTCTGGAACTTGAGGGGAGGTGGCATGTGATGTTCTGAGAATCAAATCTAGGTCAGTCTACCACTTTATCTCTACTTAAATATTTAGAAATTATCTCTATTGATGGACACTCCTTCATTTTTAGGGGCCTCGTTTCTTGTTTCAGCAATGAACTCTGTCTCAATTCTATTCATATATTTTGGAAACTACTTCTTCTGTAGTTCTATTCTTAAAAATGTATGAGTAAGCTAAGTCAAGTGGATTGAATGAAGTTTATTCTAGGAAAACTTCCTGATTGATTAGTGAGTATGATGTTTCAGAAACAGATTTAGAACTAAAGAATGTTTATAGGTTGGGGCCAGAGCAATAGCAAAATGGGTAGGGTGTTTGCTTTGAACATGGCTAACCTGGATTTTATTCCAGACATTCCATATAAACTCCTGAGTTTGCCAGAAGAGATTTCTTAGAGCAAAACCAGGAATAACCCCAGAGAGCTGCTGGTGTGCCTTAAAAAAAAAGAAAAAGAAAATGTCTATAAGTTTTATTTAGAGATGTATAGGCCTTTCATGAATCTCATAGCTGCAGGTTTCATTTCAATATTAATCAATAGAAATGAAACGGTAAATTACAAAGTAGACAATTGGCAGCAAAACCAGAACCTCCTTTTTAATTCAGTATATTTGATTGCAGAATCCAGATAAATTTAAAGTTAATAGGATAATCCTTCACGTAAAAAAACTGAAAGTTATTATAGCTAACAGCTAATACCTCATGTTTATTTTATATTTTTATCAAAATCCAAAAAGATTTTTCAAAGATTGGAAAGATAATACAGGGATTGTGGTGCTTGCCTTGTACACTGCTGACACTGATGCATATGTGACACTTTGTCACATATGCTCCTCTGACTCCCATCCATCCCCCAAGCATTGCCTGTAATAATTCCTAAGCACAGAATTAAAAGTACATCCACAGCACTGCTGGGTATTGACATCACCAACCCTGCCAAATAAGTTATTATTTCTCTCTTGTTTCTAGAATCTGAGAGCTCACTATAAAGCAATGCTTTTGTGTTGGTTTTATGATGGAATCAATTTAAAAAATTTAAAATGTCCTGATGTAAAGTCTGCACTCTTGCAATAATTAGCACATAGGTGTTAACAAATATCTCCATTGTTTCCATATGCTCCAATAAACTTCTTAGGGTGAGCACCTCCTATAAAATGATTAGATATCTGTCTTTATACTGGAACATCTGTCTTTCAATTAAACTCTAGAAAATATCACTTTCTGTCCCTTGTACAAAGCAAAGTATTTCATTTTTGTCTCTATATACTGAATATTAAAGATATATCTGCTAATTTAGTGATGTTATTAAAATTACTCCTTGCCAATACACTCTTTTCTGTTAAAATTGGTTTTAAAAATGATCACTGGTCTAACCACTTCTTTATGAATACTTAGCCTAACTTTATGACAATTTTACAATTTGAATTAATTCTATCTTGGAACTCATTCTTTTCACACAAATAGTAAATTTTCCTTTGACATGTTTTTAGAATTAACTGCCCAATTAGTGGATTTATGGCATATGTAAGTGGATTTTGTTTCAACTTTGGACATTGTCCTTGACTTAAGAAATATACTTGATTAGGAATATAGCTCAAAGTGATTAAATAGAAGTCTGGCATTTTGAGCCTCTAATTTTAATTCTCAATACTGTATGGCACCCTAAATTACTGTTGGGTGTGCCCTGATATCCTCAAATACCAATGAAGCCATCCAGTGGCCTGAGAATTTACAAAAGCATGATGGAGGAGACCAGTATAAAAAAGAAAAATAATAATAAGAACTTCTTTTGATGGTATCAGGTAATGCTCAAATTTTCTTGAATTTGATCATTTCTATGAATAATCATCAAATAAAGCAGTGTGGAGCAATTTAAAACTGCATTCTAAAATATATTAAAGTAAGAAAATAAATAAGAGGAGCTTGAGAGAAAATGCAGCATATAAAAAACTTACTTTTCATATGGCTGACTCAAATTTGACCTGCAACATTCCATATGGTTTCCTGAAAACCAAAAGTGATCCTTGAGCACAGAGCCAGGAATATGCCTATAGCACTGTATATGCCATCACCACAAAATAAAAAGAGACAAAAAAAAACATAACAGTCAAACTATTAAGAATATGCAAAAATTTTAAGCTGTAATATATATTAAGATAATTTTAGTGTTTATTAAGGCATGCATTTTGAAATTTTATACTAAATATTCCTAGTTTAGTGATAAGTCAAATTCCTTTCTGCATTAAAAGGAGATTCTTAAAGTAAGACCAAGTCATCTATCATGGTGAATTTGCTAAAAAGAACACTTGGAGGGGCCGGCGAGGTGGTGCTAGAGGTAGGGTGTCTGCCTTGCAAGCGCTAGCCAAGGAAGGACCGCGGTTCGATCCCCCGGCATCCCATATGATCCCCCCAAGCCAGGGTCAAATTCTGAGCGCTTAGCCAGGAGTAACCACTGAGCATCAAACAGGTGTGGCCCAAAAAAAACAAACAAAAAAAGAAAGAAAGAATACTTGGAGCATCATTTAGAATCTGTTCTTATATCAAACAATATTTATTTAATACAAAGAAACTAAAATGTAGCCAAATAATTGTAACTAAAATTACTTAAGCAATCATATTCCTTTTGTTATCCTAGCTTTTGTAGTGGTGGTATAATGGGGTCACAGATGCTAACACGAAAAGAATACAAAGTTTGCAGAATGGGACCATAGCCATAGTTTAGCAAGTAGGACATTTTCCCCATACAAATACAAAGGGAGTTACTAGCAATGCATTTTACATTATTTGTCAGAGAAAATCAAACATTTTAATATTTATCTTAGTTAACTATTTTATTAATGGTTCTCTGTTGTTTCTGACTTTACTAGTTATCTATTCATACAACTATATGAAACAAAAAATATTGAACTTGAATCAATGACAAAGATAAGGCAGAATCCCATCAAAAATGGGGAGAAGGAATGGACAGACACTTTGATAAAAAAAGAAATACAAATGGCCAAAAGGCATGAAAAAAATGCTTCTCATCACTAATCATCAGGGAGATGCAAATCAAAACAAGGATGGGATACCATCTCACACCCAGAGATTGGCACACATCACAAAGAATGAGAACAATTAGTGCTGGCGGGGATGTGAAGAGAAAGGAACTCTTATCCACTGCTGGTGGGAATGCCCTCTAATCCAACCTTTATGGGAAGCAATATGAAGATTCCTCCAAAAAATGAAAATTGGGCTCCCATTCGATTCAGCTATATAATTCTTAGGGATATACCCTAGGAACACAAGAATACAATACAAAAATTCCTTCCTCACACCTATATTTATTGCAGCACTATTTACCATAGCAAGACTCTGGAAACAACCAAGATGCCCTTCAAGAGATAAATGGCTAAATAAACTGTAGTACATATACACAATGGAATAATATGCAGCTGTCAGGAGAGATGAAGTCATGAAATTTTCATATACATGGGTGTACATGGAATCTATCATGCTAAGTGAAATAAGTCAGAGGAAAAGAGATAGACAGAATAGTCTCACTCATTTATGGTTTTTAAGAAAAATGAAAGATATTTTTGCAACAATCCTCAGAGACAAAGAGAGGAGGGCTGGAACTTCCACCTCACTTCATGAAGCTCACTACAAAGAGTGGTGAGTGCAGTTAGAGAAATAACTACACTGAGAACTATCATAACCATGTGAATGAATGAGAGAACTGGAAAGCCTATCTAGAGTACATGTGGGGGGGTGGAGGAAGATTTGGGACATTGGTAGTGGTAATGTTGCACTGGTGAAGGGGGGGTGCTCTTTATATAACTGAAACCTAATCACAATCATGTCTGTAATCAAGGTGTTTAAATAAAGATATTATTAAAAAAGAAAAAAAAGAAAACAGAAAAGATTAGAATGTTGCAATATTCTAGGACAGGAGAACCCCCTTGGTTTCTCAATCATTGGCATAGCCTGCTTTTCTATGTGCATGATATCCCAGACTTCTATATACTTACTAATAGTAAAGATTAATTTTTTTTTTTTGGTTTTTGGGCCACACCCTGTGACGCTCAGGGGTTACTCCTGGCTATGCGCTCAGAAGTTGCTCCTGGCTTCTTGGGGGACCATATGGGACGATCGAACCGCGGTCCGTCCTAGGCTAGCGCAGGCGAGGCAGGCACCTTACCTCCAGCGCCACCGCCCGGCCCCAAAGATTAATATTTTTAATGAGTAACCTGCTGTACCTAGTTAATTTCATCATCCAAGATAGTATTTTATGTTTTAAGTTAAGAAAATCATGGTGAATAATTTTATAATAGCAAATCTTTCTGAAGGGTGATTAAAGAATAAAACACTGTCATTGATTAAAAGTATTTTTTCACTTTAGCAAACCCTATCTTTGTGTCTTTGATTCACAACTAATATTTTTGAAATAAAAATAATTTGTAATAAGATATATACATTATCTAATTTTACCTTATATGTAATTCAAGAAGTCTGTTACTGTGTTGTTTCTAAAACAGATCTAAGTATTTTTAACTATAACACATTTACTTGATTTAAGGTTGGTACTAAGTGAAATGCCTGTAAGTGTTATCTCCTTGCAACAAAAAGTAACTGTAACTAAGATTAATTTTATTTACTCTTTTCACTAAAAGGCCCATTTCTCAATTGGATAACAATACATGAAAAAAAAGTAAATTCTAGAAGTGTTTCTATATTTGGTAAATCTTATATGTTTATATTACAAAATATATTTTAACTTGTCTACATATTACAGTAATATATTTCCTCATCACATATCAGAAAATATTTGCTTATGACATAATATTTTCTGAATATTATATCTTACTTTAAAAACATTATATATTACTTTATAAACTATTTTTATTAAAATCATCACAAACAACTTATCACAATATGACTAAAATTTTCTAAATTAGCATTTAAGGAAATGAATAAAACAATGTACAAATGTGATAAAGTCACACTAACATAGGGTGTGACTAGGATAACGTGTAACAAAGTAACACTTAAATGAATAAAAGCTGCTTTGCATTTAGCATCACTATAGACTCTAAACAAAAACCAATTAATGAAGGCAAACCACAGGGAAATAGCAATTCCTTATTCACCTCACAGAAATTGGATGTAAGTGAAGTTACTAAAAGTCTATTCCACTTTTAAAAATGAACAGAATAAAGAAAATACCTTTGCTGTTTTGGTGAATATATTAAGAACAACCTATTAATATGCCTCTCTAGGACTGTAAAATAGTATAAATGGAGAGAAAAAATTTATCAATATAAAGTTGCTCTCATGGTGGTGACATAGAACAGTCTTTAAATTAAGATTGAGGTATTAATTCATACCAAATCCATAGATGGTGCATTTGTAACAAATGTTCAGATGATGCATGTACTTCATACAGACACACAGATGACATACTGAAATGCTAGATCAGGGAATACGAATGCATATGTTTTTTTTTGTGGTTTTTGGGTCACACCCGGCAGTGCTCAGGGGTTGCTCCTGGCTTCATGCTCAGAAATTGCTCCTGGCAGGCATGGGGGACCACATGGGATGCCGGGATTTGAACGGATGACCTTCTGCATGAAAGGCAAACGCCTTACCTCCATGCTATCTCTCCGGCCCAACGAATGCATATTTTTACAAAGATATGCAGAAATGTATTTTATAAAAATAAAAACTTCAATTACTATAAGTGACAGAAAATGATAATATAATGATGTATTCAATGACTAATATAATACAGTGATTCAAAAAATAAAAATTTAAGAACTGCATATAACTGTTATGCATATGTTATATGTTATATCATAACTGTCTAATCTATCTTAAGATGATAGTTTATAATTAGTGATATATTGTCAGATATTATTTTATAAGATATCAGAGGTCATTGAAAATTTTGGAGGGGTATGTGTTGTAAGGAAAAGAAAAATATTAAACAAACTACATGAATACTTAAGTATACATATATTTAAAGCTACATGAAAATATTTTTAAATTTTTGTTATTGTAATATAGGTAATAAAATTATGATAATGTTTGGTTCCACATATCTTTATTTTAAAGTTTGTATAATCTACCCAACAACTCCATGTCACCTCCAGTTCAATATTTCTTCCCCTAACCAAACCACCTATTATTTCTTGACTTCCAGTTATGAATTTAGTATATGTTTCATCCCTAAGCACTATCCATGTCTTGATTACCTCCATTTATGTCCCCACTGACATTTCCTGGCAGTATATTTTGTACCCTCATTTTTTGGCACTGAAGATTTTATTCTACCATCTGAAATATCAGATGACTAAGTTCATGAGTGAGATCTAATATAGATAAATGAGATCATTCTGTAATCTTCTTTCATTGCTGTCTTTTACAATCATCATGATACCTTCCATCTCCATTAAAGTTGCTAAAAATCTCATAACTGTTTATGAATTACTAGGACTGCACCATATACACAATGGAATATTCTGTAGTCACCAGGAGAAAAGAAGTCATGAAACTTTTCTATACATGGATGTACATGGAATCTATTATGCTGAGTGATATAAGTCAGAGGGAGATAGAAACAGAATAGTCTCACTCATCCATGTTTTCTTTTAAAAAAGTAAAGTCATTATTATAATACTTCCAGAAACAATAGAGTTAAGAGTCAGAATAACCGGCTCCCAATATGAAGTTCACCACATAGAGTGGTGAATTCTGTTAGGGAAATAACTACAGTAACAACTAGTATGACAATGTTAATGAATGAGAGAAGTAGAATGCCTGTCTCGAATACAGGCGCTGGGTAGGGGAGATGGGGCATCGGTGGATGGAATGTTGCACAGGTTAAGGTGGGTGTTCTGTTTATGAATGAAATCCAATTACAATCATGTTTGTAATTATGGTGCTTAAATAAAGGTTTAAAAAATAAATATTGTTAAGTCTCAGCATACAATGTACTAACACCAATACTAGCACCAGTGAAGTATTTAAAAAAATAAAAATTTTGTACTACTTAAAAAGAACTAAGGGTGATAATTCAGTATAAACATTGATCATTCTAAGTAATGTCATCAAGAACTGAAAACAGAATATTATGTTTTGGAACTCTTCTGGAACTCAGATGCCAGCACCCTTACCTGCCTGTATTCTGTGCTGTGCTTCATTTTTGACCTGATTTCATCCTGTGTGTGGCTCATCTGCTGACGGCTTGCCTTCCCTAGAGCCTTCCCTGGAGGTGAGTTTACAAGCCTAGAAAGGATGGAGCCAGAGGAGCACGGCTGCTTCGCTTTGCTTCCCAGCCAAAATTATTTTTAAAAGAAAAACTTAATGGCCTACTTTAAGAAAATACTGACCAACAGACACACCAAACTTCGATATAAAGATGGCACAAATTCCCAAGACAATTCTTTCTCTCAATGTCAATGGACTAAATGTACCAGTTAAGAGACACAGAGTGGCTAAATAGATAAAAAAAAAAAACACATCCAACTTCTGCTGCCTATAAGAAACGCACTTAAATAGTCAGAACAAACATAGACTCAAAATAAAAGGCTGGAGGAAAATCATCAAAGCAAACAACACCCATAAAAAAGCTTGAGTGGCCATACTAATATCAGATGATGCAAACTTTATACTTAGGAAATTTGTAAGGGACAAAGATGGACATATTGTATTAATCAAGGGATACATATAGCAGGGAGAAATCATGCTTCTAAACATATATGCACCGAATGATGGGCCAGCAAAATATTTAATTAAATTGTGGACAAATCTGAAAAATAATATCAATAACAAAACAATAATTGTGGGAGACCTCAACATGGCATTGTCAACACTTGACAGGTCAACCAGACTGAAACCCAACAAGAATATACTAGACCTGAAAAGAGAAATGGAAAAAAGAGGCCTAGTAGATACACACAGGACACTTCACCCCCAGAAGCCTGGATACACATTCTTCTCTAATGTACATGGGACATTCTCCAGGATAGACTACATGCAAGCACATAAAACATACCTCCATAATATCAAGATGATAGAAATTTTTCAGGCTACGTTCGCTGACCAGAAGGCCATGAAATTATACTACATGAACTACATTATACTACATGAACTACAAAAGCGACACAGAGAAAAACTTTAATACCTGGAAGTTAAACAGCCTAATACTGAATAACCAGTGGGTCTGAGATGAAATCAAAGAGGAAATCAAAACCTTCCTAGAAACAAATGACAATGGATACACAAACTATCAGAACTTATGGGACACAGCAAAAGCAGTACCGAGAGGAAAATTTATAGCTTTGCAAGCACACATCAGGAAAGTAGGGGCATACCTAAATAGCTTAATGACGCAGCTCATAGAATTAGAAAGTATTCAACAAAAGGACCCAAAAATAGAGAGACAGAAGGAAATAACAAAGCTGAGAGCAAAAACCAATGAAGTGGAAACCCAAAAAATAATCCAAAAAGATCAATGAAAGCAGAAGTTGGTTCTTTAAAAAAATGAACAAGATTGATAGACCACTGGCAAAACTAACAAAGAGGGAGAGAGACAGAGAGAGAGACAGAGAGAGAGAAACTTGATAACTCATATTAGGAATGAAAAAGGAGAGATCACTACTGATATGGTAGCGATCCAAAGGGTAATCAGAAACTACTTTGAGAAACTCTATGCCACTAATAATGAAAACCTGGAAGAAATAGATACATTTTTGAACTCTTATAATATTCCACGGTTAAATGAAGAGGCTATAGCATATCTAAACACACCCATCACTATTGAGGAAATTAAGACAGTTCCACGGTTAAATGAAGAGGCTATAGCATATCTAAACATATCTAAACACACCCATCACTATTGAGGAAATTAAGACAGTAATCAAATGTCTGCCCAAAAACAAAAGTCCAGGCTCAGATGTATTTACTAATGAATTCTTTCAAACCTTTCAAGAGAAACTTCTATCAATCCTGGCAAGACTCTTTCATAAAATTGAAATAAACAGGAACACTTCCAAATAGCTTTTATGAAGCCAACATCACCTTGATACCTAAACTAAACAAAGATACTACGAAAAAAGAAAATTACAAACCAATATCACTGATGAATGCAGATGTAAAGATCCTCAACAAAATCCTGGTATATAGGATCAGATGCCTAATTAAGAAGATCATCCACTAAGATCAAGTAGGTTTCATTCCAGGAATGCAAGGATGGCTTTATATCCATAAATCTATCAACATAATACAGAACATCAACAAGAAAAATAGAAATCACATGATCATATCAATAGATGCAGAGAAAGCATTTGATAAGGTCCAATACCCATTTTGATCAAAACTCTCAGCAAGATGGGAATGGAAGGAACTTTTCTCAAGATAGTTAAGGCCATATACCACAAGCAAGAGGCAAATATTGTCCTCAATGGAGAAAAACTGAAAGCCTTTCCTCTAAATTCTGGCACAAGACAAGGCTATCCTCTCTCACCACTCCAATTCAACATAGCACTGTAAGTATTTGCAATAGTGATTAGGCAAGAAAAAGATATCAAGGGAATCCAGATAAGAAAAGAAGAAGTTAAGCTTTCACTGTTTGCAGATGACATGATACTCTACATAAAAAAAACCCTAAAGTCTCTACGAAAAAGCTTCTAGAAACAATAGACTCATATAGAGTGTGGCAGGCTATAAAATTAACACACAAAATTCAATGGCCTTTCTATACACCAATAATAATAAGGAAGAAATGGACATTAAGAAAACAATCCTATACACAATAGTGCCACACAAACTCAAATATCTTGGAATCAACTTGACTAAAAATGTGAAGGACTTATACAAAGAAAACTATAAAACTCTGCTCTAAGAAATAAGAGAGGACATGTGGAAATGTAAGCATATACCCTGCTCATGGATTGGCAGAATTAACATCATCAAAATGGCAATACTCCCCAAAACATTGTACAGATTTAATGTGATCCCTCTAAAGATACCCATGACATTCTTCAAAGAAGTGGATCAGGCACTTTTGAAATTCGTTTGGAACAATAAACACTCTGGAATAGCTAAAGCAATCATTGGGAAAAAGAATATGGGAGGAATTACTTTCCCCAACTTTAAACTTTACTACAAAGCAATAGTTATCAAAACAGCATGGCATTGGAATAAGGACAGGTTCTCAGATCAGTGGAATAGGCTTGAATCCTCAGAAAATGTTCCCCAGACATACAATCACCTAATTTTTGATAGAGGATCAGGAAATCCTAAATGGAGCAGGGAAAGCCTCTTCAACAAGTGGTGTTGGCAGAACTGGCTAGCCACTTGAAAAATATTGAACTTAGACCCCCAGCTAACATCATGTACGAAGGTTAAATCCAAATGGATAAAACACCTCGATATCAGACCTGAAACCATAAGATACATAGAACAACACGTAGGTAAAACACTCCAGGACATTGAGACTACAGGCATCTTCAAAGAGGAAACTGCACTCTCCAAACAAGTGAAAGCAGAGATTAACAGATGTGAATATATGAAACTGAGAAGCTTCTGCACCTCAAAAGAAATAGCGCCCAGGATACAAGAGCCCCCCACTGAGTGGGAGAAACTATTTACCCAATTACCCATCAGATAAGGGGCTAATCTCCAAAATATACAAGGCACTGACAGAAATTTACTAGAAAAAAACATTTAATCCCATCAAAAAATGTGGAGAAGAAATGGGCAGACACTTTGACAAAGAAGAAATACAAATGGCCAAAAAGACACATGAAAAAATGCTCCACATCAATAATCATCAGGGAGATGCAAATCAAAACAACTATGAGGTACCACCTCACACCCCAGAGATTGGTACACATCAAAAAGAATGAAAACATGCAGTGTTTGCAGGGATATGGAGCGAAAGGAACTCTTATCCACTGCTGGTGGGAATGCCGCCTAGTTCAACCTTTATGGAAAGCAATATGGAGATTCCTCCAAAAACTGGAAATCGAGCTCTCTTACTACCCAGCTATACCACTCCTAGGAATATACCCTAGGAACACAAAAATACAATACAAAAACCCCTTCCTTACACCTATATTCATTGCAGCACTATTTACCATAGCAAGACTCTGGAAACAGCCAAGATACCCTTCAACAGATGAATGGCTAATACACAATGGAATATTATGCAGCTGTCAGGAGAAATGAAGTCATGACATTTTCCTATACATGGATGTATATGTAATCTATTATGCTGAGTGAAATAAGTCAGAGAAAGAGAGAGAAAGACACAGAATGGTCTCACTCATCTATGGGTTTTAAGAAAAATGAAAGACATTCTTGCAATAATATCTTTCAGACACAAAAGAGAAAAGAGTTGGAAGTTACAGCTCACCTCATGAAGCTCACCACACACAGGGATGAGTTTAGGGAGAGAAATATAACTACGTTTTGAACTATCCTAATAATGAGAATGTACGAGGAAAATAGAAAGCCCATCTAGAGTACAGGCGGGGGTTGGGTGGGGAGGAGGGAGAATTGGGATATTGGTGTTGGGAATGTTGTACTGGTAATGGGTGGTGTTCTTTACATGACTGAAACCCATACACAATCATGTGTGTAATATAGTTGTTTAAATAAAAAATTAAAAAAGAATATTATGTTTTATATAACATTTGCATAATTATATATCACATTATTTTAAAATTCTATTAATAAGGTTTCAGCATACAATGTTCCAACACCAATACTACTAACACCAGTGTCAACTTCCTTTCACCCAGGTTCTCTTTCTTTCACCAGCCTGCTGCCTTAAATGGTAAATTTTGCTTTTTGTATTGGGGTATCCTATTTACAGTTTTGGCTTTGTTGTTTACATATATTCATAGTCCTTACCTCTACACCACATATGAGCCTGAAGACCCTGAACATTTTTCTTATTTTCTTCGCCCTGACTCTTCTTATTTCCCCTGTCCAAATATTTTATTTTCTCTCTGAATTTATTTTTTCTTGGTACTCATTTATAATAATCTAGAGTTAAGAATAACATAGATATCACTGTTTTGATACATTGCATACACTATTATAACATTTTATCATGTAAGTGTTAGGATATAATATACCATGTTTTGATGGAAGAATAGGATTATACAATTTAAATTGCTAAACATATACAAAATATTTTAAAGTATATAAGCTTATTGTTTGTTGCCTAGAAATAAGTATGCAGAGATCTGAAAGTCAACACTGTTCAATACCAATATTTCACTGTCCTCTAGCACCTCTGGGTGGGGAACCCTGGCCCTCTAGCACTACTCAGATTGTCCTCATGTTCCAGCACCACACCTTTGGACCCTGACACTGAATCATTCAGTCATTCAACGTGGTTGGTCCAGTAATGTTAGGGATAGCCCTGGAAATGGTACATGAGCAAGAGCCTGAATTAAGTCCTGTCCATGCTCGGTGTGTTCACCACCACTCCTACAAAAAAAAAAAAAAATCTATCAATGAAATGGTGAAATCATGAAAAATCATTCTTATGTAAAAAAAACATTGATACACATTAATGACAGCTTTAAAAATACATATATAATTTCAATTTATAAAAATAAATTTAGGCGCCGGGCGGTGGCGCTAAAGGTAAGGTGCCTGCCTTGCCTGCGCTAGCCTTGGATGGACCTCGGTTCGATCCCCGGTGTCCCATATGGTCCCCCAAGCCAGGAGCAACTTCTGAGCGCATAGCCAGGAGTAACCCCTGAGCATCATCAGGTGTGGCCCAAAAACCAAAATAAATAAATAAATAAATAAATAAATAAATAAATAAATAAATAAATAAATAAATAAATTTGATGTGTAGTTTAAGAATCTAAATACAATGAACATGAGCAGCAAATTATTTTAAGTTCAAATAATGTTACTTCTATATCACTAAATATTAGCTAATTTTAGTTATTACAATCATTACTTTGAGGCATGAAGGTAGGGCTTTTGTCTTGCATGCAGAGTGATGTTGGTTTGAATCCTGGCATCCCATATGGTCCCCTGAGCCTGCCAGGAGCAATTTCTGAGTGTAGAGCCAGGAGTAACCACTGAGCATTGCTGGGTGTGACCCCAAATCCAAAAACCAAAAAAAAAAATTACTTTGTCAGATATCAGTTCTTTAAGTTATTTTAGTTGATGAAAGAACAAATTTTATAATATATTCTAAATTTACTGCATCATAAGGTAGAGAAAATTGAAGAATGCAATTGCACAGGTACACTTTTTGTTTTATTTGCCTTGTAGAGTGTATTGAGATAGAAAACTATGGATACAATGAAAATGAACCCTATGAATGATTCATTTTGTGGATAAATTTATTTTTATGGTTTCCTTAGTATTTGTCTGAGGAGGAAAGGCATAACAAAAGAAATGAACAACAAATATCTCATTCTCTTCTTTCTTCTATTGACAGGGATAAGTAATAGCTTATGTTTACATATCACCTGTTTTAGAGAATAAAGTATGTTTATAGGCACCTATTTATCATCACAACATTCATACTACATGTAGGATTTCACAAGCTAACCCACCTGAATAAACTCAGCAAACAATTATAAGGGCAGCTTGTTTTTCTAAAATCATAGATTTAATCAAATATAATTCATTTATTTTCTCATTTTAATGGTTCTTGGTTTGAAATTATGATTGAATTAAAACTTTGGCACACAGAGGTTTTTTTAACACACTATTGGCATATTCAAAAATTAAAATAAGATCAGAAACTTATTTCAGGAAATTGTTCATGATTTCTTATGGTACAAAGTCTCATTGTTAACTTTCTAATTGTGATTTATGTATTATGGAGGTTTCAGAGTAGGAAGAATATCTAAGTTTCAATCTTCCAATCACTTATTTATTTATTTTGGGTTTGGGTCCACAGTTGGCTTTGCTCAGGGTTTACTCCTGGATCTACACTTTGGAGTCATTCCTGGTGGGCTGGATAGAGGACCATATTTGTTGCTGAGTATACAACCCCAGTTGGTTGCATGCAAGACAATGTCTACTGTACTAGCATTCTGTACCCTCCTTTATTTAATTTTTAACAGACTTTCATTCCTTGTATGCAGAAAGTCCAGGCTTAGTGCCCCAAAAATTAAGCTTGGAGTAGTGCCTAAAATGGCTGGGTGTTGTCAAAACAATAATGAGATTATTTTTATTTCTACTATTGGTGTTCTGTTACATATTTTTTTTTACTTTCTAATAAAAAAAAGTCATCCATATATCATCTATTGTTACCCTTCCTCTAATTGCTGGAAATGCTTGGGGGTCTGGTCAGAGTGAGAATTATGATTAAAGCAAAACTGAGTTTGGTAAATACTGCTTGAGAATATATTTGCCTACTATAGGTATTAATATATGAGTGGTTAAGGAAATAAGTTTGATTAAGTAATTTTTATCTTTAATAATGTTCTTGAATAAAATTAATGGGGTTTCTGTGTGGTAGTGTTTTTATCAAACTCTACAACTTTGTTTTGAGAATTTTCCAAAGGTTTTTTAATCCAATTTTGATGTTTAACAGAGTATGTTTCAGTATTTATTAAAAGTCCAATCAAAATGTTTGTTGGTGTCAAATAGTACAGTGGCCAACCCAGGTTCAATCTTCAGTATTACCTATAGTACCTGTGCCCACCAGCAGAGATCCTTGAGCACATGAGTACAGATGTGGCCCAAAATCCAAACCAAAACAACAACAGCAACAACAGCAAAAATTTGTTTTGGCATATAATAAAAAATAAATTTCTTTTATTTGAAATATTCTATAAAGCACTGACAAGTGAAACTTATAATGGATATTCAGAATGACCTTGCCTTCAGTGATAAAATTTTATAAGAAATGTTTTTATGAAAATGATGCCTTAGCAATAAATTTTATAATTTCAGTTCAATGTAATTTTTTATGTAATGGATTAAAGTCAGGAAGCCCTCAAAGATTCTTTGATGGTTTAGTAGTATTAACTCTTTAACTAGATGAAAGCTAAATATAGCTATGTAGATAAAAAGAAAAAGAAAATCATATCCCTACTTACTTTTTTTTGTTTTGGGGCCACACTCGATGAATCTCAGGGGTTACTCTTGGCTATGCACTCAGAAATCGCTCCTGCCTTGAGGGAACCATATGGGATGCTAGGGGAAGGAACCATGGTCTGTCCTGGGTCAGCGCATGCAAGGCAAATGCCCTACAGCTTGCGTCACTGCTCCAGTCCTTCCCTTACTTATTTTTTATATAAAATCTTCTACCATATTTCTCAACGTATTTTTTCTTCTTTAATAAATGTAATAAATTTGTCTCTTCTTCCATACACATATGCAGTGCTGTTTATGAGATCTTCATTAGTAATTACTGATTTATATGTAGCTTTATATTGTTCAGAAAAAATCAGCCATATCATTCATAAACCACTACCCATTGTACAATCTGATAGTGGTTTACCTTTACAAGTTGGATTGCGGATCATCTCAGAATCAATGCTATAGTTACATTTACTCCTCTTTACCTCACTGCCCTTTAGATAGTATGGCCTGATATTTATCGGTCAATATATTTTTGCATATTCCCCATATGTAAGGCATTTTTGAGGCAATTTCCTCTACTTATGACTTTCTTTTAATGTGGCTTGCTTACATAGTTTACAAAGCCAGCCTCAACTTTTATTATCTCCTCTGTGACCAGAGTACCAACATATAATTCAGTTTCTGTCTCTGTTTCTTCCTTCTCATTTTAATCTTTTTCTTTTATTCTCCCTTATTTAAAAAATTCTGAGAAGAGAAAATAATAAAATAACTACAATCTAATAGAACTTAAAATTTACAAAGTGGTTCATATATATCACCCAGCTATGTGTGCATTTACTGAATATCATATGGGTTATTAGCTGAAGTCTAGTGATAAAGAAAATAGATACACAATTTAAGGTACTACTTACTATCAGTTATAAATTAGTTGTGCTATTATATTTAGTTGTGCTATCACTACAAGATACCCACTGTGAATTATACATATTTTTATATTTTAATTATATATAATATTTGTACAATGTAAGAATGCCTAGGAGATGTGAGAATGTCATCTGCCATTTATTTCTTCTTAATTTTTCTTTCATCTTTTATTTGTTCTTTCTCTTTTATATATTACATTATTTGAGCATGATTGAGTTTTAGTCATACAATGTATACCACTCTTTACTAGTGTCCATCTTCCACCACCAATGTCTTATGTTTCCCTCCCTTTTTCTCCCCCTGTCCCCCTTGTTTCCCTCCGAGGCAGGTATTTCTCTCTCTCTCTCTCTTTATCAAAGATTAATTGATAGATAATATGTGGGTCCATCTCAAATATTCAATCATATTACATTGATCTGAGGGTCTGTTTTATTCTAAACCTATGCTGCTTCAGTGACTACTGCTTTATAGAACAATTTGAAGTTGGGGAAAGTGATGCTTCCCATCTTTTTTTGCCAAGGATTGCTTTACCATTTATGGATTTTTATTGCTTAATATAAAATTCAGGAACTTCTTTGGAAAAAAAAGTTATGGGTATTCTCATAGAGACTGCATTTAATCTGTACAATGCTTTGGGAAGTATTACCATTTTAATCATATTAACTCTCCAGATCCATGATCAGGATATATGTTTCAATTTCCTTGTGTCCCTTTTGGTTCTTAATGCAGTCTTTTATAGTTTTCTTTGTATATGTTTTTCACCTCTTTAGTTAAGTTGACTGACTCCTAGGTACTTTTTTTTCTGAGGTACAATTGTTAATGGAATCACTTTTTAATGTGTCACATACTGAGAACTCAAAAAATACCTCATTTATGTAAAATCATTAATCAACTTTAATTATTGTGAAACAATATTTACAACAAATATTAAGATATCAACAAATATTAAGATACATTACTTTCAGGCCAGAGAAACAATACATATTTAAAGGTGCATGCGTTGCATGCAACCAACAAACCCTAGCACCAATTGCTTACACAAACATCACAGGGTGCACTTCTAGAAGCTCCTGAGCACAAGCAGTAGTTCTAGGAGACCCCAAGAACCTCCTCAGATCTTTTTATTGAAATAACAATTTAATAGGTGTCTTTGAAACTTTTCTTTGTAAAATATAATAATAAATAGATAATAATGTCCTTTGTAAAAAATGAGATTCACCAGTAATGAGGAAAGAGGGCTGTAGGTGGCCAAGGAATAGGCGGCCTATAAATAATATAGGACCGTGTAATGGTCCTTGGACAGTTTAGTGCATTGAAGGTAGAGAAATTTTGCATATCAAAATCACAGACATTAACATTATTTTAACTCTATTCATTTAAAGTATAATACAAATTTCTCTTCTTATTATCTTTAAGTTTTAATTACCTATTTTTTTTTACTTAAATGACATCCTTCAGATAAAATAATGACAACTAGGGGCTGGAGAGTGGTGCAAGCAGTAAGGTGTTGCCGTCTGCACTAGCCTAGGACAGACCGCAGTTTGATTCCCAGGTGTCTCATATGGTCCCCCAAGCCAGGAGCAATTTCTGAGCTAATAACCAGGAGTAACCCCTGTGCATCATTGAGTGTGACCCAAAAACAAACAAACAAAAATAAACAACTAATTATGAGAGAATATAAACATAAAAGTGCTTGACTTACATGCAAGGAGCAAACTGCTTAGCACAGATTTTGGACCTTAGAATAAACCCTGAGCACCTCAAAATGAAAGAATAAATATGTAAACAATGACATAAAAATATGTGAATTATCATTTCACTTAGGTAGATCTATAAAACTTTTCCTAGTACCACTTTTGCTCTGTTACATAATTCTGACAAGTCTTACTTTATTTTTCTTAAGGTATACTTTTATTTCTACTTTAATTTTATATTGAATTAATAGTTGATTCAATTGCACATTGTTTAGTTTCTACATATTTGTACTTTCAGAGATTTCTTCAGTTTATTTCTTATGTTTCTCATTTTATATAATTGAGACTCTAAAGTTACTTGATAAAAATTTAATATCAACAGGCCACCCCGAGCACCCCGCCCCAGGGACCCCAGGCCCAAGCACAGAGCAGACCGGGTGAGTGTCCCACTTCCCACGTGGGCACCCTAAACCCGTGCTCACTGCCACTCCAAGTGCCCTGCCCCAGGGACCCCAGGCCCAAGCAGAGAGCGGACCTGGTGAGTGCCCCACTCCCCGCGTGGGCACCCGAGACCCTCATCCCACTGCCACCTTGAGCGTCCCTCTCCAGAGTCGCCAAGCCCGAGTGGAGTGTAGGAGGGATGAGGAGAAACCTGCACCTGACTCACTCTGCTGCAGGGACAGGCTAGGACCATTAGACTGGGTGAGATTGGGCCTGCCACCTGGACCTTTGGGTGACCTAGAGCAGCCTACCCCCCTGAGCCCCAGAGTGGACCTGGGACTCTCCAAGGGCTGAGGGCAGCATCCAGGTGAGTTTGGCTGAGGGAATTCCTTTGGCTGAGGCCCTGAGTGGGGTGGAACTCCATTGACTTCCAGATAGGGGAGGGAGGACAGAGGGCTAGGCCCAACAGTGCCCTCAACCATTTTGGCCAGGAGCGGAACTGCACTGGCTGGTAAGAATAGGGAAAGAGAATAGACTAGACCCACTGAAGGAAGTGGCAGAGGTGATTCCCAGGTAGGGGAGAGGGGGGCGAAGGAGCTAGGCCCAACAGCACCCTCCAATATAGTGACCAGGAGCGGAACTGCACTAGCTGGCAACAAAAGGGAAAAGCAATGGATCAAGCCACTTAGAGAGCACAGGAGGAGCAGAACATCAGCGAGCTCACCCAACAGACCCCTCTAGAACCATGTTCAGGGAGGAGACCCATTCCCATATCACAGGGGGTCAAAGCAGGCTGAATTCAGAAGGCACTGCACTACAAGCCACACCAATAAATGTAAAGAAATATGGGTAAATGAAGGAGAACTCTAACATATGGAGACACGGAGACAAACCCTAGCAAGTTTCTAAGAACACCAAAATGCAAAGATCCATTGTAAGAAGACCCAAAAGCAGCCATGAGAAAGGAAATGCAAGAATTGATAAAAAAAAATTGAAGGAAACGCTAGCCACCGAATACGAGAAATCCATGAAGGAACAAATCAGCCAAATTAAAGAAGAACTGTCAAAGAATATGAAAGATTCCATACAAAGGAAAATAAAGGAGTTAAAAGACACCATAACAAGCCAAATGAGCATGATCACACAGATGGAGAAGCATATTGAAGAACTCGAAGTCCAGTATCTAATAAACAAGGACAAAATAAATAACCTAAGAAATATGGGTATAACAGAAGGGAAGGAAATAGGGAAAGGGGAAGAACAAGTAGTCAGAGACATAATAACAGAAAACTTTTCCACCCTCTGGAAAGAAAAGTGAAAATCAAGGAAGTGAAGAGAGTCCCTAACAAAATAGACCCTAATAAACCAATCAAATCATATAGTAATGCAAATGACAAAAATCAAAGAGAAAGATGATCTTAAAACAATAAGGGAGAAAAAAACCCTCAAATACAAAGGAAGGGACATTGCAAAACATTGCAAGATCGTTTTTGTTTGAGAATGTTGTAACAACAATCACCCTACACAACACAACTGCACAACAGTCATCTCTGTCAATAATCTTCCTAAATGTTAACGGGCTAAACTCTCCCATTAAGAGACAGGTAGTTGAGAATTGGATTAGAAAACATAAACCGACTTCTGCTGCCTGCAGGAAACAAACCTACAACCACAGGACAAACACAGGCTTAGAATAAAAAGATAGAAATTAATTATTCAGGCTAATAGAAAACAAAAAAGAGCAGGGACAGCCATTCTTATATCAGACCAAATTCCATTCAACCTCAATAAAGTGATCAGGGACAAACAGGCACATTACATACTGATCAGGGGAACACTAGACCAAGAAATATTAACCCTAGTCAATATTTATGCACCTAATGTAGAACCAGCAAAATATGTGAGACAACTGATCACAAGCCTGGAGAAACACATGAAGGGAAATATGATAATTGTAGGAGATTTCAATACTCCTCTATCAGCACTAGATAGATCCACCAAACAGAAAAACAGCAGAGAAATAAGAGACCTAAATGAAAAATTAGAAGATCTGGGGCTAATAGACTTTTATAGGAACCTCCATCCCCAGAAAGCAGAATACATATTCTTCTCAAGTCGACATGGAACCTTCTCCAGAATAGACCATGTCCTAGGATACAAAACTAACCTATATAATACCACAAATGTAAAGATCATTAGAAGCACCCTTTAAATCACTATGAAACAGAGGTCAAAATTGACTACAAGAAGAAGCAATAGAGAAAAACTAATAACTGGAGATTAAACAACATGCTGCTCAACAACAGCTGATCAAAAAGCAAATCACGGAAGAAATAAAAAGATTCCTTGAGACAAATGATAATGAAGAGACAACCTGTCAAAATCTTTGGGACACAGCAAAAGCAGTAATTAGGGGAAACTATTAGCAATACAGGTTTATGTCAAGAAACAGGAAAATGACAAAATCAACAGTTTAAAGGATCACCTCAAGGAATTGGAACAATAGCAAAGAAATTCAACCATAGCCAGAAGGCAAGAAATAATAAAAACCAGAGCAGAAATAAACAACATAGAAACTAAGAAAATAATACAAAAAATAAATGAGACCAGGAGTTGGTTTTTTGAAAATATAAACAAGATAAACAAACCACTGGCAAAACTCAACAAAAAAGGGAAAACACCCAAATCAGTAGGATCACAAATGAAAGGGGAGAGATTACAACAGAACCCCAAAATATACAACATATCATGAGATCATATTATGAACAACTATACTCAGTTAGGCTAGAGAACCCAGTAGAAATTGACAGATTCCTGGAAAAATACCATTCTGAGACTGGATAAGGAAGACCTAGAAAGCCTAAACAGATCAATAACTTCAGAGAAAATTAAAGATGTAATCAAGAAACTCCCAAAGAACAAAAGTCCAGGTCCAGATGGATTTACAGGCGAATTCTATCAAACATTCCGAGAAGACTTACTACCACTTTTCCACAGGCTCTTCCAAACCATCGAAGAAACAGGAATCCTTCCCAACTCCTTTTATGAAGCTAATATCACACTCAATCCCAAAGGTGGCAAGGACATCACCAAGAAAGAAAATTACAGAACAATCTCACTAATGAACAAAGATGCAAAAATTCTAAACAAAATTTTATCAAACCGAATCCAGCACTATATCAAAAAGATCATACATCATGACCAAGTGGGCTTCATCCCAGGAAGGCAAGGTTGGTTCAACATACACAAATCAATCAACATCATATATCACATCAACAACAAGAAAGACAAAAATTACATGATCATATTTATTAGTCGATGCAGAGAAGGCGTTTGACAAAATTCAACCCCTTTTCACGTTGAAGACACTCAGCAAATTAAGATCAGAAGGAACCTTTTTCAAGTTACAGCTATCTATGAAAAGCCCACAGCCAACATTATCCTTAATGGCGAAAAACTAGGAGCATTTCTACTAAAGTCAGAAACTAGGCAAGGTTGCCCACTCTCTCCACTCTTATTCAACATAGTATTAGAAGTCCTAGCAATAGCAATCAGACAAGAGATGGGAATTAAAGAAATCCGAGTTGAGAAAAAGGAATTAAAACTATCTTGTTTTGTAGACGATATGATGATATACATCGAAAATCCTAGAGTCCACAGTAAAACTCCTAGAAACAATTAACCAATACAGTGAAGTGGCTGGCTACAAAGTCAATACACAAAATACAGTAGCATATCTCTATACAAATAATGAAGTTGAGGAGAGAAAGATCAAAAATACAACGCCATTTAAAATAGTATCAAAAAAATATAAAGTACCTAGGAATTAATCTTACAAGGGAAGTGAAGGACCTATACCAGGGAAACTTCAAAACACTCCAGAAAGAAATTGAAGAGGATCTAAGGAAATGGAAGAACATCCCATGCTCATGGGTAGGTAGAATCAACATAGTCAAAATGACTATCCTACCAAAACTACTATATAGATTTAATGTAATACCAATCCAAATTCAGACATCATTCTTTAAAGTACTAGAACAACCAATCATAAAATTCATCTGGAACCACAAAAGACCCAGGTTAGCCACACACATATTGAAAAACAAGAAGCTGGGTGGCATCTCTTTACCTAACTTGAAACTATATTATAAAGCCATAGTGATCAAAACAGTATGGTACTGGTACAGAGACAGTACCTTAGACCAGTGGGTTAGAATAGAATTTCCAGACATACACCCCCAGATATACAGTCAACTAATACTTGACAAAAGAGCCAAGGACTTGAAATGGAACAAAGAAAGTCTCTTCAACAAATGGTGTTGGTACAACTGGAAAACCACATGTAAGAAACTGAAAATTGACCCATACCTTAGTCCTTATAAAAAAAGTCAACTAAAAATTGATCAAAGACCTTGAAATCAGACCTGAATCTATAAAGTTTATAAAGAATAAATTAGGCAGAACACTCGAAGACCTATATAACAAAAAGGTCTTCAAGAATGGAGCACCAATGGCAAGAACTTTAGTGTCAAACGTAAACAAATGGGACTACATCAAACTAAAAAGCTTCTGCATGGAAAAAGAAACCCTCCTTAACACAAGAAGACAGTTAACTGACTGGGAAAAAATTCTTTTCACTCAACATATCAGATAAAGGGCTGATATCCAGAATATACAAAGCACTCAGAAAGCTGAGCCCCACAAAACCTAATAAAGTCATTAAAAAAATCGGAAGACGAAATGAATAGACACTTCTCTGAAGAAGACAGAAAGATGGCCAATAAACACATGAAAACATGCTCACCTTCACTTATCATCAGAGAAATTCAAATCAAAACAACAATGAGGTACCACCTCACACCAGAGAGAATGGCTCACATTAAAAACAATGGGAACAGTCTCTGTTGGCGGAGATGCGGTACGAAAAGCACTCTCATCCACTGCTGGTGGGAATGCCCCCTAGTCCAACCTTTATGGAGAACAGTCTGGAGAGTGTTCAAGGAACTGAGAATTGAGCTGCTTTTTGACCCAGCAATTGCTCTCCTAGGTATCTACCCCCAAGTCGGAAGGACATTCATCCCAAAGTATGTGTGCACCCCACTATTTATTGCAGCACTCAGTATAATAACCAAGTCTTGGAACCAGCCTCGATGTCCAACAACAGATGAATGAATCATTAAGATGTGGTATCTATACACAATGAAATACTACATGGCAGTCAGAAATGGTACAATCACAGACCTTGCAACAACGTGGCTGGATCTAGAACATATTATGTTAAACAAAATCAGAAGACGAAAGATAAATACATAATGATAGCACTATTCTGAAGCATGTAGAACATACACCCTATATACAACTAATACTCAACAATAAAATAACAGGGTTTAACAGGGCAGAAACTCCAAACACTGTAACAGTCAACAAATACCGGAAAGTAGTGGCCAAAACATATGAAAGAACAACACAAACCTTTGACTGAACATTATACCACAAAGAAACCAGTAACAGCAGAAACAGCAGCATAGACTGAATAGGAATGTAATCAGCCTTCTACCACAAAGGCCCATAATATCCCATTAGGGATCTTATACAGAAATACAGGTAAAGAATACCATGGGAAATCAATGACTCCGACTGAAACATCTCATAACAATATGTCTTAATGCCTTAATCTTACTATATTTAAAATAACCTCTCAGCTTTTCTGTCTACAGGCATTCTTGGATACAAAGGATGGAGAAACTAACATGGTATTTCGGGACTCAGTCACACGAGATACCATACCTGGCTGGCACTATGAAAATGTCCCAAGAAAACTCTTTAACATGCACTTTATCTCTAGGTTATACCTTCTTTTAGGACTTGAAGCACATGATGAGTCAGACCACCGAAGCAGCAACAGTAACCTACAGACTTATACTACAGTCCCTACTCATCGAACACATTCAAACAAACTAGAATTCCCTTGCTCTTCTCTCCTCTCTTCTCACTACTTTCTTCTTTTTCTTCTTTTCTCCTTTTCTTTTTAATGTATTTTCTCTTTTCTTCTTTCCTGCCCCTTCTATATATTTTCCTCTTTCCCCCCTTTGGATATCTGACTATCCCTGCACCCCCAACTCCATCCAGATTCCCCACCTTATTAAAACTCTTCACCCTCAGTTCTTAATCCATTAGGCATCAAGACTAGCCTTCTACCCCAACGAACTAGTACCCAGCACCCAAGTGAAGGAACACCCAGTCAAACCCACACCTGATCCCCAGCAAGAAGAGCCAACCAACTCCCCTGCTGACTCATGCTGCGCATCCCTCCTAACCAACTCTCCTTAATATGGCCTGTTACTTGAAAACGAACTTAGCTTTAAAAGTACCCCAAAAGCAAGAACTTTTCCCAAGACTTTCCTGCCGCGATTCTCTTACCAATCTGAAGAAGGTCAGGGTGAGTGATGAAAAGGTGCTCAGAAACCCCACACACCACAAGAAAATCCCAAAAGACAATGGGGAAACCTATACTTCCATCATAAGTATAAGACCTGTACACAGTACCTCTTTACCTGCTTCCCCCCAAATGTAAGATAGTCTATTGCATCATTTTGTTCCTTTAATTACCTTGTTATTTCATTTTTATATATTTATGTGAGCATATATAGTTTTATTTCTATTTTTATATTTTTTGGGAGTGTGACCTATTTTCTTCTCTTTCCATCACCAAATGCACCAGCAATATAATGTAGCACCATTTCCCCCTGCAAAGGCACACTAAATAAAGGGAAAATCTTACATATAAAAATGAGCTCTTATCTACTAGGGATAAAAACTCATACTTGTTTACAATACAGGGACATCTTCCACCCTGAAAATATGTCACGTGGACCCAACTTAGACCCAGGTGATTTGATATCATTCGTCAAGCCTTGAACCCTGGATCCTAGACATAGAAATGACACATTTCTTCACGATGGCTACAGGAAACAAATCCTATCTGGGACATCCTTAATACTGCTGGGACACCATCAAGTGCCAGCTCTAAAATGATAACCTGACAACGAGGAAAATGGGAACAACTTGACTTAAGAGCAGGTTATCCTACCTCACCAGCTAACTATAAGACAAAATCAGAAGACTTGTCAGACAGACTTTGGTCTGCCCAAAAGCCAAGATTGCGACCTACAGGTGACTGGCTGATAGAACCATGACTGGACTCTATGTATCCTGAGACCAATAATAAAGCCCTAGTCTAGAGTTTGAGCTATGGCCTGCACAACAACCATGATCTCCAGTTCCAAAGGTCTGTCTGAGACAATTGCAATGGAATGGGTCTTCTGGAAATATTCTAGGATCAACGCAAAGACCAAGACCACCAGCCACAGAAGACAGATTAAAATGACACTGAGGGAGCAGAACTTCTAGAACCACAAAGAAAGACTTCATCATAAGTTCCACCCCTTGACTTGTGTAGATACCAAGGTCTTTAGATACAGAGGTCTGACTTTATCACCCAGGATGGAGCAGAAGTCTTCCAAACAGCACGAAAGCACCAAGGGGAGAGTAAATGAACCTCTACGGAGTCTATAGTTAATCCCATGACAATATACTCCAAGGGTGGAGAAACCCTGTAGCTCTTAGGCCAAGGGAATTCTTTTTCGAATGACCCCAATATTTACTGTGCCTGTGCAGGAGGGAAAAATAGGACAAAATAATTTTTCTTTTTTTTATTTATCTATCTAGTTTTTGTCGATTTCATTGTTTTATGTGGTTATTGAAGTTGTTGTCTCCATTTATATTTATATATTTATTTTCTTCCTTTCTTTTCTTTCTTAATGTGCTCTGCCATGTTTTTATTTCAAGATCATGGCTTTTATGTGGTGCTTACCTTTATTGTTGGAGTGCTCACTGGATATTTTATTTGACACTTCTTTTTGTACTGTTAGAGTGATTCACCTTTTTCCCCTTCGTCTCTCAAACCCATTATGAGAGCCTAGAAGGACTCCGCCTAAATTCGGGGTATTTGATTTATACCCCAGTTTATTACTTTTCTCTTCTTCAAACAAAACCGTGTAACTTTATCTATCTAGTCCCGCCTCCCAGTTACAGGAGAAAATAAGGGAGCTTCCAAGACCAAACAGGTGTAAGACCACTAAGTAGCAAGTTAGGCACAGAGGAGACCAGTATTCTCGCAGCCCTGGGGGTGAGGGAGGAAGACATGGAAGGTAGGATGGAAACGGATGTGTAGGGAGAACAATTTGGTGATGGAAATCCCCCTGATATTAAGTTAACATGTACCTAAAATATTATTGTCAACAATATGTAAGCCACTATGATCAAAATAAAAATTACATTAAAAATAAAAAAAATTAATATCAACAAGTTGTATTCACAATTCTATTTGTTTCAAATCATATTCTAACCCTAAATATTCTTGAAAATAATATGTATTATGATACTTTTGATCACTCTATTAATGACAATTAAATTTGTCTCATCTAAGTTTATGTCTAATCTAATTATGAATTTGTCAATCAGGGCACTGTTTATTAATTTTCTATTATGCTAAAGTTTATTGATTTTGTATCTGAATAAAATGTCCACTAACACAACTTAGTTGTGGGGCCATTAAAATAGGATAGCACTTAAGATATATAAATTCCTTGTTATTGAAAATTTATTTTGCTCCCAGGATAGTATGATCCTTGGGTAATTTGTAGTCCAGAGGGTTCTGCAGCTCTGCATGGTATTGTATTACTGCTAAACTGCAGAGCCCACTTACAAGTATATGCTGTTAATTTTTTATCTCTGCTGATTATTTTTGTTTATGCAGTTATAACACTAGCCATGCATGTGTATTTTCTATGAATGATAGTTTCTATAGCTACTGAGTTCTGGTTCCACCTCTGGGGATTTGAGGTAGGATGCATTTGCAGCCTTGGGATATTAAGGAAGGTTGGAAGGTGGGAATGATTCACCTGTTCTGCCCCTTTGCCTTCCTTCCTCCATGGTGTCCATAACTTAAACTGAGGTTTCAGAAAAACCCGTCTGTTAGCTTTTATGTTTTGGGGATCAATAAAAGAGAAAATTGAGTTCTTCAAACTTTCTATGCTACCTTTGTATGCTGGGTCCCCAGAACCTGTCCCTCTCCTCTCTTTGTAACCTGGATATCACATTCAGATTAAGTTATTAAATTTTTTTGCTATGTCTTAATTTCTCTTTCTAAAACCAATAACATGTTTGTTGTCAAACCCTGTTTTACATCCTCTAGATGTACAGATAAATGGAGCTTGAGGTGATGAACAGGAGAATTGCACTTGTAGTTAATCAATTACTTGGATTTTAGAAGATACTTAAGGGACTCCCATTTGAATGCTACAATGCTTATGGTACTCCTGATTGAGTAAACCTTAAAGATCTTATGTCCATTTATTTTTTTAAGCAACAAATGAATCAAGTAGCATCCAATTTAGCAGATAGAAATGAATTCTACCTCTTAAATTTTGAAGCATTTTTTAAAATTTATCCCAAGGAGTACAATCAGTGCATTCAAAATTATGTACCTTTGCCATAACTGGAATTTTTGTAAAATAAACTATATTTTTTGTTTGTTTGATTGTTTGTTTTTGGTTTTGGGTCATACCCGGCATCTCTCAGGGGCTCTCCTGGCTCTACACTCAGAAATCAACCCCCGGCAGGCTCGGAGGACCATATGGGATGCCGGGATTTGAACCACCATCCTTCTGCATGCAAGGCAAAAATGCCTTACTGCTGTGCTATCTCTCTAGACCCTGAAAACCTATCTTAACTGATAAAATATACTACATTTGATTATGTATTGCTACTATATTTTATGACTGCTAAAATGACTGGGATAATTGAAAGTTGTATTTATCCTTTCTGTTTAAAGTTTTGCAATTTTAGTTGCCAATTCAGTACTCTTCTCTAGGAATGGTAAACTCTGGGTGACTACTATAATATATATATATATATATATATATATATATATATGTGTATAATGTGTGTATATATGTATACGTTTGTACATAGTGATGAGTTTTAATCTTCACTAGAGCTCTTAGCAAATTAGTATTTTGAGTAATTAATTAATGCATGAATAAATGGACTTCTGTGTCAGGTAAGATAAGTATATGACTTTTTATCCTCACAGAAATACAGTTCCACAAATAGCTGACATTAAAACAAAGTAAGATAATTTCAATGATTGGTTATCTTCAGTATTTTTATCTCTTCCCAATATGTAGCCAAAACAAAGAAGAAGCAATGATTTCTTACTAATTCATCATATTTCTATTATCTTGTTTTGAGCTAACAAAATAAGAATCATTCAAATTAAAGTAACTGTTTACAGATACAAATATTACTATTTAAATAGTATGATTCAGATCATTTATCCAGCATGGAACAACAAATTAAGTAGTAAATAAATTATAATATGTGTATCAATACTGTCAATAAGAAAATATTTTAAAGTGCATAAAATGATGGCAGGGGCCTATAATAATTTATGACCCAGCTAAAATTGTTTGGATCAAGATTGCTGTATAGTTTTTCCTACATACTGATCATTTAGATATGCTGTAATGAGCTCTGCCATATTTGATCCTTTTAGACTTTCATACTTTTAAAAAAAAGCAATATGATTGTTCTGTGAATTTTTTATCATAACTGAGTTCAAAAGTAAAAAATTATAGTCTGTTATTATTCCAAATTGCTGTAGCATCAGAGTCGTCAAGGTCCTAGTTATTATTAAATTACATAAAAATTGATACCTGTCTTTTGAGTAAACACACTACTGTTTAGCTTTTCTTTGATCAGTGGCAGAATAAAGCAACAGGAATTAAACAAAAAGACAAAATAATTCTGAGAGCAACAGCATTGTTGGTTTCTGACAGTTACAGTTTGTACCACATGTGGTTTAATGTACAAGGATAATTTAAAAATATGTGAAATATCTTATTTAACAATGCAGGCTATTAGGAAGCAGGGACTAAGACACCATTTAAAGTGAAAGAATTATTAATGAGAATATGTTTAAAAGGAAAAAGAAGAGGGTGCTTAAGAATTAAGAGAGCTATTAGCATATACTCTAGGCAGACATGGCTGAAGGAGGAAAGGGAAAGTGATAGGAGCATCCGAGATTGTGCTGCAGTCACAAAGCAAGTTTGTTGCAGTTACCACAGAGTTTTGGTACAATCAGAAATATTTTGTGTCTCCCAGCAACAGACTTGCTTCTAGCATTCCACCCCTTCTGTTTTTAGCCATCGCTGAGAGAATCAAATAAAAACCGGGGCCTTGACAAAATCCAAATGAAGAGCTGCATTTTAGAGCACAACAGGCAGGGTCATGGGTCAATTATGTTTTCTTCAGTGTGGGAGCTAAGAGGTACACCCTAATGTCTAAAATTATGATCTTTGTTAACTATCTTCTGTAAAATAGGAATTAAATTGACAAAGCTCCCTCTTTAGGCATCACTTAATTGAAAATTAGAAATACTTTTCTCATCAACCTGTTATTCATTAGACATTAATTAATTAAGCCTATTGTAGTGATATATTTTAGTTCTAGTAAGTAGAGTCAATGGTTTCAATTTAGATTTCTTGTAAGTTGAAAAATAAGCAACAGTATATGAATTGCTTTTCAGTTTGTTCACCAAATAAAACATTTCTAACATACCAGTAATTCATGCCACTCCATTTTCCCGACTATTCTTGAACAAACATAACTAATATAACAAAACAGTCCTCTTATCATTTTCCACAATGGAGCTCTATATTTAAATAAATTCACTATAAACACTGGTATCCTGAAAGCATTTCATAGTCATGCCATTATATTCATATTCTGGTGATCATATTATTTTATATTGTAATGTTTTTGCCATTTTGTTTGTTCATTTGTTTTTCTTTGCTTTTCAGAGTGATGTTCAGAGGTTACTCCTGATTTTACACTCAGATATTACTCCTGGTGGTGTTTGGGGACCACATGAATGGCAGAGATATAACCCAGATCTGTCTCGTGACAGGAAAATGCCCTATCTACTTAACTATCTATCCAGACACTGATTTTTTTTTTTTTGCCACACCTGGCAATGCTTAGGAGGTACTCATGGCTCTGTGCTCAGAAATTACTCCTGGCAGGCTCAGGGGACCATATGGGATGCTGGTAATCAAACTCAGATCAGTTGCTTGCAAGGTAAATGCCCTATGTGCTGTGCTATTGGTCAGGACCCCTGGTAGCAATATTGGTCAGGCCTCCAGGTAGCAAATACAGAAGGTTTATAGACAAGACAATTTATTTACACCTATGATGAATACATTTAAAAATAAAATGCATATCTTTTTGTATTCCTAAGGCAAATTGAGATCTAGTTGTTAGTTACTCAGCAAAGGTCAGTGCTATCTATTCATATATTCATCCAATACAGTTTGCTTGTTTATGAGCCTGTGGTACTTGGGCTGTCACAAAACAGAGTTGAAGAAAAGTTATTGATGTCTGTGATAGATTGTATTTCATATAAAGGATGCATAAACCACATATTATCTTATTCTCAATACATTCAGAGACCAAATAGCATATCATACACAGGAGATTCTTTGTTTCCTCCTAAAATAATTGACTTTCACTTGTAATGGTACACACAGGACATACTACAGAGTATAACGGAATGCACAGACCTCATTACATCTCTTTTCTAAGAAAGTAAAAAGAAAATAATTTTGTTTACATTGCATAAAACATATAATACACCTATCAAAAACTAAAGGCTGGCTAAATTTTATTTAGTCTTAGATAAAAATAAAATAATACTAACAGGGCTAAAATGATAGCGCAGTGGTAGGGTGTTTGCTTTGTACGCAGCTGACCCAGGACAGACCTTGGTTTGATCCTCAGCATTCCATATGGTCTCCGAATCCAGGAGCTATTTCTGAGCACATAGCCAGGAGTCACCGCTGAGTGTCACAGGGTGTGACCCAAAAACAAAAAAATTAAAATAAAATAAAATATAACTAAGCATAATAATATTTATATGGATCATCATGATAAATAATTTGAAGCTTTTTATTCATCCTCACTTCTTTAATTTATTCCTTCTTTCTACACTTCTTGCTCCTTTGCTTTAGACTTTTTCCTTCTATTTTCTCTTATTCCATATTTCTTGCAATTTTTTCTTTACATATTCCTTCCCACTCATTTACCTGTTATTTGTTCATTTTTTCCTTTCTTATTTAATTTTCTTCCTTATATTTCCCTCTACTTTTTTTTTGTTTGTTTGTTTTTTGTTTTTGTTTTTGGGTCACACCCGGCAGTGCTCAGGGGTTACTCCTGGCTGGCTGCTCAGAAATAGCTCCTGGCAGGCACAGGGGACCATATGGGACACCAGGATTCGAACCAACCACCTTAGGTCCTGGATCGGCTTCTTGCAAGGCAAACACTGCTGTGCTATCTCTCCGGGCCTTCCTCTACTTTTAATTCATTTAGTCTATTACAATTGGTGATGCTAAAAAACTAATTTATTTGTGATTTTAAATTTTGAACTATTTATTAAATAAGCCAGATAAAAAGAAAAAGTTTAGAATTCAGACACATAGTTTTATGATTATTGGATTATATTGGACATTGACTCAAAATATTGCAAATTAAAATGAAGAAATTGTAAAAAGTTAAAATTGTGCATTTTTTCATTATTTATAATTTTTATGTCTAGAATTAATGTGATAATAATATAGGGCTTTAATATCCTGGAGTAATAATATTCAACATTGAAGTTTACAACTGCCAACAATTATTTAATTATTTTTAAGGAAGCTTATTTGTTCAGTTGAACCATCAAAATATGTATATCTACTGGGGCTGGAGTGAAAGCACAGCAGTTGGGCGTTTGTATTGCATGCAGCTGACCTGGGACTACTCGGCATCCCATATGGTCCTCCAAGCCTGCCAACAGTAAATTCTGAATGCAGTGTCAGGTGTGGCCCTAAAACAAAAAAAAACAAACAAATAAATAAATAATATGTATATCTACTGTGTAAGACAATTGTTCCCTTAAACTGGTAGTAAACTGACCAGTTTTATGTTGATTAAAGCACTACTTTATAAATAAACTATGAAATTTTATGCTCCATTTCCTGTGTCCTCTCATTTCTTGAAGCAGGTTTTTGTAGTTTTCTTTGTATAGGTCTTTCACCACTTTAGTTAAGTTGACTCCAAGATATTTGAGTTTGTGTGACACTAATGTGAATGGGATTTTTTAAAGTCCATTTCTTCTCTATCATACTTGGTATAGAAGAAGGCCATTTATTTTTGTGTATTAATTTTGTATCCTGCCACTTTGCTATATGAATCTATTGTTTCTAAAAGGTTTTGGGCTCAGTCTTTAGAATTTTCTAAATATATTATCATGCCATCTCCAAACAGTGAGAGCTTAACTTCTTCCTTTCTTCCATAGCATCACCATCACTTGCCACTCTAGTTTTGTTATCTAGGACAAAGAATTTGATATGTTGATACTTCAATTCCCTGGAATTATTACTCTACATACCATAAATAACAGTAGTCTAGGTATTTCTCTTCATGTTACTTGAAATTACATTATACACTCCAATTGAATCCAAAAGGCAGCAAACTTTATGATTTCAAACTTCCTCTAGTTTTCATAGTATACCTTCATGGGTCTGTCTTTCTACCCCTATACCCATATCTCTATTCATCCATCAATCATCAATGTCTATTCAGCCATAGGAAATAAATTAATAATCACACTAAATAAATTGCATTTCATTTTTTAACTTTTAAAATTAATGTAAAAGTAAAATTTAAAATTAATTAAATTAAATTAAATTAATTTTAAAACATTTTTCATTTTTTAAACTATACTTTACTAATTTAAATTATGTTACATACTGCAAAGGAAAGGGAAAAGTACGACAAACTATAAACTTCTGTAGTAGAGTTTTAAGCAGTCTTCATTGTTTTAATGAGGGTGTCTTTAAAAAACTAAGACTAAAATGACACTCAAGTTCCAGTTAAAGAAAGCTAAATTCCAGTGTAAAAAAGAGGAAATCTACAAATCTGAAATTATAGTTGAGATCAGATTCTTGCATTTTCTTTTCCTGTATAGTAAAACTGTACAAAAGTTGTACAAAACTACACTTTTCATTCAAGCCTGAAGCCTAGTACTAGAGTGAGCCCTTTCTCATTATTTGACTTTGTAATATATGTTCTGCCAACAAATGAAGTCCATAATATCAGAACTGGAATTTTTCTAATGATCTTAAAATGATAGAAAAATATGCACTACATTTCCAATGTATGTCTACTAATTATAAACTTTAATCACTTAGTTTTACACAAATTAGGTATGATAGTTTGAATTATATTTTTCTAATACTGTGAATATAGATTTGGTGTAAACTATTGGGTTATTCACCACCAATGTGCCAAAGACTCCAAGTAACTTTATCACTGTAGCCTATAAAATGAATTTAATAATGAAAAATTATGATTAGCTACATAGTGACACACATACAGAATTATCTGTCACTCATCTGCTCAAAATAGCACTTAAATATAAAAATTATAAGACCTTCACTAATATTTATCAGAACTATAGTTATAGTTATATAGTTTAACTAAACTTATAGTTAAAATAGCTTAATTTAGAAATAATAAATAACTTCAATTAATATATTTAATTCAATAAAACAAATAGTTTATTCTGGGGCTGGCTCAATAACAGCACAGAAGCTAGGGAGGGCACTAGTCTTGTATGTAGTTGCAAAGGTTTGATCTATATGATCTTACAAGTTTCCCAGAAGCAATCTCTAGTAAAGAGTTAGAAGTAAGCCCTAAGAATCACTGAATGTGGTCCTAAACAAACAAACAAACAAATATCCAACCACTTTTTCAATATCTCTGCAGATTGTGAATAATATATATAACTCTATTTTTAAAAGTCTTATTTTTAGTCACCACAAAAATATTCATTTATGATTGTTATATTTCAATTTTAATACGACATTAAAATTACTCAAAAGCCCATTTATAATTAAATTAGAACTATTGACTTACATTTTGCCATGTAACAGACATTTGAAATAATTTTAAAATTTCTTATCAAATGCTTCATAGTGCTGATATATTTATTCATTTATGCTCATGAATTTAAGATTTTCTAATAATTACAAACTTAGTATGTCATGGTAAAGCATATTTCTTTTACAAATTCTCTTTGGAAGCACATAAAAAAGATACACAATCTAAAATGTCTAATAAGTGATATTTCTTTCCTTGGGTGGAACAATTTCTAATGATTTACAATTTCAAAACAGTAATCATGGCTCATTCTTCGGTCTTCTTCCACTGAGCTGCACTCCATCTTAGGAGCAGAAATCTTGGGTGGTTTGAATTCCTTGCTTGAGAACTGGATTTCCTGAACGTATTCTTGTACCTCTTCACTGTGTGAATTATTTCCTGTGCATCTCTAAAACTGGAATTTTTCACCCTGTCCTAATTGGACAAGGGAATGGAAACTGCCTTTCCTGTTTGGGAGCTTGGTGGAAATAAAACCTTAAGCAATCTCCTAGAACGTGACTCTTCAATACAGCTAACAAACACTGTGGTTTTTCTATAACAGTCCCCGCTAAGGAGCACGCCCCTGCACTGAGTGATCTGGCCTTTGATCACTAATAAGTCTATGTGCCTGTGTACAGAAAGTTTTCACTTGACTGAGATAGCTTAAAAACTTTGAAGGGATTCCTGCTTTAAGACAGCAGATTGGGTACTCTTTATTTTCTCTTCCTCCTGTATCTAATTCAGAGTTATGAAACAAAACACATTTAAAATAAATATGTAAACTACCTAGGCCTGAAAACAAGACAGAAGGCTAAAAAAAAAAATACAAAAAACAGTAATAGTGAAAATCTTTCTCCTTAGTTTCATCTAAAGATTTACACCTGTGATATCCTAGTAAGTAATTTGATTCTTTTGTGTTAAACTAAACATCTTTCTTTTAACAAGACAGTTACATTAATCAACCAAGGACTTTGTTTTTAGGCTAAAAGAAAGTACAATGAGTAGGGTACTTGCTTTGAATACTGTCAGCACAGAGTTGATCCCAGCATAGAACAGCAAACCTCAAGCTCCATTTGTACTGATCCCTGAGTTTAGGGCCACAGGTAAATTCTAAGCACAATGTAGTGTGGCCACAAAACAAAATATATTAAAATAAAAGAAAATCAAAACATTCTTAAACTAGTATCACTTGTACAAATGTTCCCAATGAGCATACTTTGCTTAACCCTGAGTTCAAGCATTGAGTATATGTACACCAGTATTATATTGCTGATTCTCAACATGAAATGCTTTATTATGATTATACCACTGAATGTCACTCTGCTAACTATCCTATGGGTATTACTGAGCCCCTTTTTATTGTAATTAATAGATTATTTTCTTTCCATAATAAATCTGAAATATAGAATTAAAATTTAAACCTAGTATAAGACCTAATAATTATACCCCTGTAAAGTTCTTAGTGAAAATTTCAAAGTTTACACACATTTTTGCTATATAACCATCATGGAGAGTTCCTCCTCACCTTATTCTAAAGTCTTTTTAGATTGCAATTCTTACATATTAATGTTATTGTCTTTGCTAATTAGTCAAATTCCTTGTCACTACATCTAAATAAATCTATTTTTCTTCAGTTGTTTCCCATAATATGGGAGTATGAGAATTAATAGATTATTATAACACAATGAATTTGTGAGCTCATGATGTGAAAAAATGATGCAAAACTACTTATTTTTGTACATTCTGATGGGATTTTAAAATATGTATTTCACCATGTTTGAAGTCACTTAAGTTGTCTTCTGCTTCTAGAATCACTGTATGCCACAGAACATTCATAAATTATCGTTCTATATAGCAATAACTTCATTCTAAGTATCTTTTAGAATCATGTACATAGTATTATATTTTAGCAAACAAATGGCACTTCATGTAACAAATATCCTCCTCAATGAGTTTGCCAAAAGTACTTTTAATTCTGACCTGGTGCTCCTTCAATTTGTCTTCTTAAAATTTACTACAGTTTTTTCCTCAGTTTTCAATGACATTACTTCCCAATAAACCCATCATAAATTTGAAGTATTCAGAGTAAAAAGATGCTGACCCTATAATAAACTATGCAGTAGGCTGCTATTTTATCAGTCCTATGAAAGTTCTATGACATTAAACTATTCTTTGCAGTGTACTGTTGGTTGTTCAATCTTGCAAGATGTTGATTGGAACCCATGTCTCCAGCACCATGAGAGATTATAAACGTCATATAAGTCAGTACAGGAAAAGATCGAAATTCAACTAAAAGTGTATTTCCTCCATCTATAGTGAAAAATATAACTGATACAATAATAAGTAGGGATATGGTCTATATTTTGGATACCCCAGACCGTTCCATACATAGTTTGATAAAATGCCGTTCTGTATTCTGTATGGCTCCTGTCATTTTCTACTGGCTCACAAGAATTGACATTGAAGTATTCTGAACTATTACTTACAGTAACTAAATGATTTGGAAGTACTAAATTTGTATCTGGGAATATATACTATGGACATCAAGAAATTCTACAAATTGTGTCCCCCACACCTTACCAGATAAGTTTGAAAGAAACTCATATACTTGAGATGTTGTACTCTTCTGATGTTGTTTGACTTAGCATTGCCTTCTACTTGGGGGCCTAAAGTGTGGATATAAAAATGGATGGCAGAAGCTAATTTGTTCTTAGTATATATAAATATACCTGGTAAACATCCTGAAATAGAAAAAGTTATACTTTATGTTATATTTAAAAATAGCTGTTAATAGCTCTAACAACCATATATTCTTTGGTTTGTAATATGTGCATACATATGTATATGTAATTATTGTGAATTATTTTTTAAGTGTCAAAATTTAGTTATATTTAACCATGTTTAAATTATCACTCGTTGAATATATCATCTTTATTATGTTAAAGAGTCATACTTCATTGAGGAAGAGAACTCTATTTTGGTAAATAAAACTTATACCTTTATACCTTTGGTTAAACCTTTAGTAGGTATTATTCAAACACGGTAATACTTTTCAATTTTAAAATCAAGTACACAGTGATTCATATATAACCTGTTATTTATTTAAAATACATTATCTATATTCAAAATATGCTTTTATAAATATAAATGCCTAAATGCTCTGAGGTTTTTGGATTTATAATAATTTTACTTAGGAAGTATGTCAAGTCATTTAGAGGGAAGACTGGGTATCCCAAGCAATAGTCAAGAAGCTCAGGATGGGGCCGGAGTGATGGCACAGAATTAGGGCGTTTGCCTTTCATGCAGCTGACCTAGAACAGATCACACTTTGATCTACCATCGTCCCATATTGTCCCCAAGCCAGGAGCTATTTCTTAGTGCATATCCAGAATTAACCCCTGAGCATCATTGGGTGTGACCAAAAACAAAAACAAACAAAAAAAAAGAAGCATAGGTGTTATTGTCTGTGATACTATACCAATAAAAAAAATGACAGTTCAATGTTGGGGCCCAAAGATTTAGTGCTGCTCAGGCATAGGTACACAGAGGTCAGATGGTCCATATCTGGTGGTTTTAAAGCCTTTAATATCTATATCTGGAGATACTGAACCCCAGATAGTTCCAAGGATTCAGTTTAGGTATTTTGCCTATAAGGCATGTACTATAGTTCCCTGGGCAATCTCTCTGGTTATGGAAATTATTTTTAACCCTCTTTTTAGATAAAAAAGAAAGTTTGAAGTAGGAAGTCTGGGATAAATTTTTTCTACCACAGTAAGTAGCACTTGAAAATATTTTGTGAGGGGATAAAGTTATAGTTTAGTTGGTAAGTCACTAACTTTGCATGTGTCCAACCAAAGTTTGATCCCAAAATACCCTATATGGTCTCCTAAGAAGCCCTGCCAGTAGTGATCTCTGATCTCAGAGCCAAGAGGAAACTCTAAGAACCAAAGTGTGTGGGCAAAATAACCAGAAAAATAAGTCATTTTTGTGAACTATAGCACCTCTTAATATATAAATATGAAAATATTTTATTTTAATGTTATAGTGTACATTCCAAAGATACCCTAAATATTAGAGAAAATATCAAATAAAAAGACATTGATCATTTAATTAATTGAATTATAATAGGTAATTGAGTTTGAATAGGATACCTTCAAACTCATTCTGTATTCAATATAGCAATATTACACATCATTACTTTTATCTGTTAAAATTAGGAAATTTTCTTCTCTAAGTGTATAATTTTTTCCATAATAATAATGGTATAGATTACAGTGGTCTGCAACCTTTTTTTTCAACTGAGCTAAATCTCGCCAAAACCATGATTGAAATTTATTTTGAGAGCCACATTTTTTTTTTGGTTTTGGGGTCACATCCGGCAGCGCTCAGGGGTTACTCCTGGCTCTATGCTCAGAAATCGCTCTTGGCAGGCTCAGGGGACCATATGAGATGCCGAAATTCAAACCACCCACCTTCTGCATGAGAGGCAAAGCCTTACCTCCATGCTATCTCTCTGGCCCCGAGAGCCACATTTTTAAAACCGAAAATACATAGGATGGTACAAACAGAAAGTGACGCCCCCCATACCACATGACCCGACTGGAGCTGTGTGGAGCCAGCCGCCAGGGCTGCACACAGGGGCGCACTGAGAGAGGCTAGGAACAGAGTCCTGACTCCTGGAGCGGCGGCTCGGTACACAGAAGAGAGCCCAATTAAAACTGTAAGGAGCCATATGTGATGAGGAAACTGCTTGTGTGGACAATGTTATTTTCTGATTAAAATTATAAAACATCTTAAGTTTACCTACGATAAGTCCTCAGACAAAGATTATAACAAGAATTCTAGTCATCTGGATATATGTCACATATAAAGAAGGTGGAGACACTTGAAAATGTTGTTGTATATTGTCTCCAGAAAACCAGTCTGGTGTGGATTTTTTTCCCTTCCAAGAAACAATATTTGGCAGAAATAACAGAAGAATATCAGGAACTGATTTCATTTTGACTTCCATTATTATGTAAATCCCCTGTTTCTGTTGTATTCTTCCTGCCTTATTTATCAGTCTCTTCAGGAATTAATTAAATGCTTATCAGTTAGATACTAAACATTTTGTACCAGACATTCATCTATTAATTATGATTTCAGATTTCAAAGAGCTTAAAACGTAGCTGACAAGGTTCTAGTTATATAGCTAACTAAACATATGACATAAAGGGAGGATCATCACTTAAGATTAAAATTGGGGCCGGAGAGATAGCATGGAGGTAAGGTGTTTGCCTTTCATGCAGAAGGTCATCGGTTGGAATCCCGGTGTCCCATATGGTCTCCCGTGCTTGCCAGAAGCAATTTCTGAGCATGGAGCCAGGAATAACCCCTGAGCACTGCCGGGTGTGACCCAAAAACCAAAAAAATAAAATAAAATAAAATAAAATAAAAAATTAAAATTGGACATCACCTTCACTCAAAAGCCTTCCTTGTTCACCTCAATTAGTGTCATTTCATATCTAGATGCTCTTCTCTGAGGGATCATTCCTGGCAGGGCTTCAGGAAGTACTTGGGACTTGGGGATCAAACCTGGGTTGACCATAGGCAAAGTAGACTTTCTGTACTATCTTGCATTTCATTTCTTAGTATTTCACATGTAACCCTGGTTTTCTATGGATGAGTAACAAATTATCGCAGCATAATGGATTGTACATATGTATATTTTTTATCTCATAGTTTTTGTAGATCTGCAGCATGGGCACCACCAATAAAAATCCCAAGTTGATAGGTTCACAAGGTTACAATCAATTTCAAGTGACTAGTCTTGGAAAAAGTATTCTCACTCTGCCTAAACATAGTCCTCATAGATTGTGAAGAAAAGTTGTGTTTTTCCATATGAGTTTACCTCAGAAGTTTTACTTATGAAGTGTTGCTCTGATTTCTGAAGACACGCTCATTTCTATGATAAATATCATGCAATCAAACTACCCAAATTATTTTGGAAACAGGATTTCAACAGCATTCCCCCCTATTTCAGTTTTAGCTAGAAAACACCCAAATCATTTGTCATGAGGTGGATATTTCATGTATCTAACTGCAGTGAACTCACAGCTAACATATGGTGTTATTTAGCTCTGTTACAGCAAAGATTAATCAGCCGACAAAATGTCATTACAAAGGAAATATTTTAAAGTATGATTTTCCCTTTTTTTTCACTTTTGCATATGGGCATCCAGCCCATTTCTACTGCATCTGGCTTAAAGAATGACATCGGAAAATAAAACACCAAACTCTTAAATTATCAGGAGCAATTAAGATGTTCAGTACATCACACTGGAAGTTCATTTTTGAGAAATGTAAATGTTTCCTTTGAAAGAAAAATTACATTGTTTTAATAGTGTGCGAAGTAAAAAATATGAGAACTCTCATAAAAGTATTAGTATTCAGTCATGTACCTGTTCTTACTACTGCTACTGTAACTTATGCAAATAATTTTGTGTTCTATGTCTCTGGAAAGTGAATATAGTGGGGTTTTTTTTTTTTTGCCTTTTGTTGGGAGTTTTTTTTTTAGTAGTGCATGAAGTGAGAGAACATGTCAGAACAACCTTAATAACTAGAGTCTCTTGAAGCGACATCATGACATAATGTAGATTTATGCCATATAAGGGCAAATACTTGCTGATAGGAAAAATAATGATAAAATCATTTTTATGATTATGATTATAATTATTATCATAGCTTTTACATTTTAAATCGTATTAATAATCAAATAAAATTAATGTTGGGATCAGTGGATCACAATAGGTTTTAAGCAACTCTTTATAACTTTAAATAAAACTTTAAAAAGGTAAAATTGGGGAGCCGGAATGGTGGTGCAAGCAGTAGAGCATCTGCCTTGCATGAGCTAGCCTAGGATGAACTGCGCATGCTAGCTTAGGACAGACCATGGTTCAATCCCCCGGCATCCCATATGGTCCCCCAAGCCAGGAGCCATTTTGTAGAACATAGCCAGAAGTAACCCCTATTTTTTTTATTATCATAGGGGTTAGAAAATACAGGACGGTATGTCATTAATAGTAACACAAATTGTTTCCAATCAGTCTTTTGTTTCATATACTAGCTTGCACTGTATTTTTCTGACAAATTTAACAATCGTCTAACAAATCCTAGGATGGTGGCAGATTTTTAAAAGTCAATTAATTATCTCTATTTTGATAGGATCCTCATCATACCATAACACTTATTTCACAGTACTAAATTGTTTTAACTCTATAATCCTAAATTGTATTAACTTGTAAATTACATTATATAAGGTATATTGTATTGATTTATATTATTTTATATTAATATAAAACTGTATATTAATATTATAACTTGTATTAACTTTATAAAGCTAAAGAAGAACATGTTTCCTAGCTTTTTCAGAACCTCTTGAAATACATTTATATAAATTAAAATACTAAAATTTATACTGAATATCAAACCAATTAGCAGTATGAATGCTATTTTTATCATTCCAGAGCTGATATTTATTTTTATAAATAAGACAATAGTTTTTGTGAATCCTATCTTAAAATAATTAATGTGGCATTAAACATGAAACCACAGAAGTTCTGTACTCTGGTAACTTTATAAAATTAGTTTTTATATTTTTGGAGATAGTAGTTAGATTGTTTATTGAAAGTCAAATTAATAAATTGAAAATGTAATTATAATATCTTTAGACATTTTATGAAAAATAACACTAGTTTATTTTAAAACCTATATATATAAACATTGAAACGAATATAAAATCTTCCAAATTTTTAAACTTTTCTTAACTGTTGTGTCCAGAGGTATTTAAAACAGTTTCTCATGGGAAATATTGCCTTTTAGGCAGAGTAATTTTTAAGTCAAACTTAAAGGGTTAGTATAATGTTTTTTAAAAAATTATACAAATGCCATGAGAATTTGAAGGAGAAAGAACACTATAATATTAGGGTAATTAGCAGAGTTTTAAAACATTGATACAGTTGACATTTATTTTTATTATGTGTTTTTACAATGTGAAGGTAGATAGAAGATAATATCCATTAATTAGAGATTAAAATTGTGTAATAATATCAAATATTAAATATACTTGGGAGACTATACCCATTTGACTACAGAATAATCCATTCATTCTTTCACCAATATTTAATGAGCACTTAAGTATTTGCCGGCTTATAAAATAACCCCTTAATTTTGCAGTTAAAACATAGGTTTAGGCCTGTATTCGCTGTATCAGATAGAACATTCCTGTGCTGCAACTGTATGTACCACAGTGAGCCAATCACAACAAACGAAGGTTCAAAGGTTCTACTGTAATCGACTTCCTCTCGGACTCTGGCCAATCTGAGCAGACTTTTTACAGTGTAGATTCGGGTCAGAACATTGTCTAATTTGCATGCATAAAAAGCCTGCTTGGATTGGCTGAGTTAGAGAGGCGGTCCGAGCAGCCTGGCAGTGATTGGTGCAGGATCGAGTTGGAAAATTTGTTTTGTGGCAATATTCAGACAATTTTCATTTAGTGGCATATTGAAACATTTTTCGGGATATACTTGGTGTATAAGACGACCCCTGATTTTCGGTTGACTATTTTTTGTTTCAAAAGTTGTCTTATACGCCGGAAAATACATTATATGTGAGTCTCTTTTAGAGATTGGTAACGTATTGATGAAATAGAAATACTACCTTCTGAAGTGTATGTAGTCATGATGAAAGAAAATAAAAACATATAAAAATTAGTGAAACCAGGAATATTTAGCTCAGTGTTAGCCTTGCATGTGTGAGGTACTGGGGGTTAATAAAAACATAAATAAAAATAATAAAAAATACAAAAAGCCAAGTAATGGATAGAGATGAACTCAGAAAAAATGAGTCTTAAATGTAATAATTTACTTTTTTATTAAAACTTTAATAAGTTGTGGATAGTAATATTGTCACTGTATTCTATAATGAATAATATTTCCAAGTGTGATGTATTAGAATTAAAATATAATAGAATTTATAAGGTTACTGCTAAGCTATAATGATACAAGAAATAGAGTTGAAATCTGTAGGAATTAAAAAAAATAGAAAATGTGTAAATATTTCAAAATAAATAACTTGTAGGGTTTGACACTACTTAAATTTTATAATAGGGCTAGAGAGATGGTACAGTGGGTAGGGCACTTTTCTTGCATTCGGTGGACATGAATTCTATGTCTGGCATCACAGACATAGAATAGACAGCCCTATTAGAATTTATCAATGAACTTAGAGCTAGGAGTAAACCCTGAACACAGTTGGGTGTGATCCTAAAAATAGTTAGTCAATTAAATATATGAATAAATGAAAATGTTTCAAATACATAAACCTTCAATTTTGGAGAAAATCTTAAAGTCAAAATGCAAAGATAAAAGAAAATGAGTACACCACTATCTTTAAAAATCATCATCATTTTTTTTCTCATTTTTTTGGGCCATATTAAGCAAGTGTTCGGGGATTATTTCTTGCTCTGTGCTCAGAATTTACTCTTCGTAGGTTTGGGATATAATATGGTATTGCCAAGGATGGAACCTTGGTCAGCCACATACAGGGCAAATGGCCAACCTACTGTCCTATCGATCTGGCCCCAGCAAATTGTCTTCTCTATTATTTTTGGGTATTACTATCATATTGTCTTTTATTTTGCTTAAATTCCAAAGATGAGTAAGACTATTCTGTGTCTATCTCTCTCCCTCCGACTCACTGACTCAGCGTACATGTTCATCCATGTATAGGCAAATTTTATTACTTTATTTTTCCTAAATGCTGCATAGTATTTTCATTGTGCAGATGTACCACACTTTCTTTAGCCGTAGTAGAGAGGAGGGACAGAAGGACCATCCCATGATATCAAGCTTACCACAAAGAGTGGTGAGCAAAGTAAGAGAAACAACTGCATTAACAACTACTGTGACAATGATGTATGAGAGAGTAATAGAATGTCTGTCCCGAAGACAGGCAGGGGTGGGGGAGGACAGTAATGGAAACATTGGTGGTGGGAAAGTTACACTGATGAAGGGTAGTGTACATTTAATGACTAAAACCCAACTATAAACATTTTTATAACCACAGTGCTTAAATAAAGAAATGATTATCAAAAATGTTATCAATATATATCAATGATAAATATAAAGAGATACTTAGAAAGCTAATTATGAAACTATGAGTAATAATCAAAGCTAGATAGGTAGAGCTTTTAGGCTGATTTTTATATAACCTTTTTCTGTTTAAAAAAAAACACTTTGCACTCAACAGATAAGGTTTGATAACTAGAATATACAAAGTGCTCACAATGATTAACACCCCTAAAAATCTAAAAACAAAATTAGAAAATGGGAGAGGAAGTAATCAGATAATTCTCTGAGGATGACCAACAGATGGCAAACAAGCACATGAAAAATGTTTATCACCTCTTATCATTAAGGAAATAAAAATCAAGAAAATAATGAGAAATCACTTTATACTAGTGAGGCCCATATAATAATACTAGGAATAATTTGTGTTAATGGGGATATAATGAAAAAGGAACACTCATCCACTGCTAATGGAAAATACTGTTCATTTCAACTTCTATGGAGAACAGGATTCATAGTAAACTCAAAATCAACCTGTCATATTATCAGCAGTTCTACTTTTGGGTATCTATTCCAAGGAAAGAAAAATATTTATTCAAATAGACATATGCACACCACTATTTTTTTTGCAGCACTCAATAAAATAGCTAAGAGTTGGAATCAACCTAGATGTGGTAGGACTGGTGCAGAAATATAGTATGTCTAAAACTGAACTATGAGTAAAATGATCAATCACAATGCTTTAAATAAGAAATTAATACAAATATTTTAAAGGCTGAAAAGATCATTCAAAGGATAAAATTGCATGCTTTGAATGTTAAGTTTGATCCTGAGAGTATTATCATGTAAATTTCTATAAATAGCCCTATAAAAACACTGGGGTGACCCTGGTGGCCAGCAGCACCAAAAGATCTGTGTATCAAATAACTAGGCTGGGCATTAAAACATCAGATCAGGGAGTACCACAAAAAGTGGCCTTGCAAAAAACCCTTAGTATTTCTATGGAGATATCCCAGAAAAAGCATTTATTTATTTAGAGATGATAAGTTTTAGGAATTCCTAGTTTTTAATAATTTAAGAAAAACTGGTATTTATACTGTTTTTTATTATCATATTTTGGGGATGTCTATAGGTCTATCAAATTTAAATACTTATAATTTTCAAATTGCACTTTTTTGCTTTTACAATTCTGTAGAGGCTTCTAAACTTTATTGACTTATCAAAATAGTTTAATTGATTTTCTTTGTTTTTGTTCTGTCTTTGATTTTGTAGATGATGGTACTTAAACTTCTTTTAATTTTCTGCTTAATATTGATGCTAAAAGGTGTTAGTATAAAGCTTATTGTACTCTTTATCATCTAGATATTTGATGTAGAAATATATTTTTATTTGTGAGTTTCCCTTACTACATAGTGTAATGGTTAATGTGCATTTTCAAATTCCATTCAGCTGGAATTTTTTGTTTAGGATGTTTTTGTTTGTTTTGTTTTTGTTTTGTGTTGTGGCCTAGCTGTGAATTAGGGGTTATTCCTGGCTCTGTGCTCCAGGTATACTAGTGGGACTATATGTGATACTAATGACCAAAACATGAGTTAGCTAATGCCAGGCTAGGTCACTACCTGCTTTACTGTCATTATGGTCCCAGCTTATTAATATGTATTTAACATTGAAATGCTTACTTCCAGATTTTATGGCATTTTGAAAGAGCCTTAGTTAGACTCTTTGAATCATAAAACTAAAAACACTTTTTAATTATAAATACTAACTTTAGAGTTTAAGAAAAATTTAAGAAAGTTTATGATAGTTTGGAAGTTGTAGATACTATTCTTGGTCAAAATAGTAAAATCTTATAAAATTGTTTTTAAAACTAGTGACATTTATGAATCTTTCAAATATGCTTCAATTTGCCAATAACTTATACATAAGATAAATTTATTTTAATTAAATATTAAGTGGAACACAGTGCATAAAACAGAAGAATAGTGCAAATAGTAATTATTTAAAACTTTCAAAGATGTACAGTTTTAATTATTTGAGTTATGTAATATGAAATAATTGTTTACAAAAGATTCATTAAGTGTATTTAAGATTTAGTTATAGAATTGCTTCTTTAAAGTATAAGGAATATACTTGTTATTAATGTTTTGAACTATATGATCCTATATTTTGATTTAAAAAATTCCTTTGAAAATTGATACCTAAGGAGAAAGTCCTGTCATATTTTGCATTTTAATAAATTTTAAATAACTCAACAATTATTTTCATAGTCAGCTGACATTCTGTTAGAAGACAATAGTATGATTCTTTGTGTAGTATAAGCCTATCTAAAGTACCTGAAATATTAATGACATAATCAAACTAGAAAATATAAAGAGAAAGGTTTAGCTTCTGTTACCAGAAAATCACTAAAGATAGACCAGATGAAATCCAGAATTTGATTTCTCCAAGTTTCACAAGATAATTCTTTAAATTTGATTATATTAAAAATTGTGCTATATTTATAAACTTAAATAATAAAAATGATTCAGCAAACTATGGAATGCTACCTATCTCATATATTAAGAAATATAAAAATTCACTATAATAAACATCCAATCCATATATCTAATATCTCTAATAATTTAGTGACTCATTTGCATTCTCTATTAATTGTAGACCCACTGAAATATTTTTCATCACAGAAAATAACTCATAGCAAGATTAATAACATTTAAGAAAGATAAGTAGTTCTATTTAGAATAAAATTTATCTAAAATAATTTACAGGCATTCTATGCTTATATTATCTCATAAATATTTCCTACACTATACATTTTAGGTTTTAAAATATTCAAACTGGACTATGCCCAGTAAAGGTTGAAAATACATAGTTTTGTGTGTTTGTAAATTGCTGTATTTTTTATTAGTTGTGCTGCAAACTTTCATCTTTTTGTTTGTGTCACTAGACTGAAGTGAATGAAAACGACATAAAAAGTCAAATACTTCCTAAACATTTAATCATATGTCTATCTATAGCATATATAAGTAAAAATAACTATTACTTAATTCATTTAGACAGTCATAGTAATAGCATTCTTGAACATTTTAATCTGCTAATATCATTAAATGATACTAATATGAATTACCTAATTTTCTTATATTTATTTTTCTGATTTATGTTTTAAAATAAAACTATCAACACATTAATCTCTAGATACTAAGTAAATGTTTAATTAAAATGAATATTATTAAACTTTTTTAATTGTAAATCCATCTTTTCCTTTTTCCTGTTATTCTTGCTTGTTTGTTTATTTGTTTTGGGGCCACATTCCAGCACTACTCAGGTTACTCCTGGCTCTGCAGTCAGAAATCGCTCCTGGCAGGCTGGGGGATCATATGGAATGCCAGCAATCGAACTTGGGTTCGTCCCTGGTTGGCTGCATGCAAGGCAAAACCCCTACCACTGTGCTATCTCTCAGGCCCCTCTGTTGTTCTTTTTGAAGTTTTCTAAACTACCCTATCTTTGATCATACTAATTTGACTCTTTCTCTACTGTCATTCTTCATTTGAGACTATCTATTGTATTTTGTGACTCGTTTATTGTGTTTTTTGTTCTTCAATTGCCCTTTGAACTTTCTTTATACTTTGTCTCTACTTTCTGTTCTAGTTGAAGTTCTTTTCTACCGACCTTGTTTTGGTAAACCTCAACGGCAATGTTGGCTTAAAGTCAACTTTGAGTAGCTTTCATAGCTTGTTTGTATTAGGAGTTTCTTCCCAGGATTAGCCTTGATCTACCAGGGCAGATGAGTCCCTCTGTATCTTATTTACCCAGTGCTCTCTGAGGACCTGGACAGCCACCGGGTTTCCATGAGCAAGTATGCTTAGGCAGCAGTCAGAGACGCGAATTTGTGTTTGTCAGTAATCAGTGCACTGATGTTGAGCAGGACTGGGCAGTGGTCAGACTGTTACAATTGGCCTGGCAGTTGCTGCAACTTTGAGTTTGAACAAATCTGTGTAGAGGCCAAAGAACAAAGGTTTTTTACAAATTTAGGCAACAGCTGAGCTGGTGAGGATAGTGATTAAAATTTCACAGTTGCCAGAGTCTGAAATAGATGTGATCCACAGATAGAGCAAGCCTGACTGTCAACTGGGGAATTCATGCCAAAATAAAATTAAGGAAGATTGCAGAATTGCTAACTGGTGTTATTGGAGCATGCACTCAGAAGATGGTAGAGTAACATTTAACTGGCCATTGGACTGGATGTGTTTGTTAGGTCCAGGAGAGTGGGGCAGAAAAAAAAAGGTAGTAGAAACTAAAAAGGACCTGATCTGTTTGTCAGTCTCGGGCCAGTACTCTTAATTATTATTTCCCTGTACTGAAATAACTTTGCTATTTGTTAGTATTGAGTGCAGTACCTGTAGGGTATTTTCCCTTGGGGTATGTAAGTATGAAGAAAGGGACCCATCATGGATTTCAATCTCTAGCTTTTTATCAAGTTCTGATGACAAGTGCTAATGACTCCAATATTAATTTATAACCCAATAGCTTCTTGACTCCCATTTTCATGTTGTAATATAGAATTCAGTAGACCTTCTAATAATGTTGGTTTGTGCTACACATACTTTGCTTATTATGTTATACTTAGTATGTTCATACGTTGGGTATCAAGGCAAGTCATTCTACCCTGGGTTTGTCAAACTGAATATTAATCTCCAATTTTTCACAGATGTTCTTAGTTTGCTTCTTTCTAGCAATTAAAATGGAGTATCACAGTGATTGTTTTATATCCTGGATGATAGGAACATAGTGCTGAATATTTATCACAAAATCTTATATACTGCCATCAACAAATGTTCACATTTAACAAGTATTTTCCCAATTTCAAATTATTGCCCTACAGTAGGTATTTTCTTTTCTTTAATGGGTGTAATCTCTCTTTTTTTCCAGATACTATATTTTTATATGTGTTTCTATGAAACCTCTGTTTCATAGATTTAGATAACTTTGGACTGATTCAACAAAATCTTGTTACCTATTCATTGTGACTGAAGGAGTTTTTAAGAATGGGTTCTTCTCTTTGAATGTCTTGTCTCAACACAATTAAATTTCATTGTTTAGTGGAGAGCTTTCAATAGTGCTCAAGAAGATCTGGGGAAGGAGAGGGAATTGACATTTCTCGGCCAAATAGGATAGTTTTGATGTGAGACCCTGTAGTGCTTGGGCTCCTCCAATGCTTCACCTAGACTGGGGACCTATCAAAATATTAAACTTGGGTCAGGCACATGAAAGACATGTGCCTTAATCCCTGCATTTATCCCTGGCCACTAATTATTTTTTTACGAAATCACTTTATAGCCATTCAATTTAAATTTCCTTTTAACCACTGATTATCAAGAACTACTCCACAGAAATATGGTCAGTATGCAAAGAATTTATTCCTGTTTAATTGATGATATTTTTCACCACAAAACTAAAATCTACTGACTTTTCTGTGAAAAAAGGAAGTGGTCTAATTATCTTATCTTATTTTGTATTATTTTTCTTATACTAAATCTATGTAAACAACCTTATGCTCAACTAGTCAAATAATTCACATTCAACTCTTCTATTTTCTTTTAAGATGTTGCTTATGATTAACATACATAAGCTTGTGATCAGACCAAACTATTAAATTCTATGATGCAGTCAGATTGATCTACTACACTCAAACAGAATAAGTTATCCATTTGGTAAGGTACTGAAAAGTACGATTAGTTGGATAGAGATGGAGGTAGGAATGAAGGCAACTGCTGACTGGCAAACAAAGAAGTTGCATAGACATACTCAGATTGAAAGTATTTGTTATTGATGTAGTTAATATAAAATATTAATAGATGCCTTAATATTATTTCCAATAAAATAGGAACTGAATACTTTTTGGGGTGATTTTGGGGCAAATCCAGTGGCATTCAGGGGTTACTCCTGGCTCTGCACTCAGAAATCACTCCTTGCAGGCTTGGGGGACCATATGGGATGTTGGGATTCAAACCACTATCTGCCTTGGATACACTACATGAAAGGCAAATGCCCAACTACTAGCTCCTGAATACTTTTTTAAAATAAGTCTGAAGTTATTGTTTATTCCTTTTGAAGTTATTACCTTAAAAACGTGTCTGAAATTTGAATAGATTTAATTTGATGCTTTTGACAGTAAAATATGTAACTGAAAAACAGACAATAGCAAAAATTAACATTTCAAATTTATAATTATTAAATAAACATATCAAAGAATATGATATATTTTTTAAGATCTTAGCATATATTTTTAGAATGATTAAATTATAAATAATGATCATATTTAGGTCAGTTATTTTTTCCAGATAATATTTCCATGTATTCTATTATGCAGTCATCGTAATATTTCTCTTGATGTTTAAAATTTCTTTTTTTTTATCTTTATTTAAACCCCGTGATTACAAACATGATTATAGTTGTATGATTACAGTCATGTAAAGAACACCCCCCTTCACCGGTGCAACATTCCCACCACCAATTTCCCAGATCTCCCTCCTCCCCACCCCCCTACACCTGTACTCGAGACAGGCTTTCTACTTCCCTCATTCATTCACATTGTTATGATAGTTTTTAGTGTAGTCATCTCTGCAACTGCACTCATCACTCTATGTGATGAGCTGCATGTCCTGAGCTGCACCTACCAGCCCTCATCTCTCTTGTCTCTGAGATACTGTTAAAAATGTCCTTCATTTTTCTTAAAGCCCATAGATGAGTGAAACCATTCTGCGTCTTTCTCTCTCCCTCTGACTTACTTCACTCAGCATAATAGATTCCATGTACATCCATGTATAGGAAAATTTCATGACTTCATCTCTCCTGATGGCTGCATAGCATTCCATTGTGTATATGTACCACAGTTTCTTCAGCCACTCATCTGTTGAAGGGCATCTTGGTTGTTTCCAGAGTCTGGCTATTGTAAATAGTGCTGCAATGAATATAGGAGTAAGGAAGGGATTTTTGTATTGTATTTTTGTGTTCCTTGGGTATATTCCTAGGAGTGGTATAGCGGGATCGTGTGGAAGCTCAATTTCCAGTTTGTGAAGGAATCTCCATATTGCTTTCCATAAAGGTTGTACTAGACGGCATTCCCACCAGCAGTGAAAAAGAGTTCCTTTCTCTCCACATCCCCGCCAGCACTGCTTGTTTTCCTTTTTTGTGATGTGTGCCAATCTCAGTGGCATGAGGTGGTACCTCATAGTAATTTTGATTTGCATCTCCCTGACGATTAGTGATGTTGAACATCTTTTCATGTGCCTTTTGGCCATTTGCCTTTCTTCTTTTTCAAAGTGTCTGTTCATTTCTTCTCCCCATTTTTTGATGGGGTTAGTTGTTTTTTTCTTGTATAGTTCTGTCAGTACCTTGTAAATTTTGGATATTAGCCCTTTATCTGATGTGTATTGGGTGAATAATTTCTCCCACTCAGTGGGTGGCCTTTGTATTCTGGGCACTATTTCCTTTGAGATGCAGAAGCTTTTCAGCTTAATATAGTCCCATCTGTTTATCTCTGCTTCCACTTGCTTGGAAAGTGCTGTCTCCTCCTTAAAGATGCCTTTAGTCTCAATGTCCTGGAGTGTTTCAACTACATGTTGTTCTATATACCTTATAGTTTCAGTTCTGATATCAAGGTCTTTAATCCATTTGGATTTTACCTTTGTACATGGTGTTAGCTGTGGGTCTGAGTTCGCTTTTTTGCAAGTGGCTAACCAGTTGTGCCAACACCACTTGTTGAATAGGCTTTCCCTGCTCCATTTAGGATTTCTTGCTCCTTTATCAAAAACAAGGTGGTTATATGTCTGAGGAACCTTCTCTGAGTACTCAAGCCTATTCCACTGATCAGAGGGTCTGTTTTTATTCCAATACCATGCTGTTTTTATAACTGTTGCTTTGTAATACAACTTAAAATTGGGGAAAGTAATGTCTCCCATATTCCTTTTCCCAAGGAGTGCTTTAGCTATTCAAGGTTGTTTGTTGTTCCAGATGAATTTCAGAAGTATTTGATCCACTTCTTTGAAAAATGTCATGGGTATCCTTAGAGGAATCGCGTTAAATCTGTACAATGCTTTTGGAAGTATTGCCATTTTAATGATGTTGATCCTGCCAATCCATGAGCATGGTATGTGTTTCCATTTCCGCGTGTCCTCTCTTATTTATTGGAGCAGTGTTTTGTAGTTTTCTTTGTATAGATCCTTCACATCTTTAGTCAGGTTGACTCCAAGATATTTGAGTTTGTGTGGAACTAATGTGAATGGGATTGTTCTCTTCATGTCCATTTCTTCCCTATCATTATTAGTGTATAAAAAGGCCATTGATTTTTGTGTGTTAATTTTGTAGCCTGCCACTTTGCTATATGAATCTATTATAAGGAGGAAATCAAAAGGTTCCTGGAAACAAATGACAATAAAGACACAAACTATCAGAACTTATGGGACACAGCAAAAGCAGTACTGAGAGGAAAATTTATAGCTTTGCAAGCACACATTAAGAAGGAAGAAGGAGCTTACCTGAGTAGCTTAATGAAACAGCTAATAGAACTAGAAAGTGCTCAACAAAAGGACCCAAAAATAGGGAGACAGAAGGAAATAACAAAGCTGAGAGCAGAAATCAACGAAGTGGAAACCCAAAAAACAATCCGAAAGATCAACGAAAGCAGAAGTTGGTTCTTTGAAAAAATAAACAAGATTGATAGACCATTGGCAAAACTCACAAAGCAAAAGAGAGAGAAACTTGATAATGCGTATTAGAAATGAAAATGGGGAGATCACTACAGATACTGCAGAGATTCAAAGGGTATTCAGAGAATACTTTGAGAAACTCTATGCCACTAAATATGAGAACCTGGAAGAAATGGATAAATTTTTGAACTCATATAACCTTCCATGGTTGAATAAAGAAGAGGTAGCATATATAAACACCCCCATCACTATTGAGGAAATTAAAACTGTAATAAAAAATTTACCCAAAAACAAAAGCCCAGGCCCTGATGGATTCAGGAATTAATTCTTTCAAACCTTTCAAGAGGAACTACTACCAATCCTGGCCAGGCTCTTTTATGAAATCGAAAAAACAGGAACACTTCCAAATAGCTTTTATGAAGCCAACATCACCTTAATACCTAAACCTGATAGAGATGCTGCCAAAAAAGAAAATTACAGACCAATATCCCTGATCAACACAGATGCAAAGATCCTCAACAAAATCCTGGTGAACAGGATCCAGTGCCTCATCAAGAAGATCATTCACTTTGATCAAGTAGGTTTCATCCCAGGAATGCAAGGGTGGTTTAACATCCGTAAATATATCAATATAATACACAACATAAACAACAAAAAAAATAAAAATCACATGGTCATATCAATAGACGCAGAAAAAGCATTTGATAAGTTTCAACACCCATTCTTGATGAAAACTCTCAGCAAGATAGGAATAAAAGGAACCTTTCTCAATATAGTCAAAGCCATCTACCAGAAGCCAGTGGCAAATATTATCCTCAATGGAGAAAAACTAAAAGCCTTCCCTCTAAATTCTGGTACAAGACAAGGCTGTCCTCTCTCACCACTCCTATTCAACATAGTACTGGAAGTACTTGCTATAGCAATTAGGCAAGAAAAAGATATCAAGGGAATCCAGATAGAAAAGGAAGAAGTCAAGCTATCACTGTTTGCAGATGACATGATACTCTACTTAGAAAACCCTAAAGACTCTACCAAAAAGCTTCTAGAAATAATAGAATATGATATTTTCACTTATAAAATTCACTAACTCTCCACAAGCAGAAGTATTTGGAATTTTTAAATTGATCTATTCTAATTATTCTCATTTAATCATCACAGAAGGTCAGAATCTTTCTTTTTTTCATTTTTAAGTTTTCTAATAAATATTTTGGTAATAAATACTGGTATGGCACAGGTCTCTGCAATTCTTCATTCAGCTCATGGATATCTAGAATTAATTCACTCAAATATAGACATTATGGAAACTGTTAACCTTACATCTGAAACGAAAATGAGTCTAGGATTAGAACTATTCAAATTTTTTCTCACTGTAATATTACAATTATATATCTTATATAAAACTATTAAAATTGACATGTTTAACATGTAACTTTTCTGAAGCTTTTTGGGAGATATTCCTCTAGATACTAGACTTATGCCATTTTTCTATTGAAAATAATCCACAGCAATTAAGAAATAGTTGCTGCAGTCTAAAATGTCAGTTGGGAATAACAATATCCTGGTCAAAACCTAAAAGAAAAGAACTGGTAAAAAAGATGCCTTTAGATATCTCTGAATAACATTGTCATGTATGAAATATAGAAGTTCCTGAATGTGTCTGATCTTTATATATAAACTAGGAAAAATAAATAAAATACAGTATCTCATTTTGGCTAATCTTCAGATATACCATACATAAGATATTACTAAATACATTTACAGTATTCTTCAATAAAAATTAAGAGATTATTGAGTAAAAAACTTGAATAAAATTGTCAAATTGTTATATGAATTAAAAATAATGAAGAAGATACAAGTAACCATTAATAATAAGAAATATAAACTTTATAGAATTTGCTTATCTAACAAATTGTTTATCTAACAAATATACAGGTTTAAGAATAGCCAAGCAATAACACTAATAATTATGGAATGTCAGGGGGAAGTATATAGATGGGCCCTCTAGAGCTGGCATTTTAGATTATCTAAAACAACACTTTTATAACAGAAAAACTACATGGTAAGAGATAGAACATTGTACATGCATAGGAAAAAAGTTAATAAAAAATATACAATGGCTGAGAGTTAGTTCAACACATGTCCAACCCAGATTCAATCACCAGCACCCTATATAGTCACTTCAGTCTTAACAGGATTGAATGTGTATACAGAGTCAGCAATAAGTCCTGAAGAAGGACAAACTAAACAAGTAAAATTCCTGTCATAAAGTTACATATATTAAAATAACTAGATACAGACTTTTTGTTTGTTTGTTTTTGGGCCACAACCAGTGACTCTCTGAGGTTACTTTGGGTTATGCGCTCAGAAATCACGCCTGGCTTGGGGGACCATATGGGACACCGGGGATTGAACCCAGATCCGTGCTGGGTCAGCTGTATGCAAGGAAAACACCCTACTACTGTGCTATTGCATTGGATCCTAGACACAGACTTTAAAGGAGCTATTTAAAATATATTAAAACACATAAATGTTAATATCTAAAAAATTTAAAGCAGAAAAGCAATGTTTCAATAAATATGTCAATAAAATAAGTTATAAGTGATACAAGCAATAAATTAAATAATTTCTAGAGTTGAAAGATACAGATACTTCACTGAAGAATTAATTAGTGTAATTCAGAAAAAATACCTGGAAATTTGAGTTAAATCATTTGAGTACATTCTCCTGGATGGTTAACTGATAACTTCTCATCAGAAGATACCAAGACCAAAGATCAGTGCTAAAATAATAACTAAGTCTTCATTTTGCCTTCAGCAAAATTATTATTAATTTTTTCTTTTTGGACCACACCGTTTGACACTCAGGATTATTCCTGGTTATGCGCTCAGAAATTGCTCCTGGCTTGGGGGAATTATATGGGGTGCTAGGGGATGGAACCATGTTCAGTCCTAGGCTAGCGATTGCAAGGCAGGCGCCTTACCTCTCACACTACCTCTCTGGCCCCGAGCAAGGAGACTGCAGCCATGGTGGTGGCAAAAGCCAGGCTTTGTGGTCTAGAAGTAACTTTAACAGCACCCAGGTGAAGCGAATGAACCCAAGACAAAGAACCAAAGGAGTGCAGCCACTCCACTATGATCCATGGCCACAGTATCCTCCGAGTCAAGGAATGCCAGCATGAGATATAGAAAACACCACACTACAACCTCAATAAGGGAAAATATTCAAACCTCTGTCATGCTTAGATAATGAAGATCGTAGCTCCAATGACTCAAAAAAGCACCAACCACCTATTTAGTTTCTCAAGTAAGGGCTTTAGAGAAGAAATATGAAGTATGTTATAGAGCTCAAAGAAAGCATGAAATGAACTGAATGAACCACAAATAAGAATGGAGAGAGAATATGGAAATAGAAATAAGAAAACTTAAAACTGAAATAACAGGCCGGAAAACTTGAGAAGTGTAATGGAAACATCATTGGAAAGCCTATCCATCAGAATAACAGCAGCTGAAGACAAAATCAGTGGGAAAAGTCCTCAAAGAATGTGAACAAACTAAAATAAAAAGTCTTTGATAAATTCATCAGAAACAACACAAGAATCATTGGTGTCTCAGATACACAGAAAGAAAACACCCATGAAGTATCAACAATCAAGGATAATATTAAAAAGAAACTCCCCGAGCTAAAGTTTGCATGCAACTATATCCTACATGCCTAAGAGTACCAGCCAAAAAAAGATCCTAAGACAAGCACCCCAAGGCATACCATAGTTACAATTATGAATAATACAGAGGATTGGAATACTAAAAGCAGCCAGATCAAAAAGGGAAATTTTATTAGAAAGAGCATCCCTAAGATTTACTGCAGATTTGTCACAAGTATCTCTTAAGATCCTAAGGCAGTGGTGGTATACAGTGAAAGAACTCAATGAAATTTATCATCACCAAGAGTACTTTACTGTGCCAGACTTACAATCCATTTTGAAGGAAGGATACACAGCTTCATGAATAAATAACAGTTTAGAACGATTACAGATTCAAAAAGGATGAACTAAAAGATCTACTTAAAGATATGACAGACCACAAGACACAGAAAACACCTACTAAAAGATGACAATAAATCACATGACAATCATCACTTTCAATGTCAATGGACTAAACTGACCAGGTAAAAGACACAGAGTAGCAAACAGGATAAAAAAAAAAACTGAATCTAACTTTTTGTTACCTGAAAGAAACACATCTGAATAGTGAAAACAAACACAGACTCACACTCAAAGGTTGAAAGACTATCTTCAAGGAAACAACTCCCTTAAAAAGTCTGGAGTGTGGGAACAGAGCGATAGCACAACAATAGGGAACTCACCTTGCACACTGCATATTCAGGATGGATCTTGGTTTGATCCTGGCACCCCATATGGTCTCCCAAGCCAGGAATGATTTCTGATCGAATAGCCAGGAGTAACCCCTGAGAGTTACCGGATCTGGCCCCCCAAAAACAAAAAAAAAAGTTTGGAGTCGCAATACTTATATCAATAACACATACTTTAGACTTAAAAAGTGATGAGACAGAGATGGACATTTCTTAATAACCAAGGGATATGCACAACAGAAAAATATAACACGCCTAAACATATACTTATCTAAAGAGAAACCAACAAAATATTTAAAACAACTACTGACAAAGTTGAAGGAAGAAATTAATAACAATAGTAGTGAGAGATTTCGACATGCCTTGTCATCATTTGATAGGTCAACCTGGCTGAAACCTAGCAAGAATATACTCACACTGAAAGGAGCAATGGAAGAAATTTGCTAGTATATTTATATATTATATAGATATTATATATGTATATATTTATATATTTTATATATATTTATATATACTAGAAAATCATATATGTACATATATATAGAAATATATAGAGAGAGTTCTTCATACCCAGAAGCTGATATACATTCTTCTCTAATGTATATGGGGCTTTCTCCAAAATAGAGCACATGCTAGCCTGTAAAACATATCTACATGGAAAAAAAGAGGATAAAAATCATAATACTACCTTCTCAGATCATAGTACACTAAAATTAGAAGTGAATACTAAACAAACACATGGGAAAAAATTTACCACCTGGAAATTAAACATCTCACTAGTGAAAAAACACTGGTTCAGAGATGAAATCAAAGAGGAAACCAAAGATTCCTGGATAAATGAGAAGGAAGACAAAAATTCTCAAAGTTTGTGGAACTAAAGTAGTACTAAGTTGAAAATTTATAGCTTTGGAAGTATTCAACAGGGAGGAAGAAGTTTTCAATATAAAATTAAGAAATGGTCAACAAAATGAACCCAAAATATCAAAATGGAAGGAAATAGTAAAACAGAAATATAGGGGCCATAGCGGTGGTGCAAGTGGTTGGACATCTGCCTTGCACATGCTAGCCTAGGACAGACCATGGTTCAATCCCCTGGCATCCCTTATGGTCCTCCAAGCCAGAAAATATTTCTGATCGCATAGCCAGGAGTAACCCCTGAGCATCACTGGATGTGGCCCAAAAACAAATAAAAAAAACTTAGAACATATATCAATGAATGGGAAATACCAAAAATAAACTGAAATATCAATGAAAGCAATAGTTGGTTCTTTGAAAAAATGAACAAGATCAACAAATCACTAGCAACACTCACAAATAAAGGAAGAGAGATACTAAACCAAATTAGAAATGAAAATAAGTAAATTACTACAGACACTACAGAAATTTGAAGAACAATTAGAGACTACTTTGAGAAACTCTATGCCACAAAAGAAGAAAACCTGAAAGAAATGGATAAATTCTTGGACTCCTATAACCTTCCATGGTTCAACCAAGATAATCTAGCATATTTGAACATATTTGAACTATTGAGGAGATTAAAAAGATAATCAAAAGTCACAATATTGCCCAAAAAAGCCCAGGTCCAGATGGACTCACTAACGAATTCTTTAAAACTGTCAAGGAGACCAACTGCCTCTACTTTTAAGAATCTTCCAGAAAAAACACCCCAACAGTTTTTATGAAGCTAACATCACCTTGATACCAAAATGAAAGAGAGCTGCAACAAAAAAGAAAACTACATAAAAATATCTCTGATGAATACAGATGCAAAGGTCCTCAAAATATGAGCTAATAGAATTCAATGCCTCATCAAGAAAAATCATACACCATGACCAAATGGATTCATTCCAGAGATGCAAGAATGGCTAAACATATGCAAGACAGGAACATAATATATCACATCAACAAAGGAAAAAAATAACAATCATATCAATAAATGCAGAGAAAGAATTTTATAAGTTTCAACTCCCATTTTTGAAAAAATTTTCCAACAAGCTAGGAATGGAAGAATAGAAGAAATTTTCTTAATATAGTTGAGGCTATACCACAAGCTCACGACACATATACTCAATGGAGAAAAATAAATATCCATAAAATCTGCCACAAGGCAAGTCTGCCACTTCTTACCACTCCATTTCAAAGTAGTACTGGAAATACTTGCCATAGCAATCAGGCAAAAGAAATCTATCAAATAGTAAAGGGCCCAAATAGTAAAGGAAGAAGACAAGCTCTCATTGTTTATAGATGACATGATACTATATTTAGAAAATACAAAAGACTCTAAAACTAACTTGTAAACAATAGACTCATATAACTCAAAAAGTGACATCTACAAAATTAATATACAAAAATCAATGGCCTTCTTATATACAAATAATAGAGAGAAAATGAACATAATTTTTAAATAAATCTTTATTTAAACACCATAATTACAAGCATGTTTGTAGTTGGGTTTCAGTCATAACAGAATACTCACCTTCACCAGTGCAGCAAGTTCCCATACACAATAGCACATTTAAATATTTATTTAAATATTTAAATAGAAATTTAAATAACTTGGAGTCAAGTTAACCAAAGAGGTGAAGGAACTTATACAAAGAAAACTATAAAACACTGCCTCAAGAAATAAAAGAGAACACATGGAAATGGGGACATACAGCTTGTTTCATAAATTGAGAAGTTTAACATCATTAAAATGAAAATACTCCCAAAACATTATACAGATTTAATGCAATTCATCTAAAGTTATCTATGACATTTTCAAAGTGTATAAAACACTACTGAAATTCATTTGTAACAATGAATACACAAGAAGAGCTAAGGCAAACCATTAGGAAAAATAAATAGGAGGCATCACTTTTCCAAATTTTAAATTGTACTACAGAGCAATAATCATTAAAAAAAATATGGAACAGAAAACCTCAGGTTAGTGAAATAGAAATGCAAAATGGAGTGTGAAAAGCCCCTTCAAAAAATAGTGTTAGGATAACTGATCAACCACATGCAAAATAATGACTCTGGACCTCTAACACTATACATAAATATCAAATTATAAAGGATGAAAGGTCTTGAAATTAGACCTTAAACTATAAGGCATATAAAAGAAAGCATAGGCAAAACACTCCATGACTTTGAGATTAAAGGAATCTTCAAAGAGGAATCACAACTGTCCTAACCACTGGAAGCAGAGATAAACAAATACACTACATTAAACTAAGAAGCTTCTGCAATTCAGAGGAAAGATGGATTAGAATACAAAAGCCACCAACAGAATGGGAGAAATTATTAATCCAATATCCATCAGATAAGGTGCTAATATATAAGATGTAGGTACTTACAGGACTTAACAAGAAAATCAATTTAACCCCATCAAAGTAAGGGGAGAGAATGAACAAACATTTCTTTCAAAGAAGAAATACAGATGGCCAAGAGGTGCATTAAAAGTGCTTTGCATAGGGGCAGGAAAGAGAGCACAGCGATAGGGCGTTTGCCTTGCACGTGCTGACCCAGGACCAAGGTGGTACAACTCCTGGCATCCCATATGGTCCCCTGTGCCTGTCAGAAGTGATTTCTGAGCAGAGAGCCAGGAGTAACTCCTGAGTGCTGCCGGATGTGGCACAAAACCCAAACCAAAACAAACAAACAAACAAAAAAAAACACCATCATTATTCATCAGTGAGATACAAATTTAAACTAAAATGAGATATCATCTCTCCCCCAGAGCCTGGCACACATCACAAAGTACAAGAACAATCAGTCCTCTTGGGGATGTTGGGATAAAGGAGCTAATAGTGGGAATACCATCTAATCCAACCTTTCTTGAAAACAATATGGATATTCCTCAAAATACTGGAAATTGAACTTCCGTATGATCGAGCAATACCACTCCTAGGGATGTACCCTAGGACCACAAAAACAAATACACTAATGCCCTCTGAACTCCTATGTTCATTGCAGTGCTAATTACAGTATCCAGATTCTCGAAATAAAGCCGAGGCCCAGAAACAGATGAATGACTAAGAAACAGTGGTACATCTACACAATAATACTCTGCTCTTAGGAAAATCGAAGTCATGAAATTTTCTTATACATAGATGCCCAAAGAGATTATTATGCTGGTGAAATAAGTCAGAGGGAGAGAGATAAATAGCAAATAGTCTCACTCATCTGTGGAATTTAAGAGAAATATAAGACAGAATAGTAATTATACCAAGAGACAATAAAGATGATACCAGAAGAAATATTTTACTTTAGAGAACTTTAAGGAATTATTTTTTATATATAATTTTATTTTGACCATATTGGCTTACATATCTTTTCACAGTAGTATTTTAGGTACATATTAACATTGAATCAGGGGAATTCCCATAACCAAAATTGTCCTCCCTCCACCCTCCACCCCCATTCTCATCTTGCATCCCATAACCCCCCACGCACACCCCCTGGGCTTCTAGAATAAGTGGTTTCCTCTGTGTCTAGCTTACTACTTAGTGATCATATATCTGTTTGGTCCTGGTACCCTCCCTTATTCCCCCCTCTATTTGAGAGGCAGAACTAGATAGTTCAAGCTATGTGGTTTTGTTTGAAGGATAGAAAAGCAATAAAATGGGATAAAAATCAAATAAGCCAAAAATGGGCGGAGTCCTTCTAGAGTCATTCAAGAAATTATTTTAATCAGTATTTTTAATTATTTTAATTAGTGAATTACTTTATTTTTTTACTTTCTTTTCTTTTTAATTTTTATTGTGACCAAAGTGAATTATGAATCTTTCACAGAAATATTGTACATAGTGACAATGAAGCAGGGGCATTCCCACAACCAGTGTTGTCCTCCCTCCACCCCTGTGAATTACTTTTAATCAGTATTTTTCTAGCTCAATAAAAATTTTATTTTTCAATTTTTCAGAACAAAAACATTAAAGAAATTTAAATTTTAAGTGAAAACTGAGCTGATTATCTATATCTCAAATTAGAAAAAAATCTAAAGGTAATTACTTGCAAAAGTTTAGAGAAAAAATATACATATTTTTCTTTGTTTTTTTTTCATGACATATGTGTTTGATATTAGAATTAATTCTTATAATCAGAAGGTGGGGACACAATACAGAGGTTAAGGTACTTGCCTTGTGTAAGTAGATTCAATTTGATTACCCACAACACATAACAGACTCTCAAGAAGTAGACCATGAGAATAGTCAGATGCATTTCCAAACCTCACAAAGAATAAATATTTTAAAATATTATTATATTAAATAGTAAAATTAATTTTAAATTGTGAGTTCCATAATAAAAATACATTCAGAATAAGAAAAGTGCCTATTTCTATATTCATGAAACCTCATTAAAATTCTTATATTCTAATTTACATATTGAAAATTTTAAAAAAAATTTTTGGTCCCCCAATTCACAATACAGACCAGGAAAAGGGCCTGTGTTGAGGTGTATATGGGGTGCATTTACTGTACCTCCTCTTTCTTTACAGTCAGTGTAAAGAACACCGCCTGTACATATAGAAATATTTAAGATATCTTATTGACAAGATAAAAGTTGCCTATAACATTTTATTCACAAATTTGTCTTTTCTAAAAGAGCTGTTTGAGTTTATCTATTGCTAAGATGAACATTGTTATATATTCATAAATAATCTTATATACTTAATCACTGGATAAAACACTTATATACAAACATTTTGCATTTAGTATACAAGCTAGATTTTTAAATTAGATTTAATTAAATTATTTTTGGAAGATGT